>NC_069391.1:22087500-22687500 GCF_027475565.1 Acinonyx jubatus | reverse complement strand
AAGAATAAAACTGTACCCGTCTTACACTACTCACAAAAATTAACTCAAAATGAATTAGAGACTTAAATAGAAGACAAAACTGTAAAAGCACTAGACAAAAAAAACATAAGGGAAAAGCTCCTTGAAATTGGTCTTGGCAACAAATTTTTGGATATGATACCAAAAGCACAAACAATAAAAGCAAAAATAAACAAGTGGGACTACCTCAAACTAAGAAATCACTGCACAGCAAAAGAAACAAGCAGCAAAATGAAAAGGCACCTACAGAAAAATAATTGGAAAGCATACATCTGGTAAGGGAATAATATCTAAAATATATAAGGAACTCATACAACTCAATGACAAAACAAAAAATGTGATTTTAAAAACAGGACTTGAAAAAAAAAAGGACTTGAATAGACATTTTTCCAAAGACACACAAATGGCCAATGAATACCTGAAAACATGCTCAACAGCACTCATCATCAGGGAAATGCAGATCAAAACCACAATGAGATACCACCTCATGCCTACAGAATGGTTATTATCAGAAAGACAAGAGGCAGTGGAGAAAAAGGAACCCTCATGCACTCTTGGTGGGAATATAAATTGGTACAGTCACTGTGGAAAACAGTATGGAGGTTACTCAATTAAAAATAGAAATGCCATATGATCTAGCAATACCACTTCAGGGCTTATATCTAAAGGAAATAAAATCACTATCTCAGAGAAATATATGCACTGCCATTTTTATGGCAACATTAACAATAGCCAAGACATGGAAACAACCTAACTATCCATGGACAGACGAAAGGCTAAAGGAAATGTGCTGTATATATGTACAATGGCATATTATTCAGCCATAAAAAGGGGAAATCCTGCCTTTGGTGACACTGATAGACCCTGAAGGCATTATACTAAGTGATATATGTCAGACAGGGAAAGACAAATATTGTATGCCCTCACTTACATGTAAAATCTAAAACAGTGAACTCATAGAAATAGTGAGGTGAATGGGGGTTGCCAGGGCCAGAGAGTGAGGGAAATGGGAAGGTGTAGGTCAAAGGCTACAAAATTCCAACTATAAAATGACTAAGCTCTGGAGATCTGTACAGAGAACTATAACTAACATTCTGTATTATATACTTGAAAGTCATTAAGAGAGTGGATCTTTTTTTTTTTAATTTTTTTAATGTTTATTTATTTTTGAGACAGAGAGAGCATGAACAGGGGAGGGTCAGAGAGAGAGGGAGACCCAGAATCTGAAGCAGGCTCCAGGCTCTGAGCTGTCAGCACAGAGCCCGACGCGGGGCTCGAACTCACAGACCGTGAGGTCATGACCTGAGCCGAAGTTGGACGCTTAACCGACTGAGCCACCCAGGCGCCCCAAGAGAGTGGATCTTAAATGTTATGACTACCAAAAACAAAAAAAGGTAATTATGTGAGATAATGGTTATGTTAACTAACCTTATTATGGTAATCATTTTTCAACATAAAGTTGCAAATCATTATGTTGTACATCCTAAACTTAGATAACGTTATAGGTTGATAATAGCTCAATAAAGCTGGGGCATCAGGGCACCTGGGTGGCTCAGTCGGTTAAGTGTCCAACTCTTGATTCTGGCTCAGGTCATGATCTCACGGTTGGTGGGATGGAACCCCACGTCGGGCTCTGTGCTGACAGTATGGAGCCTGCTTGGGATTCTCTCTCTTTCTCTCTCTCTCTCTCTCTCTCTCTCTCTCTCTCGATAAATAAATAAATTTTAAATATATATTTTTTAAAAAATAAGTCAGAGAAAGACAAATATGATTTCATTCACATGTAGAATTTAGGAAACAAATGAGAAAAAGGGAGAGAGAGACAAATCAGTAAACAGGCTCCTAACTATAGAAAACAAGCTAGTCACCAAAGGGGAGGCAGGTAGGGGAGTAAGTGACCTAGGTGGAGAGGATTAAGAGTACACTTACCACGATGACCACCGAGTTATGCAGAGAATTGCTGAATCACTATATTGTACACCCGAAACTAATACCACAATGTATGTTAACTATACCGGAATTAAAATTTGAAACTTAATAAAAAATAAATAAAATTGTTTTTAAAAATCCATGGTTCTCAGAGGGCTGAGAATCTTAAGCCCGGAACATACACAAGAATGAACACCTCTCCTCACCCCTAACCAGAGCTTTTTAGTAGACTCCGGTCACCTAAATTTTTAAAGTCCTCTTAAGTAATTCTGAAGTAAATCTCTGATTACAAGCCACTGTCTTAAATCAGAGTTCTATAAAGACATTTGTCTTTATAGACAATGCATTATATTCTACATGTATACTACTGAGCGATCTAATATGATACAAGGTGAGAGCAGAGGTTCCCAAAGCAGGCTTTGCCACAGAACATAAAAACACTGATTCCTGGGCCCTACCTGAGGCTTACTGAATCAGATTCTGTGTGGATGTGAACCAAGAATCCGTATTTTAACAAGTGCCTAAAGTGAGCCTAGGTTGAAAGCCAGATGTGTCAACCACTGTATTAGACTAGTGGTTCTCAAACTACATATGCAACATTCAGATTTCATTGGAGGGTTTGTTCAAACACCAGATGGCTGAGCACCAACCTACTGAGTTTCTTATTCAGCAGGTCTGGGATGGGGCAACGATTTGCACTTAGTAACACGTTCTCAAGTGATGCTGGTGGGGCTGCACCAGGGACTCCACTTTGAGAATCACTCACTGAACTGTTCTTTTAATATATTAGTTACCTCAACGGGTCTTTGATACAACTAGAAAGTAGATAACTTAGGACTCCAGTCTCTGGTAAACCAGTGTCTGAAGTATAAGTGTTCAGAGCTATTGATTAAAAAAACAGGCTCATGATACTAGGCATAAAAAGCAAATTTGGTCTTTTCTTTAAAAAACATAAAATAAGTTACACTGTAATCCAAACTGAGGACTACTTGCCAGCATTACCTTGATTCCAAAATCAAACAAAGACCCACTAAAAAGGAGAATTACAGGCAAATATCCCTGATGAACATAGATGCAAAAATTCTCAACAAGATATTAGCAAATTCAATCCAACAGTACATGAAAAGAATTATTCACCATGATCAAGTGGGATTTATTCCTGGGCTCCAGTATTTACAAATTTTATTCCTGGGTTCAATATTTACAAATCAGTCAATGTGATACACCACATTAATAAAAGAAAGGATAAGAACCATATGATCTTGTCAATGAATGCAAAAAAAAGCATTTGACAAAACACAGAATGCATTCTTGATATAAAAAAAAAAAACAAACCCTCAACAAAGTAAGGATAGATGGAACATCATAAAGGTCATATATGAAAGAACCAAAGCTAATATCATCCTTAATGGAGAAAAACTGAGAGCCTTTCCCCTATTCATTCCCCAGGAATAAGACAAGGATGTCCACTCTCACCATTACTATTTAGCACAGTACTGGAAGTCTTAGCCTCAGCAATCAGACAACAAAAAGAAATAAAAGGTATGCAAACTGGCAAGGAAGAAATCAAACTTCCACTATTTGCAGATGACAAGATATGTAGAAAATCGGAAAGACTCCACCAAAAAATTGCCAGAATACATGAATTCAGCAAAGTTGCAGAATATAAAAACAATGTGCAGAAATCTGATGCTTTTCTATACACAAATGACGAAGCAGCAGAAAAAGAAATCAATGAATCACTCCCCAAAACAGTAAGATACCTGGGAATAAACCTAACTAAACAGGTAAAAGATCTATACTCTGAAAACTATAGTACACTTATGAAAGAAATTGAAGAGGACACAAAGAAATGGAAAAGCATTCCATCCTTGTGGATTGGAAGAAAAAACATTGTTAAAATATCTATACTACCCAAAGCAATCTACACGTTTAATGCACTCCTATCAAATACCACCAACATTTTTCACAAAGGTAGAACAAACAATCCTAAAATAAGTATGGAACCACAAAAGACCCAGTAATAGCCAAATAAATCCTTCAAAAAAAAAAAAAAAAGGCAAAGCTGGAGGCATCACAATTCCAGATTTCAAGCTATATTACAAAGCTGCAGTCATCAAGACAGTATGATACCAGCACAATTACAGACACCTAGGTCAATGGAACAGAACAGAAAATCCAGAAATGGATCCACAACTATATAGTGAACTAACCTTCAACAAAGAAGGAAAGAATATCCAATGGAAAAAAGATGGTCTTTTCAACAAATGGTGTTGGGAAAACTGGATGGCAGCATGCAGAAGAATGAAACTGGACCACTTTCTTACATCATACACAAAACTAAACTCAAAATGAATGAAAGACCTCAATGTGAGACAGAAAACCATCAAAATCCTACAGGAGAAGACAGGCAACAACCTCTGACCTCAGCTGCAGCAACTTCTTACTAAGACACATCACTGAAGGCAAGGGAAGCAAAAGCAAGCATGAACCACTGGGACCCCACCATGGTAAAAAGCTTCTGCACTGCAAAGGAAACAATCAGCAAAACTAAAATGCAACTGAAAGAATGGGAGAGGATATCTGCAAATGACATATCGAATAAAGGTTTAGTATCTAAAATCTATAAAGAACTTATCAAACTCAACACCCAAAAGAGAAATAACCCAGTTAAGAAATGGACAGAAGACATGAATAGACACTTTCCAAAGAAGACATCCAGATGGTTAACAGACACATGAAAAGATGCTCAACATCACTCATCATCTGGGAAATACAAATCAAAACCACAATTAGATACCACCTCACACCTGTCAGAATGGCTAAAATTAACAACATAAGAAAGGACAGGTGTTTGTGAAGATATGGAGAAAGGGGAACCCTTTTTCACTGTTGGTGGGAATGCAAACTGGTGTAGTCACTCTGGAGAACAATATGGAGGTTCCTCAAGAAACTAAAAATAGAACTACTCTATGATCCAGCAATTGCACTATTAGGTATTTACACAAAGGATACAAAAATACAGACTTGAAGGGGTACATACACCCCAGTGTTTATAGCAGCATTATCAACAACAGCCAAACTATGGAGAGAGCCCAAATGTTCATCGACTAATGAATGGATAAAGAAGATGTGGTTATATTGGGGCACCTGGGTGGCTCAGTCAGTTAAGCGTCTGACTCTTGATTTTGGCTCAGGTCATGATATCACAGTTTGTGGGTTCGAGCCCTGCATTGGGCTCCTCGCTGCCGGTGAGGAGCCTGCTTGGGATTCTGTCTCCCTCTTGCTCTGCCCCTCCCCTTCTCACTATCTCTCTCTCAAAATAAATAAATAAACATTAAAAAAAAAGAAGAAGATGTGGTTATATATCTACAATGGAATATTACTCAGCCATCAAAAAGAATGAAATCGTGCCATTTGCAATGTGGAAGGAACTAGAATGTATTATCCTAAGTGAGATAAGTCAATCAGAGAAAGACAAATATATTATTTCACTCATATGTGAGATTTAAGAAACAAAGCAGATGAACACATGGGAAGGGAAGGAAAAAAAAGGGAAGAGAGGGGATACAAACCACAAGAGACCCTTAATAATAGAGAACAAACTATGGGTTGTAGGAGGGAGTGGGTGGGGGATGAACTAGATGGGTGATGTGCTAAAGACAGCACTTGTGATGAATCACTGAATTCTACTCCTGAAACCAGTATCACTCTGTATGTGAACTAAAATTTAAATTTACAAAAGGGGGAAAAAATGAAGACTACTTTACCTATTCAATTATGAGGACTTCCAGAAATTTTCTTAGGAAGAACCTTTTGAATTATTTCAATAAAGACTAATTGAAACTCCACAGACCACTGATGAAAAGATCTGAGTGCAGGTGTTACCATTTACAAATCCTGAACATTAACAAAACATACTCAGTGAAGCTGCTAAGAACGTGTTATTTTTGAGGACTCAATCCCAGTGTGTGTCCACAAGAATAAGAGAGCTAAAAATGTACACACCACACCATTATATGAATTGACCTGTGGAATAAAGCAATTTAATGCTGTCCATCTGAATGGTGAAAGGTGCATGCCAAAACCAACAGCTTTCACATGGACAAAGTCAACAGCACACTCTCCTAAAAGGAAAGATCAGCCAACAGGTTTGAGGCTTCTTAAATTCATTTCCTGTTCATGAGCGTGAGACCTTACCATGGCTCCACTGTAAAGAAATATCTGGTTCATACAAAGGTTTTTAAGTTATTGATTATAAATTTTTTAAAAAGGCAGAGGGATGTGGACACAGATAGGTTTTATATCACTTGGAAATGGAATTTGATCTGTCAAAAGAAAATTCCTATATACTACATGCTTCTCAAGGTGGCTGTTATCCATCCTCTTAAACACTGAAGTCTAAAATCTTTGATATCGGTCAGTTCAACTCAAGAACCATTTCACTGGGATCAAAAGCTTTGGTTAAATCAATAAATTGTGCAAGTGGTCATAAACTGATTTCTGAATGAAGATGACATCAGCCCAAATTCCTTGATATGTCTCCACCCAATTTCCAGTTAAAATGCACATAAAGACAAGCAAAAATTCAACATGGCTCTGAAACCAAGGATAACAGCCTCCCATTAATAAAAATAATAATAATAATCCTGGGAGTGATATCTATTAAGTACAGTGAAGGTGGAGTAAGTTAAAAGCAGTCAACATCCAGTGAATGCTTTGCTGAAAAAGAACTAGAAGTGAGAAGGTTCAGACATCCTCCACTCTACCTCCTATTCCAGCACAAAGAGTGGGTTCCAAAGAGAACGGGGAACAGCCCTGTACTGTGCAGCTTTTCTTCCTGAAACAACCAGGTAGCAATCCATATTTCCCCTTTCTCCCATCACTTTTAATAATTCTAAGTCTGTGGAAAGAACTTTTTTCATAAGTCAGCGAGCACAATAAAGAATCTATTGGTAGGTTCATGGCCTCCTGAATGTGAGAGAACCCAAGGCTGTTCTAAAGAGATCTGGGTACAAGAAGAATTCTAACATGAAGAATCTCCTTATCTATTACTACACGTAGCCAAGTCTCTTAGTATTGATTTATAACTTGGGAAAGAATGGGCCCCACTTTGAGCGGGGAGACTTCTTTGCCGTATGGGGCCAGGATTTTCTTCCATTTCAGCAGTTAAGGGACAGAGCTTCTGGAGGTAATCACGGGAACCATCCTCGCCAATGGTGCCATTTGCTCACTGCAGAAGGGTGTGTGGCTAGGGGAGAGGCAAGGCTAGAGTCCACCAAGTCCCGAACCACTCACCCAACCATACTCTCATGCCTGAGCATGCAACTGTGCCTGCCCAAAAGGCAAAGCCTTTTGAATCCAGTGGAGCCGTACAGCTCATAACAGGGGATGATTTTAACTCCAAGGTCAGGGCCTGCACCGTCCGATATGATGGTCATGCGTCGTAATGGGGAGAAGTGCAAAAATAGAACATTTCCATCACTGCAAACATTTCTATCGGACAGTGCTGGCACGCTGTCCACAAGAATTGTGAAGTGGAAACAAGCTTTATTACTTTTTAATGAAAACTGAAGTAGGACTATTTTCTTCTACAAAATGTAGTCTCCAGAAAGTTCTGTCATTCTGGAGTCAGAATGAGATCTAGCTAGATCAAAGTATACATTAAGAATGTTAGTGATAAGCAGCTCATAATCCACTATTGCTGTTCACTGTCTTTCCTCATTTTTAATACATCAAAGTATTAATACATTAAAACATTAAAGTGAAGGCATGGAAATGCTGAGCTGTCCTAAGTAAATTCCTTAAAAAGAATCAGGCTCCAATTACAGATTCATCCACATTGCTCTGTTATGCTGTCCTTGTAAAATTCCCTTGAGAAATCAATTCTGAACTTCTAAGCCACCTCACTCTGCACGCCAAACAAGAAATCACTGTAATACTGGAGTATATGTTGTAGTTATTTTAAGGCAAAATAAATTTAATTTTACCAGACAATATTCATTGTATGTCGAAGCTAATCAAACAAAACCAGAACACTTTTCAGAAAGAACTTATCTCTAAAAATGAAGAAAAGTGTCACACAAAGGTAACTAACAACAGGAGAATAGTGAGAATAAATGCAAATCAATATCCATCAGCTTTTGAGAGCCAAATAGGTGAGCATTCTCTTATCCCTAATCAAAGTTAAATAAACCAGAGGATATAAAGCCATAAATACAGATAGGATTGTTCCTGCCAAGGCTAATAGAACAACACAATTAAAACTGTCAGTAAAAGAGGAATACAAAGGCCAGGCTCTAGAAATATTTGTCTACCCAAAGTCTAAACCACGAGGGGTGTGCGAATTCTCTTTAAAATATGGAAGTATTGGTGGGGGCGGGGTGAGCCTGGGTGGCTCAGTCAGTTAAACATCTGACTTTGGTTCAGGTCATGATCTCAAGGTTCGTGAGTTTGAGCCCCGTGTCAGGCTCTGTGCTGACAGCTCAGAGCCTGGAGCCTACTTCGGATTCTGTGTCTCCCTCTCTCTCTGCCCCTCCCCTGCTTATTCTCATTCTCATTCTCTCTCTGTCTCAAAAATAAACAAACATTAAAAAAATTTTAATATGGAGTGTTGGCTACAGGAAGCCCAATTTGCATACCTACATCAGGAACTCTGGAAATCCAAGTAGCTCATCAGGAGCCCATTTATAAGTGGAATCACCATGCCCCATGGAATCAATAGGAAAGTATTTAAACAACAGAAGTAGATTCTCAACAAAAAAAGGACAGACTATGGCTGCCGCAATCCGTAGAGTTTAGTGGGCAAGCCAGAATACTCCAAGATAGAAGAGAGTTCACAGCATACACTCACAGGTGCTTCTTCAGAAAAAGGCTGGCCCAAGCGAGAAAAACAGGATGGCACACAAGTCATCTAGAGCCTATCCTCTGGGCAAACCTAATACAAAATTTGCTTAGTGGGAAGTGCCGCTCATTGAATGTGAAGGCATCTCTGAGAATGCCTTAGAGTTTTCTACATGGAAGGAAAACTTCCTTCCGTTTCGGGGAGATGGAGTGACGTGAACTAGTATTTGGGATTCAGGGACTAAAAGTGGTGGCAGCAATCACAGAACAGGCAGAGTCACCCCAGTGTCCATGCAAAGTGGTAGGACCAGGAGCTTCCTTCCTTCCCGAGAGCACCATCCATCTGAAGGCAGCCATCTGTGAGCTAGAGTATGAAAACTAACCCGGTCTCTTTTTTCTTTCTTTATTTTTGAGAGAGAGAGAGAGAGAGGGAGACTGAGGATCCGAAGCAGGCACTACACTTAAAGGGGCTTGAACTCATGAGCCATGAGCCCATGACCTGAGCAGAAGTTGGACGCTCAACCAACTGAGCCACCCAGGCACCCCAAAACTAACCTGGTCTTTATGGGAGTGAAGGCAAGATGTGAAAGCCACAGATCTTCATTATTCCCCAACACCTCTGATTGTACTTCAGGTTCTCCTGGCTCACAGAAACAAGAATGTAATAGAAACCAGAATAAGGCCAAAAAAATAATCCAAAAGTAGCAACCGATATATCTTTGAACACTGTGCCAACTGTTGTTTTTATACAGTGTTCTTAAACTGTTAGTAATGTCATGGTCTCATTAATGATTCCAATAAAGTATATGCCAACAATTCAGACTTAGAAGGAAAGAGCCAACTAAATGCTCCATGAAGACATAATCAAGGCTCTCTCATACACCCAGTAGGCAGCTGCCATAGTTCTTTGTGCCCATAAACATTTGTAAATGTATGCCTTGAAAACCTTCATCTTCCAATGACAGTAACAGTCATTTTGGCCAACACTGACTTTGGAAGACATTTCTCCCCATCCATCCTAGTCCTCAGTTGGCCATCTCTAGTTTTGAACTAAAGTTTGCTTCATTTTTATTCTTTCTTCTGTACCTTCAGCTTTGTTCTCACCTCCATTCCCAGTCCTCAATAAAAACATGATTCTGATTTTAAAAAGAAAACAGACAAGTACTCCCTTAAGCCCAACTACTACTTTTTCCTCTTCCCCCCTTTGTCTCCTCCACCACCCTCTCTTTTTAAGGCCAAGAATACTGAAGGAAGAGCTTGTGTTCATTGCTTCTGCATCCTTATATGATGCGCTATGTCTTCTGCCCTCACCACTCAAAATTTTGAGAAAATATCACTTTCCTCTAAATAAGGATATTTCCCTGTCCTTATCTTACTGGAAAAGGAATTTTACATTGTTGTTCACTATTTTTGTTGTTTCATTTGCCCTACTTATGACACCATGCTCCCTTGATTCTTAACCAACTTTCTGACAGCTCTTCCTCGGCACCTTTGCAAGATCCTCTTCCTCTGTTTCTCTGGAAATGCTGGTGCACCCCTGAGTTCTTTGTTCAGCCCTTTTCTACTCTTCTGCTCACTCTTCCTAGGCCAGCTTTTTCATACCAGTGGATCCCACAGACATTTGCAGGCTGATGCTTCCTTAATATGCATCCTCATTCCAGAACATCCTCCCACACTCCAACTGACCTATATGTAATTTAAGGACCTCAAATTTTAAAATATCCCAAATCCAATTTCCTATTTCCTATCTTGAGCATGCCACTAAATCTTGGCGAGAACACTTTCCAATAGATCAAAGCCATTCTCTCTTCTCCAGTGCCCACCATCACCTACTTAGTTCAGGTCATGTCCCCTAGACAATTGCAAGAATCCCTATCTCTATCTTATTTCACTTCTCTGCCCCCTCTCCAATTTAGCCTCCCATAGTGATCTATCTGAAAAAACTGTGGAAATCCTATCAATTGTCAAGAACTGGGAGGGAGTAGACAAACTCAGATTCATCTGCACACTCCACAAGATCCCCCCACAATCTGGCTTCTGCCTCTTGCATGATCAAGTCCTCCATTATTTACCAACCAAACCACTTAAAGTTTATAGAAAACACCGTATTATTTTATGTCTTTTCATATTCTATTTTCACTGATTAAAATGCCCTCTTCCACTACCTAGCCACAAAGTTAACTCCTCTTTATCTTTCATTATCAAGTCTCAGAAGTCTTCTTAGTCACACACACGCCACCACCACCACCACCAGTAGAGAGCTGGTGCGACCTTGTATATGCCATCATCTCCGCACCTTGTACACAAAAGATAACAGTCATCACATTAAACTCTATTGATTTATGACACAGCTGCTGGACTTTGTGCTCCTTGAGGACAAAGTCAGCACCATAATTCTCTCTCTATACTAATGCCCAGTGTGCCTGACAGACAGTCCTCAATAATGAAATGAATAATGAAAGGAAAAATGAATGAGGACATATGGCCATGAGAAATGAAGAATGAACTAAAGAACTGGTTTACTCCTAAGTGCAAAGTATTTAAATACAACTTAACTATATTTCCTAACCAGTGAATCTCCTTCATTCATTCATCCATGCAACAAATGTTTATTGACCACCCAATACACACAAAAGGTCATCACACAAGAAACAATGTGCTAGTAACAGAGACCTCTCAGCTTTCTCAAATCACTGCAAACCCCAACAATGCAAGAGCCTTGCTGGTCAACCCCAAACATTCTATTCCCAATGATCACTAGGAAGATAAAGAAAAAAATATACACAAATTGGTAGAAAGATGACCCTATGGTGGTTAAGCATTATACTTAATCTACTTTAACACATCCCTTAGCTCATCCTTCTTCCTCAACACACTCACCTGCTCTTTTCATTTTGAATTTGGAGTTAACATTGCCTGTATAAATATCTACATTACCAATTCCATTATTATGCCAATTCTATTTCCAAAAGTAACAGTCTCAATATGAAAAAAATTCCAAATAATTTGGCTTTATCCAACTCATACCTCCAAACAGGTATCAAGGCAAATCGACATGAATAAAAATTCACAGTGGTCTACGGTGAGAGATAGATCTTTACATCACATAAACAAATACATTTTCTATAAAAAATAAAGTTTTAACAGACCTAAAACATAACAGAACATTTATATAATTGTACAGAAAGAGAAGGCTATTTTAGCGTAATGTCAAAGCAAAACCATAAAAGAAAAGATTGATAAAGGTGACTAAACATTTAAAGCTTCTTTGCATTAAAAAAAAAAAAGGAAATGCGCACTGGAAAAATGTTTTAGATCATATGAAAAGCCACTGACATTTTAAAAGTTTTAAAAGAATTATGTATGATATATATAGCTTAAACAAATAAAGTAAACCTACAAATAACCATCCTAATAGAAAAACAATTAATAAACATGAACAGAAATTTATATGAGAAATACAAATGGTCAATAAGCATAAGAAAAAGTTATAATTCACCTTTCAAAGAAATGATGAGCGAACACTCAGTATTAATAAAGCATGGCACTTTCGAGTACTATGAACGTGAGTTTCAATATGGAACAATCATCCTGATCCTTCAGGAGGACTCTGCTATCATCTATCAAAAACCAAACAAGCATAATCTTTGACCTAGCAATTCTGCCTCAAGATATTTATCCTGGGGAAATAATCAATGACGTATGCTAAGACATATATATGTGGACATCCATTACAACAACAATGTTTATAACAGAGAAACTGAAAGCAACCCTATGGTTCCAAAGAAGGGAATAATTTAAGTAAATAAAAATATAATTGAAGGATGAAACGTGTCCTACTATTAAAATGTCCCACTTTAGACTTACTTGACAGGAATACTGAAGACAAAATATCCTGAACACCCTTCCAGTACAAAGTCATCTAAAACTGCTGAGTATGTACACATATGCATCACACACACACACACACACACACACACACACACACACACACACACACCCCTGCCTTCATAAATGCCTAGCCAAGTTGGCCCAAAAAAGTCATGAAACTCTTGGAAAGCCAAAACGTTTTAGGAAATCAGTGAAGGTGAAAAGAACACTGAACCGAGTTACCAGTTACATCCCAATCCCAGATGAATTCACAGGCATAAAGCAAATGAAAAATCGAAGTCAGATCAAAGACCTCTACAAAAACTTAGGACATCCCACCCACACAGGTGACTTGTGGGGAAAAAAATACTGACCCGCATCACATAGGAAGTGCGTGAGGAAATAGGACTGTCTCAGACTTGAATATAAATAGGAGAGAGTCTCCCCCTGAGAATTTACATCCAGACACTTATCTTTAGTAGACTGGGGGCTTGAATTCACACAATCTACGTGGCCACTCAAGAAAGCTCAAGCTGAACATTTAAACTGATGTGACAGGACTCGACAGCCTCAAGGCATCCAGTAGAAGGAAATACAAGTTCTTTCCGAACTGATGCACTTTGAGTTCCCAAAGAATTCCCAAAGAAAAAATTCCTAGAAGCATGAGATCACATTTGAAAAAAAAATCACAAAACACATGAGGAAGCATGCCAACACATACAAGAATCATTAAAAACAACAAGTAGAGTCAGGCCTACAAAATCTATAGATAATGGAATTATCTGATACAACCTATAAAATAAAAATGTTCATATGTTTAACAATCAAAGAGGATATATAAAAGGTGTGATATATTAAAAAATGACCATGCAACTCTGAAAAAGATCCAGTTTCTAGAAATGAAAAACATAGTATTTCAAACTAGAAACTCAATGAGTGAATGAAATAGAAGATTAAATGCAACCAACAGGAACGTTAGTAAATGGGAACATTACTACAAAGAAATAACACAGAATGGAAGACAGAAACAGACAGATGAAATTTGAAAGTGAGGTTAGAGGTAGGAAAGATGGCAAAAAAGTTTCAAACATTTAAATAGACATCCAGAACCAGAAGACCAACAGAACAGGAATAAAATGTTAGTCAAAGAAATAATGCACAAAAATGCCCCAGAATTGGTGGTAGATTTGAATTCTCAGATTCAAGAAATAGAAAAATCAAAAAGAAATCCACACCAAAACGGAGCATTTATTGACACAAAAATGTTTAAATTAAAAAAAAAAAAAGCAGTATATGCTCTAGGGTCATTTTTAAGAAGTGTGGGTTTACAGACATGTGTACATACTTAGAAGAACTAGGGGTTTGGGAGTTTTTGTTTTGTTTTGTTTTAGAGAGATAGCATGAATGAGAGAGAGAGGCAGAGGAAAACACAGAGAAAGAGAAAATCTCAAGCAATCTCCATAATCAGTGCAGAGCCTGATTGGGGCTCAATCCCACAACCCTGGGATCATGACCTAAGCCGAAATCAAGAGTTGGATGCTCAACTGACTGAGCCACCCAGGTGCCCAGGAAGAATTGGTTTTTAAAATGGTTAGTTTAGGGGTGCCTGGGTGGCACAGTCGGTTAAGCGTCCGACTTCAGCCAGGTCACGATCTCGCGGTCCGTGAGTTCGAGCCCCGCGTCGAGCTCTGGGCTGATGGCTCAGAGCCTGGAGCCTGTTTCCGATTCTGTGTCTCCCTCTCTCTCTGCCCCTCCCCCGTTCATGCTCTGTCTCTCTCTGTCCCCAAAATAAATAAACGTTGAAAAAATAAAAAATAAAAAAAAAATAAAATGGTTAGTTTATGCTTATTTTTAAGTGGAAAAAAATTTTATTTATGCTCTTTAATCTTTTTCAAGGAACTATATATCACTTTTATAAGAAGAAAAGTTACTAAAACTTTTTAAAATAGTGCTGAACATATTTATGTATTTGAGTACATGAAGAAATACACCAAACTGCTAACAGCTAATATTTCTAGTTTGTAAGAATTTGAATGATTTTTACTTATAGTTTCTAATCCATGATCGAACAAATTATATGTATAAATATAGATGGAATAAAAGAGTTGGTATTTTAACAGTGGTTTTACTATAGATGCTAAATTGCTACGTGATTTATGATTTTTATATTTTACAAATTGTCATTTGTTATTTTATTAGGGTTGTTTACATTTTATACATTTCCATTTGTTTCAAAATATGCAAATAACATATGCATATGGATACATAGGTGAAGCAGGTGTCTTAGAATTCTGGTAGAACTTTGTGCAAGAAAACGCCATTTTAAAATCATCAAAATTGAAAATAAATATGTGGCATACCCACACATTTATATACAGTGTTTGCAGAGACTTACAATGTTAAAGCGTGGCCTTTAAATGTTACAATTTTAAAGCTCACAACAAAAATATGCGCAGAGCTCATAAGCAATCTGCAGGGGGATGACTGGCAGAAATAAGAGAAGAATGTTAACAGTGGCTATCCCTGGTGGTGCCGTTTCCTTCTTGCATTAATATCAGGGGAGGGAGAGAACAAGAGGGCCAGTCAGGGTTTCTCAATGTTGACACACATCTGGCCCCAATTTTGAGTCTTGGGAATCAGAGCAGTGGAAACGAGAACCAGGAAAATAAGACAGGAACTAAAACCATCTATCTTAAAACACATTAAAATTTACAATTATTGGCATTTAGAGGGGAAAAGTCAACATTTACTAGGGCCTTTCAATATAAGGGAAAAGACCAGTGAAACCAAGAAAAGGGGGCAAAGCTAATACTGCATGGCAGCTATCACTTCTCTTTAAGGACATCAAAATCCGCATCAGATACACGATTTGTGTGTTGGTATGTAATGTCTTCGAACTAGAAACCAGATTTTAATCTCTAATTTATTCAGAAATAAAGATTCTTATCATAGGCAACATACTTTTATGAGACTTCAATATGCATTATTACTAGCTAATGACAGGAAAACCTCACATTGCCTGGTTGACTTCACACAAAATGTCATGACTCCCCCTCTCTTCCTACAAGCAGATCCCTAGCCAAAGAACAGGAATACAAAGTCTCAGGACAAAACTTTTAATTTATTCTATCCAGTCTTCCTCTGATCTCTCAAGGAGTGATTCTGCAGTGCTTTCCAAATTCACAGCAGACTTGATGTATAAACATCAAATCATCAAAGACAGTTCAAGAGAGCACTTTGCTTCCAGAAACATTACAAGGGAAAACTAAGAGGTTCTACACCTGCAAATAATAAACTTCAAAAGCAACCCCAAACTAGCCTGGCATTTATCATCAGTGTGCAGAAGTGTATGTGTGTATAATCAATCGACCAACTATAGTTTACCTAGTCTTCTTTAGCCTTGGATTCTTGAATAGTGTCCTAGAACTTTTAAGAGTGCTGTGTGTAAAATTAATAGCATCTCCCAATTGGAAGGAAACTTCTGAGGTCATCTTGTACAACCTCTTGTCCAATGTTTTAGTCTCATCTACATTCTCCCATAGCTGCTGCAGACTTCCAATGATGGGAAGCTCACTACCTTCCAAGGCCAGCCATGAAGTCGTTGGGCAGGCTACTCACTAGAAATTCTCTCTTGGTGTATGTAGTTGCTGCTTTTTTGTAATTACACCGAGTCTCATCCTTCAAACACTTGGTGTAGCAGGCAGAGGAAGGTAGTGATCAGGTCATCCGTTTCTTTCTTTCCTCTCTCACGACGCATTTCACAGATCCTTCAGAGAACTCCTTTTCACTCTCCACTCAGAACACAGCTATTCTCAAAGGGTGGCATCTAAAACTACTGACAGTACAGAACCCTTGCTGGATGGTTCTATCCAAGCCAAAATACAGTGAAACCAAGCTCTCACTTGCACTCATGTTAATTTTCATGTATGAGGTGTTTAGAGAACATACTGCAATGAAATAAAGTCTACATTTTGGTAGAATCGCCATTTCAAATGGGCCCAGCTTCAGAAAATGCTATTACTATGAATCTAAGAATTATAAAAATTGAAGTCCTGTAATCCATTGTTTCTCCAAGATCATGTGGCCCACATGTTCTGAAAAATGCCAAGTCCGGGATCCTTCTCAGATTGCATGAATGGGAACCACTGTCAGGGGACCTGGGACTTTGCATCTTAAATACATTCTCTGGTGATTGTGATGCAAAGTAATGAGTGAGCACCAATGCCCTACCCCATGATTGCTCAATTATTGTGGCTTTGCCACACACAAATCTCCCTCACCCTCTAACTCCTGGCAGTCCATAAAGGCAGAAACGAAAAGACCAGTATAATCTAAATTGGTTTCAGTTGATGGCTAACTTGGGCTTAGAACCAAGTAATGGTAATCTCTTCTCTTAGTTCCAGTCCAAGGTTGTCCCTAAAAAGGAGAACAGTATCTGGGATGTAGTAGAAGAATGAGGAAAGGGGCAGAGTATTAAATGGGGCTAAATTTGGGGAAATAAACAGCCTAAAGCAATTATTTATTCACACTTGATCCTTGGAGATAAGTGGTAAAAAGCTGAGAACTGCTCAATTTGGAGGAACCTGCCAAAAGAGGACAGAAAGAGGAAATCCCAACAGAGAAAGGGGTTGCAGGAAACACCACTTGGATGCAGCCTGTAGCCTCTGCGAAGGTTCTCTCGTTTCTCTCTCAGAATTTTGTAAAGTTTTCTTGTACGCAAACTAAGCTTTATGCAACCGAGAATACATTCTTCCCCAGGTAAGCAACCTCGATATCAAAGTAGTTGATGTCCACGTTTGTGGCAACGTGAGCAACAACAACAAAAAAACTCAAGAATCATTTTTATATGCAGGGGTGCGTTCTTTCCTCACATATCAAGAAGAAATCCTAACACTGAACACAAAATGGGCCCATACAATTCTTTCTGTTGTTTTGGGTTCTGGTTTTTTAAAACTACATTTCATTCTACTGCCAAATACAGATGCAGACTGCAGACAAAACATCCTACCACAAAACTAAATCTGAAAATGCCCAGGACCAACAAATCCACAATAAAGAGGCTAAATTCCAAACCCGAAATGGTAAATGTAATAACGATGACCCTTACCATGTGGTAAAAGATGAATCCAATTAATGTTACCTTAAAAAGAATTTCAGTAACTCCTCTCTTTCCTGTTACAATTGCCCATGATAGGCCTCAAAAGCCAGCAGTTTGGTGGAGACATTTTCTGACCAATGTACTTCTTCACCCTGTGTGAACTCTACGAACCAGGCATTAGTGGATTCCATAATCTGTCAAACATTTACAATTACAAGGGGATCAATAAAACTGGAATTGTCAAATGGGTACTTTCTAGATTGCTCTGATTTTAAAATACCAAAAGCGGGGGGGGGGGGGGCGGTGAAGATAGTGACTCAGAAAAATGACATTTCTTAAATCATGAGGCTGGAAAGGATCTTAAAGATTATCTAGTAAATCTCCCCTACCCTCTATTCCCTCCTCCAAAACACTCAGTCGTTAAGCAAATCATTATCAAGGGCAATGTCAACATATTCAAAAGTCTGACCTCTCTGCTTAGCCCCTCATTACCCAGAATTTCCCCCCATGACACTTCAAAATCCCCCTTTCTAACTGGAATTGGACATCCATACAGCTGTTCTACATATCACACATCTGGCCTTGGATCAAGTTACCCAGCTTCCCACCCCTCCAATTCCCTGGCTCATCAGCCCTGTCCAGTCAAAATGCTACAGTCCACCCCCTGAGCTCCCCACACACCAGCCTGCTATGCTCCTTTCTGCTCTTTAACACCCCAATTCTGATTAAACTCCAAACTCCTGTTCTGCTTCCACTCACAGCCTCCAGGGGTCCCATGGAGAAAACTTAAGGACAAGATGAAGATATCAATGTATTCTAATCTCAGCAGAGCCCCCAACAGCAGCCATTAATGCTGCCACTTCTCTCTGCTCTCTTTCATTTCTCATGGAATTTCTTCTAAGCCTCTAATCCTTTCAAACAGACTCCGTAACTCTTGCATCCATCATGGAGAAGTCAGTATCAGGCAAGAACCCTCTTTAAATTCTGCCCTTCCCCTCCTGCTCTCCCCTATAGCCCATCACTGGAATAATCTGCACCATTCTTGCACGTGTCTTCTCTGGCTTACCCACCACACACACTCTAGACCACTCCTCTCAAACTTGGAAGCACACTAGAATCACCAGGTGGCCGTCCCGTTACGGGCTAAACTGTGTCCCCCAAAGATCCATACATTGAAGTTCCAAATCCTACTATCTCAAAATCTACCCTTATTTGGACACAGGGTCTTTAAAGAGGTAATTAAGTTAAAATAAGGTCATCAGGGTGGGCCCTAATCCAATACGACTAGTGTCCTTACAGGAAAAGGAAATTTGGACACAGACATGTACACACAGAGGAAAGATGTGAAGATACAGGGAGGTGACCATCTACAAGCCAAGATGAGATGCCTCAGAAGAAACCAACCCTCCAACACTTTGATCTTGAACTTCTAGCTTCCATAATTGTGAGAGAAATTTCCATTGTTTAAGCCACCCAGTCTGTGGCATTTCGTTATGGCAGCCCTAGCAAATTCGTACACTTCCCGTGCCCTCCTTACTCGCTCTTATTCCTCCATCTTGGTGAATGTTTGGTGACTCCACTATTACATATCTTTCACATCTGCCTCCTTCCCTCCAAACCCACTATCACTGCCTTAATTCAGGCCTTCATTATCCCCCCTAGGATATCCCAGTCGCTTCCGCCAACCCCCATTTCTCCTGGCTGTGTGGAGAAGCTCCTTCCTGAAATAGCAATCTAGCATGCCAACACTGTTCCTACATTTCCCTACTGCCTCAAGTCCAACCTCCTTGAAACTAATGTAACACTGGATGTTTATTATTCTTGAATTAAAAAATTAATTAATTTTTTTTAAAGAAAATGGTCAGTAGAAACAAAAACACATTTGTTAACTCTAGGTAGAAGTAGACCATAAAAGAGACCATAGTGGAAACAGGCCATAAATTAACATGATTAAATGGCAAACGGGGAACGGCAAACGTGAGTGGGTTTGTTATTTAAATATTGCCATAATGCAATGGTTTCATAATGTCTGGCTTCAGAAACATTTTAAGCATTTTAGAGAATATCCTAATCAGTGTTTTTACACTAAGAAACATATTTTTAGAAGAGGTGAAGAGTTTTAAATTCTTTAAGATATGTTTACTGAAAAATTTTTACTAGCTGAGTTATTCTATTATCAAAATGGGACGATAAAGGAAAGGATCTAGGTAAGCAAATAATTGGGTAAGTACATTTTCCTTGTATTAGAATAAGCCCTAAATAGTCCACTAATGTCTGTTATAACAAAAATGGACATGCTTAAAACTTTTTTCCAAAATTAATGGAATGTTAAGTATGTTTTACAGTAACTCTTACAGGAATAATATTTTTAGACATGAAACCTGAGCTGATCCTTACTCCTAAAGAAGATATTCAGCAAGGTCTCTAATTCCTAAATCAGATAAGAATTTGTGATTTGTGGTCCTCCACTCTGAGGTGGCCAAACACTCAAGAAGAGTTGCCAAGACTGCATTTCCCAAGGTCACGGTGACAAAGTCCTACACAAGGGTTGACATTCCCTTGAATAAGCAGAGACGTTCAAATGATGCTCCCATTCCTGAAGATAAAATTCCTCCAGGGAGCTTTAGATTTCTGTCTACCCAACTTCTCTCTTCAATGCCTCTCCTTAGAACACCAGGCGGTGCATGAGAACACTCTGTGCTTCCTCCTGGCTTTGTCTGCGTTGAACTTAACTCCTTAACTCCAAACCCTTCTGATCCAACTTATTTCTAGTACTAGCCTTGAGCAATGCCTGTGCCTATTACCTGCCTGGACTGAAGCTCAATCCAGATCCCAAACACCAACTGCACACCCTACCCCTGCCTTGTCCCAGATCAGGAGCCCTGAGGTCCTGGCCAGGCTTCCATACGGTATCAGCTTAAGGAGAAAATATTCAACATCAAATAAAGGAAAAGGAGCTGATGAATCAGCACCAAAACACACTAAGTAAAATACCCACAGTTACCTGACTTCTTGAATAAATATTTATCATGAATGAGGAATTAGGTAAAGCTCAAACAGAAAAAGCATGCATCTTGTCTTTTTTTTCCTCAAATTTATTTTACTCAAAAATAAGAACAAGTGATATAAGGCACTAAGAGAAATAGAAGGACTTAAAATTATTCTGAAATTACAAAAAAAATGTATTTAATCAACTGACTTAATATTTGTATAAGAAAAACAGAGTTGTCAAGTACTTTTCATCTGTTTCACATAAGACCCATTCTTTACCAAATATTCCTTAAACCTGGAATAGTCATTAAAACTGAATTAGTCCTCCATGTGATTCCTTAGCCCTTTAAATCTCCTTGAAATAACATCACTCACTGTCCAGTGGGCTTTTATAAAATGTGGATTATATATAACTTAGATAGTGCACATTTCCCCCAAAGCTAACACTCAGCATATAAACCAAAGATAATGATTTTTCATCTTCACGGACTCTCAAAGGTTAAAAAAACAAATTTAATTTCAAGTGTGGACAAACAGCAAACCAGGATGTTAAAGCCCTAAGGATCTGCTCAGGAAAGTCCTAATCTTTGCCCCCCCTTCCATGTTCCCAAGGGAAGCATTAGCCTTACCTTACAATACACATAAGGATGTAAATACCTGGAGTTTTTACACTAAATTAGCTCAATGGCATGGGGTCATCAACTCTTTGAATATTAAACAGCCAGAGCAAAGTTGAAAATAAGAAGTCCAGAGTCACCAAATAAGAGAATGATTAGTGCAATGGATTCCAAGTCCTCTGTTTTTTAACTTTTCACTTGAGTACAGTGGACAATGTTATCTTAGTTTCACATGTACAACACAGTGATTCAATTTCTCTGTAGGTTATAGGATATGCTCACAAGGGTAGGTACCGTCTGTCACCATACAAGGCTATTACACTGACTACATTTCCTACGCTGTACCTTTCATCCCTGTGACTTACTCATTCCATAACTGGAAGGCTGTATCTCCTACTCTCCTTCACCCATTTTGCCCATCTGTCCACCCTCTTCCCTTTGACAACAACCAGTCTGTTCTCTGTATTCACAGGTCTGATTCTGCTTTCGTTTGTTCACTTGTTTTTAAGATTCTGCTTTTGAGTGAGATCATATGGTATTTATCTTTCTCAGTCTGACCATGTCCTCTATTGTTTTTATTTTTTTTTAAACTTTTTTAATGTTTGAGAGAGAGACAGAGCATGAGCAGGAGGGTGGCAGAGAGAGACGGAGACACACAATCCAAAGCAGGCCCCAGGCTCTGATCTGTCAGCACAGAGCCCTATGTGGGACCCGAACCCATGAACTGTGAGATCGTGACCTGAGCCAAAGTTGGACGCTTAACTGACTGAGCCACCTAGGTGCCCCCAAGTCATCTATTTTAGACAAGGACCTAATGGCCTGGGAAGTGCGGGTACCGTTAAAGGCCCCATGGACAGTGGCAAAACAGACACCTGAATCCTGATCTTCCATCCATCTCATTTAGTTTCAAACTTACTTTATGGATTTCCATTTGATTTTGTTTAACCTCTTCACACAGCTTTTTAAAAAGGGTGAGGGGAGAACCCTAAAATCCTATTATGGCAAAATAAGTAAAAAAAAAAAAGCCACAAAATCAAATCCTAATAGCAATAATCCCTAACTATTATTGAAAAAAAAATTACTGAGAAGCCATGAAACACTTATCCCGTCACCTGGTCTTCACTTACCAAATCTTAACTTCAGTGTTTCACACTCTCACAAATTATGCATAGTTACTGAATTGGTAACAACACTATATAATAAAAGTATTTTTGAATCCAACCAAAACTACATCTACAAATCCATGCAGAGCTTTGTACAGTTCCTACTGAAGAACAAGCTTACAACAAATATTATTCTTTAGCAATACACAAAACTGCTATAATACAAAACTGCTTCAACATATATCTACATCTATGCCCCCAAAATATTCTTTCCATTCCTACTTGAATTTTGTCAAGTGGCAGGGGAGGAGGGGGGATCACAAGTAGGAAGGCCCACTAAGTATCACAAAAAATTGCCAACTCACCCAACCATACGCTTGCTTTCCATCTGTCATTCATTTTTAGTGCTCTATTTCGCTTCTATTACTCATTTCTTCTATGACTCTACTGTCTCATGTGCACACATCCCTCCTCAGCCTTGCAGACTTAACCCCTTCTCATTCTGCAGATCTCATCAAATGTCACTTCCTTTGGGAAATCCTGACTCACCCCAAAGTCAGATAAGGTTCCCCATTTAATCACTTTTGAAACTCCCTGTTCTTTTTCCCTTCTAATATCCGTAACATTTTGTACATATACATTCGGGTGATCCTTTGGTCAATATCCCCCTTCCCAGTAGACTCTAGGCTTCATGCCTCCAGTGATAATGGCTGCTTTATGCACCACTCTATTCCCAGCTACTAGCCCAGGAACTGGTATTGGATGCAATAAAGACATGTTGAATAATGAATGGCCCTAATTCCACATGGAACAGCAAAAGACCAAATCAATGTTTGCAAAATTTCTGAGTTACGACCGGCACTTTTTACTGAAAATGAACAGACTATAACAGAAAATATAGGAACAAAAAGTATTATAGTTTACTGTATGTAGTTAAACTGCATGAAACTTGTTTCATTCGTGTATATGACCATTGGTAACCTTGGGTCATGGACAAAAAAAAAAAAGGTTGAAAGACACTACACCAGATCAATACAATTCCTCCCAATTTCCATTAAAATGCTCAAGAAGGCGCACAAAATGGGAAAAGTCAGCAATAGGACTAAAAAGAGGGGAGAGAAGCCAAAAATCAAGCCATTATTTCTACCACACTCTTTGAAAGATGGATAAGAAGCACTTTCTTGGACCATATAAATCTGAAAGATGCACACTGCATCGTTTGAACTTGAAGAAGATAGATGCTCTGATTAATGTAGGAAAAATTCCTAAGTCTAGCTCAGGAATGCATTGGCCAGATAAATATGAGGACATCCCCCAACTACATAGGAAACACCTTCCAAGCCAGCTAAAGCAAGTGGCCATGTCCCCAAGAGCTAATGAGGGTCAAAATAGACACGTACAAAATACAGCGACAGATTTTATTACAAAATAGAAGACAAAAATTTGAAGTCTATACTTAAAATTTAGGAGGAAAAATGTATATAAATTTATGCAGAAATCGGGAAGGGAAAAGAAGGCAAGAAAAATTAAGGCATACTAAATTCTTTGCTGTGCAGAGGACTGGGATCAAAAGTTATTTAGTTCTTTGACTTTGAGAACAAAGAAACCCAGGTTTAGGAATGTGCTTGGAAATACAGAGGCAGTCACTAGTAAAACTGAAATCTAGACTTGGCCATTTCAAAATACTATGGATGTACTGAAACAAACAATACACAGAAAAAGAAAATAAAGGTAGGAAGGATATTAGATTGAACCATACAGAACTGCCATTTTTAAAAGTCAATAGCAGTCAACTACCAATGATTTCATATGACTGAAGCTATCAACAATGAAAATAACAGTAGTTGACACATTCAGTGTGCCAACCATTTTTAAACCATTAATTCAGGGTGTGTGTGTTGTTTCTTTACAAATAGAAATCCATAGACTTAGAGACCTCATGTAATCTATGTAAGCCCATGTGGCTGAATATTGGTGGAAAAAGGCAAGCCAGTACATTGTACTCAAGGCTATAGTACCTTTCATAACAAAGAGAAAACGGAAGTGTAAGAAATAAGTTCAAGCATGTTAGTTGTAACAATAAATGTAAAAGCAGTAAGTTTCCTATGGGGGTATGTAAAAACAAAATCCAATTAAATGCTGTTTATAGGGAAAATACATTAAATAAAATGACACCCAAAGTTTAAAATCAGAAGGATAAGTGAAGTCTTCTCAAAAACAAAAAAGAAAAGAGTATTGACAACATTAGTTGCAGGAAAAAAGGAGGATGTAGCTCCAAATGCACAGAAGTTTATTTTATATTAATAAACACATAATAAAGGCCCAGCAGGAACCTTTATTTAATATTATGCTAACACATAGAAAGTGCCATAAAGAAATTAACAAAAGCCCATTTGTAAATAGAGACTAAAGGACAATTATCAGCCTATGACAGCTCAAGTATAGAATCAGGGCACAGAGAATGTGAATTATATTATAGTGGTTGAATTAGTAACATATCTGTATTTGTCACCCAGAGAACATCCTGCTCTTTTCAAGAATCACGACACAGAAACTCTCAACCAGAAAGAGAAACTATACAAACCTCACTTAGTTACCATGATAAATAAACCAAAGTTTATACAAAAGTTTACATGTACACAATAAAGCAATAATCAGCCAAGTCATAGCGAACCACCAGTAGTGTTCCCATGAAGTCAAGTATTAACAAGAATGATTACTTTCCCTGTATTGTTTTACATTTTCACAGCAATTTTTATTAGCCCAAAACAGAATTTAAGCTGGTTCCATTAAAAACATTGTTACTTTTAGATTGAAAATTCCTCCTCCCTCAATGACTGACAAAATTTGTAAAAAAAATGCTGTTGATAATTCAAAATTATTGAAAATGAAGTACTATATATCAAAAATGCCAAAGTTAATCAATCTCTACCCTTATGCAATTCCATCATTTAAAACAAGTGACCTAATTCCAATTCAAGAAGTGAGGCTGAGACTTTTGCCCATTTTCCTAATTTTTTTCTAGTCAAATTAGCCCTTCTTTTTCTTTATCAACATCTCTTTCCTCTTCTATTCTCACCCCCCAGTTTTACTAAACGAATTCAACTCATCTTTCCAGCCCCGATATAGATACCACTTTCTCGGAGAAACTCTTCCCACTCTCCCAAAGCTAGTCTCCCCGTTACACTCTTCCAGGATACCCTGCTTTTCTCAGTAATTCCCATCATGCTTGGAGTTACTTATTCATGGTCGCCTCCTTCTCTAGATTGTAAATCTCAGGTAGCCAAGGCCATATTTTATGTATGAAAACACGCTCAGTAGACGGTAAGTATTTAATATTTAATTCAAAACATGTCAGCTCAAAAAAATTTTATTCAAGAACTCTGAGTTTTACTGTGTGCAAGGCATTGCACTATACATTGGGAAAACAGCAGTAACTATAATGGAAATTATATAAATTTCCCTCCTTTAAAAAGTCAAAAGGAAATACAGCGGAGAAGAAAATACCAGGCAAGGCAGAAAAATGGGGAAAGTCTTACTGTTTTAAATGTAGCTATTAGGGAAAGTCACACTAAGAAGGTGACACTTGAGTTGAGACCAGAAAATGGAGAGAGAACAGCATACAGATACAAGGGACCAGAGCACTCCAGGCAGAAGAGACTGGCCGTGGCAAAGGCCCAAAACCACAGTCCACTGTGTAGATCAGCTCAACCATGGAGACTCTTTAGAAGAAGCCTAGAGCTCTGGGAACACCAGCACTTAAAGATGGTGGAGGAGCACACACCCTTAAAAGAGAGAAAAGAAGCAAACAGAGATAGAAATAATTAAACACGATACATATTAAATACTGTGAATATCATGTAGTCACTGGAAATTAAAAATGAAAGATGTTAATGGCAGATGTACTTACGATACAATGCAGAAAATGCTACTGAATATTTGATAAGGTCAAATATTTGAAAAACTGCAAGAAAATTTCCCAAAATGGAATGAGGAAATTATTCTTTCATCTTAATTTTTTATTTTTTTAATCTATTTTTTTTTTTTGAGAAAGAGGGAAAGCGCACACAGGCACGGGAGGGTTAGAGAGAGAAAGAGAATCTCAAGCAGGGTCCATGCTCAGTGTAGAACCTCAGGGCTTGATCTCACAGTAGTGAGACCTGAGCAAAAATCAAGCGTTGGACACTCAACTGATAGAGCCACCCAGGCACCCTGAAATGAGGAAGTTATTCTTGAGTGGCAGAACTATGGATGAGTCTCCTGTACTGTCCAAATTCTAAAATGAGCATGTTCTGTTCTTACTATCAAATGGAAAAGAGTATAATTTTAAAGAATCATAATGGCTTAGAAAGAAAACAACTAAGAACAGATTTATCTTTGTTCTCTTACATGCAAGAAGCCATGCCAACATAATTGTATAAAATGGAAATACGCTGTTAATTGGAAAAGGTTTTTTTGTTTGTTTGTTTAAACCAAGAAAACAGCAGAGTTATACCATATCCTACTTACACCTTACTTAGGTAACGGAAGCTTACATTTACTTGATCAGATTTTATAAATCCCCACAACAAACCTGTCGGGAGTTTCTCTGTCAGGTCTTTAAGATAGTGGGGTTCCCAGAGTTTGCTGAGTTTCTCGGCTGTCTTTTACTGTAGCAATGACAGTAATGGGGCTTTCACTGCTGCTATTCCTACAGTAAATTAAAATTATATTTTGCAATTCCTCTCAGCCCCCAAACCACGACCAGTGTTCTAATTAGTTTCAGAACTGTCTTTCCCTTTCTGGAATTGATGGTTTCAGGAGTTTTTATGCACCCACAGGAACATCAAGCTGGAACTCTACCCTCTTTGTATCATCCCATCAAGAGAATCCACGGTGGGTGTTCAGTGAATGCTTGATAACCAAGAAGTCTGTTTCAATCACCTACTAGAAAGAAAAAATAGCCTAAAGAATCAAAATACATCTTGTCCTTGTTAAAACACCAAATATACTGATGGGAGGAGGGCCCCTTCACAATGTATACATATATCAAATCATCGCACTGTACACTTTAAATATCTTACCATTTTGTTTGTCAATTATGCCTCAATAAAGGGGCTAGGGGAGATTTTTGTTATATTTTAAAAGAAATCACCAACCATATATTGCTCTTCTCACTCTAAAAGTTCTCTTCAGCTTATCCCATAAATTTCACTGGTACAATTGACTTTGACATGTCACAATCACCCCCCAATACTGCCAAGCTCTGACCTCTCAGCTAAGCTTCCAACTCAAATTTCCACCTATCCACTGAAAATCTCTGCCTAAAACCAACACGCCTCGCTGGAAGAATCCTCATACTGTCATGTTCCACCTGCTAATGGCAACAAATGTCCTTTTTTTTCTTCTTCTTTTTTTAATGGTCCCAGTGGCTTTACACCCTTCTGTTGGCACTGCAAGGTTGTCCCAAAGCATACCACCACTCTGCCACAAACCCTAACCTGTCACTCACACTCAGTGCCTGGGCCTTCTGCTGTTCCCTGTGCACCGAGCTTCTCGGCCAACTTGTGCACCGAGGCCAGAATCCTACTGCAACTCCTTCCTTCACTCCAAGGCAGAGATACTGTCTCCACCCTCAGATATTCAGATGGCACTTTGTTTAAACCACAGTTGAAAATATTTATCACTGTCTACCTGATCTGAGGGATTTGTTTCCAGGGCTATCTCTGTTTATGAGCTACTTGAGAGCAGGGACCACACTTTCTTGGGGTGTGTGTGTGTGTGTGTGTGTGTGCATATGTGTATGTATGTGTGTGCGTGCATTCACGTGTGCGTTTTAGTGTCCTCAGCGGACCGTGAGAAGAACTTAACCACAGAAGCCGCATGCAACTGAATTGACAGGGTCTCAGATAAAGTGACCAGAGAACAGATTCTGCTGGATTTGGAAGCCAGCCATCCTGCCCTAGCCTTTGAACCTCTAGGTCTCTGTGTCTCCCCCAAGGACAGCAAGCAGTTCTGTATGGAAGTACAATAAACACCGAGGAGTCCACAATGAATGCCTCATTTTCTTAACAGGACAATAACCCCTCTTCCAACAAGTCACAGCCCAAGATGGCCAAGCAGCCCCTTCACAAAAGGCGATTCTGTTTCAGCTGTGATGCTCCCTGAGCAAGAGCCCGCCACCCTCACCACCCGATCACCGACTTCAGAGGGGTCCTCACTGCACACTGGTGCGATGAAACCTGCCTTCTGTTCAGTGTAGTCAGGGGCCCGCCACAGACGCCCTGTTTGCCACCTAACAAAAGGTCCGCACATGCCAAACACGTGCTCCGCACCGCCCCTCCCCCCACACCCGAGACCCAGATGAAGCAGAGTCCTTGTGAGAATAACACTCTGCAAGGATACTTCTTGTCTTGCTTGTCACGCAGCTGGAAATCGTTTTCTTGTTCCCTGTTCATAACAGCCAGACATTCATCTCTCTCTGACAGAAACTTCCCTGAGTAATACCACGTTTAGAGTCAAGAAGAGTCACACGTGCTTTTGGGACTTCACACTTCTGAGGCATGGTGGCAGCCTCAAGGAGACTCTCTAGAAGGAACAAGGCAGGAGCGAGTGTGTGCACACACACACACGTACAAACAGGTGTTTGGGTATATGCAAACATGCCCGTGCACACACATATAAATATGTGTTTGTAGCTTTGTGCAAGCAACACTACAAGTCCAGAAGGCTCTGTAACAAACTGTTGACAAAGGAGGTACATCACGTGGGTAAGGTTAAAGGAGCAGAGGAAGGTTATTGCATTTGCTTTAAACACATCTACACCATCTGCATCATTACGAAACCCAGTTCTTTTTGTAAATGAACGCAGCACCCTTCTTCTGGTTAGAACACTTCCTACTGTGTTCATTCCCTCGGCGATTTAAACAAGATAAGTAAAATGCATTAACAGCAAAGAACCATCATCGCGTGACCTCAAAATAAGTCTGATTTCGGAATGAACACTAGATTTGGATTATTCTAGGAAGTCATAAATCTAGAAACTCAAACAGGTTGGGTCAAAATCGAGAATATCCAAAATGAGATGGAAAGAGGCCAAGATTATGGATACGGCACAGCTCCATCTGTCTCTAGACTTGACATGAACAGGTAAATCCTAGCAAAACACTTCAAGTTTATAAAATGACAATGAGAATACCAGGCTCTACCTCCTTCTTCTCCCATTTCCAAGGGAAAAGCTAACTTACTCGAAGCCACCGAGACTCCAGTAGAAGAAGAATTCAACAAACATGCTCGATATTTGAAGCATTTCAAAAGAACTTCCATTAAAATAACATGGTCGAATGCAAGCTCCCTGAAAAGAAATCGCACATGTCTTGTTTTCTACAATTTCCCAGTATATGGTACATATATGGTGCAACAAATATCTATTGAATATGGAGCGAATAAATGAATAAAAGTAAATCAAGGAACAAGTAAATGAAAACTAGAATTAGCAGATAATGTCAGTTCTTATTCCCATTTTACAGCTACAAAAAGAAAAACTTTGACTTACCCGACAATAGCAAATCTGTACAAAGCCTAGTGATTCCCTCTATCTTGATCCCTTCTTTTCTCTTTTGGGTTTCTTGATGTATCTCCTAGGGTCCTTCCAGATCCTAACCCTCCAGCAGCCTTCCCTGACCCTGGCCCTTACCACCACCGCCACACCTCTGAGGGTCAGGTGTCCCTCTCTGGTGCTCCCATAGTGCCATGTGTTCATCTTGCTCCTCACACTTGCTGCACTGAAACGCTTGTTACAATGAATCTGTTAACACGCCTGTACCTCCTGGAAGGTAGGAGTCCTATCCCCACTCCCAGCACTGAGTACCTAGCACAATGCTTGTTATACAACAGTCAATTCAGTGCTGCTCATGTTGAAGAGAACTGGTCTCCTTTGCCCCTCAATCATTTCTCCTTCCAAAGAGCCAGGAATATCCTTCTCTTAGGGCAGAATTTCAGAATGAAGGAAGCTTAGGGATTGGTCAAGGAGAACCACTTCAACATGGAGAAAGAAAACTGAGGATAGCATATTTGCATGATATCAAATCTAGTCCATCGTTTTGATATTTAAGAAGATGGATAAAGGGAAACTTGCTACAAAGAAATGCTCCACAGTAGCACTCTCTGCATAAAGAGTCCTAAACCTTCAAAAGCATAGGCACCCATCACGGCCATCATGGAAATTGCCCTGCAAAGAGATCCATGTCAGAGGTGTTATTGGTCAAACTTTTTCTCTTTTAGAGAGACAGGCTGGTTTTGAAATTGTTTTATCTCCATATTAAATACAACAAACACAGCCTGATCTACCTCATTCAGGCTTGTACACGTTTGTTTTAGCTCTGGACTAAAGTTAAGAGTCTGCCCTATCATTATAGCACTTTTTAAAAACAGTACTATGAAAATAAAATAAATTATAACCTAAATCCATGCACACAGTAAAACAGTCCACTTTCATTTCTGAAAGAAATTTGAATTTTACATGAACTTCAAGGTTAAAGTTTCTAGCACTGATCAGATAACAGGAGTTAACATCAAAGTACTGAGATAATTTTCTTTGCCCCACCCCCATAAGTCAGTAATAACAACACGATTTTGAATCCATACTAACCCTGCAGGGGAAAGGGAGAAAAAAAGGGGGGAGTATTTAAATAAAATCACAATCACCACCCCCCTTTCCCTCTTCACTCCCAAAAAAATCAAAGAAACAAAAAATGCATTCTTCTAAGAAATGAAATATATGAATCCTGGACTCCTTCAAATGAATGAACTAAACATGCCAAATTCCAGTTGCCCTGCAAAAGATAACCTGGTGGAGGATCATTCATTCAAATTGTATTCAAAGACAGTAAGGGGGCACCTGGGTGGCTCAGTCGGTTGGGTGTCCGACTTCGGCTCAGGTCATGATCTCGCGGTCCGTGAGTTCGAGCCCCACGTCGGGCTCTGTGCTGACAGCTCAGAGCCTGGAGCCTGTTTCAGATTCTGTGTCTCCCTCTCTCTCTGACCTTCCCCCATTCATGCTCTGTCTCCCTCTGTCTCAAAAAATGAATAAATGTTAAAAAAAAAATTAAAAAAAAAAAAGACAGTAAGAAAGAAGCTGACCTCATCTCCCCTTAGTAGGGTGGCTGGGCAGCCCAGCACCTCCAGACTCAAGGCAATTAGAAGACTTGCCCCAACCAGTCCCACCTTTGACACACAGCTGAAAAGCCACCCATTCCCACCTGTGACATGAGGCTATTGTGGTGTGAAAAGAAATGCACAGAATGCCTGTCTCTCAAATAGATCCCATGGAGATTGTTCCTATCCAGAGAGGTAATGAACTAGACACCTTAGCTCTAGAGATTTAGAAGGAGACAAACAGATGATCAGAAAAGGAGGTTCTTAAAAAAGTATCAGTCTACACCATTAAGCTACTTCCACTGGAATTAAATTTAAAGAATTTTCAGAGTTGTGTCAGCCCTCACTGCAGTACCCAGAGTGCTGCTCTCTCCCCACCTCCTCACTGGATCATCCCCCCACGACCCTTTACAAGGGCATGAGCCCCATTTTGAAACTAATAATAATTCTTTCTCTTCTGTGCCACAAATATTCAACCACTGTCGTTAAATTCTATGTATAACATAAACAGGGTCAAGAATGTTGGTGGCCATTACAGTCATGTTTAAATTAGCATTAACCAGCAGGCCCTTCCCTAAACAAAACAAAATGCTTTCTTGGTCAGCTCTGTGCCTGGAGAGTGATTTTAACTCACATGCTCAAAAGGCATCCCACCATCATTAATTTTTACTAAATTAAATTTCTCAAAAGACCACACTACCAGTTTGGCAGGACTATGGAGGAAGAAACTACGTATTGTTTATCCTATACTTTGTATATAATTTGGATAAGCAGGCAGCATCGCCCTGAAATTCACTAGCCATGAATTACAACAAATTGGAAAGGAATAGGGCCGCCTGGGTGGCTCAGTCGTTTAAGTGACTGACTCTTGACTTCGGCTCAGGTCATGAGCTCACAGTTTCATGGGTTTGAGCCCCACACAGGGCTCTGCACTGGCAAACACGAAGCCTGCTTGGAATTCTCTCTCTCTCTCTCTCTCTCTCTTTGTCCCTCCCCCATTTATGCTGTCTCTGTCTCTCTGAAAATAAACGTTTTTTAAAAATGGAAAGGAATAAAAGCTCAGCCCTTTGAAACATCCCGCCCCTCGCAATGCCCCAATAGGCGTCACTCACTGGCTTCCTGCACCCCCCACAACTTACTGCCTGGAACCTTTCCAACCTTCGTTACCCCAGACTCCAACTACATCTTCACTCGCAACCATTTGTCTTTCAAGAGACATATCATTTTCATCTTTCAAGGCCCTTCTGCGAAGTCTTCCCGAGTCAGAAGTTTGCCTTCCATTCCGTAGCATCTCAAGGGTTCTTAGATTCTACAGCCATCATCCAGCTACTACATAATGGAATTAGCTACATGCTTTTTCTCTGCAATGCAGCTCTTTCTAGAGCCTCCTTTTCATCATCTTTGTGTCTGCCATTACAGAAGGAATTCAGTAATTGCTGATTCAATTAAAATTTCCTCCTTTTCTCCCAACTTTCTAAGACATCCATAAGAGTTCCTCCATGAGATATTTAAATAATAACACAATAGAGATGGGGGGGGGGACGGGGTAACATGATATGTAAACATAAGAAACCAAGTAGTATGATGCTGAGTTAACGAGGCCAGAGCAAACTTTCAGACTTTAAGCCAACAGCTTATGTTCCCAGTTTTATGACATCACACTTCACTTTTAAAATAAATCATGTTCCTCAAGTGTGTACGAATATGGGTACCAAAAAAACTAAAGAGAAGGAAGACAAGCCACACATTAAGCACAGACATTAAAATCTTGACCTCAAACTAAATTTCAAGTCTTGCTATTTGCTGAACCCTTGGGGCTTCCCAGTGAAAATGATACAGTGTATTCTGCCCAGATTGCAACTTTCCTTACTAAGCATTTGAAATAAGATTCTTGGCCCTAAAAATCACTAACTTCAGACTGAAGGCCATTATGTATCAAAAAGACTCAGCAAGTGAGAGTTTTACTTTCTTTGAACTTTCCAATAGGTCTAACAGAACAGATTCAAACCTCGAAAAGTCTGGGGTATAATTTTTTTAAAAAAGAAATGAAATCACCGTTCGGTAAATATTAACTTCAAGCAAAAACAGAAGCTTCAAAATGCAAGTTGTTGAAAAGGCTGCCCTGTAAGCTCCCATCTGTGTATTTTTCTCCATCACTCACAGGGACACTGAGATCCTCAAGTGCTCACAGCACTGGGCAGCTGCTGATCTGGGGACAATGATGTAAATGGGAAGTCGGTCAGGCTGGACTACAGACATCACTCACCTTCATATCAGCCTTACGGCTAAGCAGGTTCACTCACTTTAATAGGATAATGGAAGATTGAATGGGGGTGAGGGAGTCCTGTTGATGCTCTTTTGGAGAAGGAAAGAAACAACAGAGGCAAATCAACCCCCCGGTCAAGGCTCTTCCCCCTCCAAGCATCTCCCACTGCAGGTTTTGTACCTTTAGCCCTCTTGTCCTGTCACGTCCCTCCTGGAATAACCCGTCCGCACTTTCCCTTACTCTTTTCCTATGGTTCTAACATGGGGTAACCAACCACCAGTTTCTAATTACTTGGGGAAGCTGGAAAGAACAGCAAAGATCATCACATCCCTCCATTTTCCAGATGAGGACTCCGAGATGAAGGACAAGCTGACCTGAGCGGCTGAGGTGGAACCACTAGGGGACGCGGCGCGCCAAGGGGCTCAGATCATGACAACCCACTCACTCCTCCCGCCCGGCTCTGCATTCCGCCCCTGCCTTCCAGCTACGCTCTTTCCCTTGTTACTCAGCTCTTCACCCTGACATTAACCGGTGTCAAGAAAACACAGCCTTAACATACTTACGATGCTAGTCGTTATTCACAATTTTGCATTTGGGGCAAATTTGCTCACTCCTACCCGATTTTAGAGAACCAAGGGCAGAAACAACTAGATGGCAGAGTGTGAGTGTTAATGTAATTCAGTTCGGCCCACATAGCCCCTGACTCCAGTATATACTCTTTTCCCTTCGGGCTCACTCTTCTGTTTGACAAGGGAATCACTTCCTAGGAGAACTTAGGTCTCCCCGCCCCCCCCCCCCCCCCCATGTAGTCTTCCTTGAACCAGAATCACAGGCTTTGAGTCACAGACCACTGGCTTCACAGTTATGCTTAGGCTGGGCCAACAACACTTACGCAAATACGTGAAAAACATGGACTGTTAGAGCCTGAAGGAATAAAGGATTTTACTCTAATAACTGCAGTTACATGTTTCCAATACTCAGGTTTGCAAATATGCATCTATTCCAATGGGAAACGACGCATTCACAGTGAAACTTTAACAAGCGAGCACTCACTGAAAACTCACACTTATGAAAACTCCACAGATTTCAGCAAAAAAGAAAGGAAAGAGAAGTAGCAACGGAGAACAACAATCTCAGGCCCCAGGCTGAAGGCAGCAACAAGTCCTGGGTGCCCTCATCCCTTACATATCAAAGGCCAAATGGCAGCAAAGAAAAAAAACAAGAAAAAAATTTAAATCCATTCATAACAAGCTAGTCCTACACAAACCAAACGAGCCTGTCGGTTTCAAAACCACCAACTCAAAGCCAGGTCCCTCCCTTGCCTTCAATTTCCCAGTTACTTGCTAAGCGTGTTTGTTAGGCGGCTGGACAGAAACTAAGTTTAAAGTCCGCAGCCCCGGAGAGACTACGAAGCAGTCGGTGAGAAGCAAGCAGTGCGGGCGCTCCGGGCTGCGGGGCGCGGGGAGCCCTAGGGTTCCACGTCCACCTGGGCCCGGCTTTGGGGCAATTTCGGGTCCCCCCATCCCCGCAAGCCTCCTCGCGCTCCCACCCAGACCCAGGTAACCCGAGGCCACCTACGTGTCACTTGGGCGGGTCCGGGCAGCAGACGCTGCACAAAGCGCGGGCCCCGGGGCGCACTGACCTGGCCGGGGGACGGAAGGGCCGGTGGCCCGGACGGCTGCGGCAACTTCCCTCCCGGGGCTCGGGCAACTGGTTGGTCGGGGAGACCAGGGGAGCCTCGCCTCCCGCTCGCCAGCTCGCAAGCGCGCACGCCCACCCACAGCCGACACAGGCGAGCGCGCGCGCGCACACACACTTACACTCGCTCGCACACTCGCACGCAAAGCCACAAAGCCCGTCTGCCCCGGGACGGCGCGAGACGAGCGCGCCGTGTGGCGGCTCAGGCGACTCGGCGGCCGCTGGCTCGGCGCCCAGGGGGCGCCGTCCCCCGCCCCGCGCCGCGCCCTCCCCTTTACCTGCGCCCGCCGCCGCCGCCGCCGCCGCCGCCGCCGCCCCGGGGCTGGCCTCCCGCAGCGCGGTAGCTCCCCGCGCCCGACCCTTCGCCCGCCCCCTCGGCGGTCGCCCGGAACGGGGCCGCCCCCTGCGCCCACCCCGCCGGGAAGCCGGGGAGGGCTCCGCGGCGCCGGGGTCCAGGCCGCCCAAGATCCGGGCGGCGCTGTGCAGCGGACGGAGGAGTCGCAGCCCGGGGAGCGCCAGCCGCGGCTCGGGCCGACTGCTCGCGCTTTGGCGCGCTGGCCGGGGCGGCGGGGGAGGGGGCGCCGAGGGAGGGCCGAAGCAGCGGCGCGAACGCCAGCCTCCTTTCTCCTTCCTCCGCCTTTCTTTTCTGCCCGCTCCACGTAGCACAAGTCAGCAACTCCCGCACCCCCGACTCCCTCCTCCTTGCTTCCCCCAGCTCGTTCCCTCACCTGGCGTGATGCCCCCGGCCCCCCGGCCCCCAGCGCTCCTCCTCCCTCATTCATTGCCCTTCCCTTCCCCGAGGCTGGCGGGGGGCGGAGGGGCACCTAAGCCTCCCATCACGACCTTAGCCGCCCCCCACAGCCCTGTGCTACCCACCCGCGGCGGGAGACCCGCGGCGCTGGCTCGGATGCTCAACCCCACCCCCCTCCCACCCCCCCGCCCCGCGCGCGCTCACCTCAGCGCCCGCCAGCGTGCTGGGCTGGGTGGGCTCCCCCACACGGTGCATTTTCATTTTGTCGCTCTACTCTTCCCACTTGAAAAGCTCAGGAAAACATCGCGGGGCCCGCAAAACCCCTGAAGTATGGCCTCTCTCTGGTAGTTCAGTTTCTGAACTTTGCAGGAGACATAAAAGTTTCTCCCGGCACAGCCTTTAACTGGAGGCTGCAAAGAACGAAGAGTTGACTTCTCTACTAGAAAGGTGCACACGTTTCTGTTTCTGAGTTTTCGATTGACTAGGTCTGCAGACCAAAGCAAGTGTGACCGTGCTCCCCTAGTTCTCCATAGCCAGGATTATACACGTCTCTTCCGCTTTCCCAGTGAAACTTTGCAAGTGCGAACTATCAGTTTTAGGAGAGTCATTAAGGGCGGGGAATGCACACCTGGAGGTGTGGGCGGGAGCCGCGCTGGACTAAATGAGGCCTGGGGATCTTCTCAGGAAAGTGGCAGCCACAGAGGTTCGCTCTCAGGTCCTACAGCCACACCCGGTCCATCGGGGGCTTTCCAGCCGCGCCACCTCCTACCCACCTCCCACTTCCCACCCTTGGCTTCCCAGGATTTCCGGACTTTGGGCAATTCTCTGCCTGTCGCTCCGCTGCTAAAGCCGCCACACATCAAAAGTAGCTGTTTAGGGGTAAAAGCTGAGGGAGCTCTTGCCTGGAACGGTACATAGGAGACCAAGATAGCTATAGGGTAGGGGACTCACTCGGCAGGACGGATGACTGTGTCTGAGAAAGAATCGCAGAACAGCAGTGGGGGGCTGCGTTGGTGGTAGACACTCGGTAATCTTGGGCTTCTCAGAAAGGAGAGGTCCCTTTAAACCGCAGTGGGCGGGGAGGGGGAGGCTTCTTGTAAGGGATGGAAACTTTTCAAGCTTCCAGTTAGGTGTCCTTGTAAGAGAACGTGACCATCTCCTGCCCGTCACTGCTTAGGACCTTGACTGTGTTCGCCTTGTGGATACTCAAGGCTAAGACCTGTCTGCTATGGGTTACTACTTGAAGCGGGTTCTTTTTAACATGATCTATCAAATACCACCCCCCACCCACACGCCTTTTTTTAAGATTTTGTTTTTTTAAGTAATCCCTACACCCAGAGTGGGGATTGAGCCTACAACCCCAAGATCAAGAGTCGAGCTCCGCCGACCGAGTCAGGCACCTCCTTTTTTTTAAAAAATCAGCTTCGAACAATTCTTCCTCTCCTTTCCTACCAATTTGTGATTTATTTTACAATAATCCACTTACAGTGTGAAAAAAATTAGAAATGTTAATACATGCATGGTGCTAATATGTTCACGTACAGTGCAGAAATGCATACACATACTCTTATCTCACAAATAATGAGAGCCATTGACCTTAAACTCTAAAACATATTATATTGGACAAATAGGACAATATCCACTATAAAGTCTAATACAAAGTATGCATTGATAAGAAGAGAATACATGCTCTAAGGGCTTTTGTTTTCAACCACAGCTCTACCCAACTCAGAAAATCACTTAGCTAATTTTCCTGTCTCCTTACTACACCCTCTTTTTATTCACTGCTAGGTTTCTCAATGGCAAAACTCTAATATCTACTGAAAAGAATATTTTAAGTTTTTAAAGTATTAGCTTTATCAATGAACATTATTAGATTATTTAATTGATCTAAAAATTATTTCAGTGTTTAGCCCCTCCTTATAAATCAAAAGCAAAGTATAAATGAGTTACTTGCCGACCACTCAGCTTGAATTTTTTTCAAATACATTGATTTTATCTCTTACTGTCTTAAGGAATATTGCTGCTTCTGCTTTGATTATATATTAACTGCCTTAACTACACTGGTCCTTTCTAACATCAAATGGGGAATTCTGTCCACACAAGACATATGTATTCAAGAGTTCTAAGTTGTTTGCTGTAAAACACTTTATTTCCTCTTTGTTTGTTCTTCTATGGCCTAACATGAGATGGAGAACAAAATTCAAGGTCAGCCTAGACAGACCTGTCTTTCTGACAAGTGTGGACCTGTCTGAATGAAACTGCTCTGCAGCCAGCTTTAGGACAATAACTTTCAAATCCAGTGTAGGTTGTGTGCCCAGTGTAAAAGGAGAGACCAAATGAAGTCCGAGACAGAATTGAGTTCAGCACAGCGATTAATTCATCAAAACTAGTACTATGTTCCAAATGAGCCAGTTTTCTCATCTGTAAAATGGGATAATAATACCAATATGGTCTATTTTATTGGGTTCCAAGTTGTCTTTATCAAAGTAAGATAATAAATATATTTGAACAGACTTCTTAAAACATTAAAATGGATGGTGTTGTTTCAAAAGAGATGAAGGATACCTTGATAGACTTTCTTCAGTGCTTTTTACCTGCCTGTGGCTCTCTTGCCGTCCTGGCTATTCCCTTTCTTGGATAGTCATCCAAATGCTTTCTGCCTTAACCTTTCTCTCTTATCGTCTGCCAAACAGTGTTTCTCTAGATTTGTTTCTTCAAATGACTTCAGCAGAGCCAAAGACTCAAAGACAGCTGGTGCTGTCAGATGTGAGAAAAAATATTTTCAGCAAAATGAAGAGAATCTTAATGAGGAATGTTTCAAGTACAGTTTACATTAATATCTTAAAGAATACTATAGACTTCGTTAGATTCCTGATGTTATCTAGTGAGTGGTCCAAGGGCTATAATTTACGAAGCGTTTTAGGAAGGGAAAATTGGCTGTCACTGCTTTTGGCTGTATTATTTGTTCAGAAGGGTTTGCTGGTCATGCCAGTTCTCTGCCTCCCCATGTTCCCTCCTGTCTGGCACAAAGCCTTTGAAATTTTCTACAAGAGAGTAATCAAAACTATCAACAGAAAGATCTGTTGGAAACTTCCCCTCCAATCTGTTAATGTAGATACTGATTCAAAAAATACATTTTGGTGAAACAATCCCCTGAGAGAATTCAGCCTGCTTGGGAAAGTTTTTCAGGTGCCTCCGGGGCATAGGTTTCTTCCTTCTTAAAACGGGGTATTAGTGCCTGTCTGGTGTTTTTCCTTTGACTAGAAAGAAAGCATTCTCCTTAGGAAAACTTTCTATTTTAAAAGGCCAGTAGCAGAGGTGGGTGAGGCAACCCAATTTAGTAAAAAAAAATAAAATAAAAAATAACACTCTTGAGGGTAGAAGTGGCATTCAGAGACTCCAGGAATGGGGAGTGGAAGGTGGGATTGTATGGGCAGCAGCCATGAATGAGGACCACCCTGCAATAAAATGAAAGTCCTTTATGGAGACCTCTGTGCTCCCCTGCTTCCTATCGCACATTTCTGCACGAGTAATCTGGGTAGTCTGAAGTAGATTAAGGACAAGCAAATCCTTTCCTGCAGTCTTCCTCACCCAAATAAAAAGGCTTTGCTAGAAAGCAAAGGGGGAAAAAGAAGAAAATGAAGAAGAAAAAAATATGCGTATGTGTTACATATATAATTTTGAGCTAACAATAGACTCACATACAAAGAAATCATAGAAAGGATCATAAAGCAAAAATAGGCAAATTGCTACTAAAACTGATAGTGGAGAAAAAAAGAGAAAAACAAGATGATGAATGAGATAATGATGATAGTTTCAGTAGAATTTTTTTAATATTAAGAATATTCTGAGCACTAGAAGCTTAGCTAAAATAAATATTTTTAGTAAAATATAAATTACAGAAATTATTGATTCAAAAAAATTTAAATATGAATATAGAGATGGCTGGGTGGCTGAGTCAGTTAAACATCCAACTTCAGCTCAGGTTATGACCTCGAGGTCCATGAGTTCCAGCCCAGGGTTGGGCTCGGTGCTGACAGCTCAGAATCTGGAGCCTGCTTCAGATTCTGTCACCTCTCTCTCTACACCTCCCCACTCATTCTCTCTCTCTCTCTTCTCTCTCTCTCTCTGTCTCTCTCAAGAATAAACACTAAAAAAAAATAAAATAAATAAAGCATGAATATATTTATAATCATTAAATAAACTGAATTCCCATTTCTAAGTCTACCTGTAAAAAAGCTCAAAGATTTAGTGGGAAAGATTTATAATATCTTTACAGACAATCTCTATTCAAATGGTTTCAAAGAATAGAAAAAGGAGGAAATCATCTCAATGACCTTACGAGCTAATAAAATCCTGATACCCAAGTCAGAAAGAAAACATAAAGGAAAATTATTAGCCAATCTTGAAAGGCATTAAAAAATGTTATTCTTACATATGATATTACCCATCCCAGTTCAGCATGTATTTTAAAGATGTACTACATAAGCACATGAGATCGATACCCTAATGTAAGGATGATTAGAAAATATAAAGTAATTTACACTCATTTATTTTTTTTAAATCTTAGCAAACTAGGAAAGGAAACGTAATAAAGAGTTGCTACCAACAACCTAATTCTAGAAACATTACTCTTAATTTTAATTTATTAAACATTTTTATATTAAAGTTAGGAGCAAAACAAGGATAGCTTTACCATTTTACCATTTCTACTCAGCAATGTACTGAAGCCCCTTGCCATTAACACACACACACACACACACACACACACACACACACACACACACGGGGGAGGGGAGAGAATTTAGAAGCCATAAGGGTTAGAAAACAAGAAAATATGATTTATAGATGATGTCATTATCTATAAGAAATTCAAGCCAATCTAATAAACTAATAAGACAAATAAGAGTTCAGCAACATTGCTGAGTAAAAGGTCAATATACAAAGAAGCCACAGCCCATTAGAGATTATAAATTCTTAAAGGTCTCACTCATAATAGCAACCAATCTTTATTATAACTTGCATAAAAACTCATAGAACAGTATGGTATCTATAGAGAAAAATATAAAACTTTATTGAAATACAGAAAAAGGCCTAAGTAAATGAAGAGATACATCATGTTCATGGAGGAGAAGACTCCATGACCACAATTCAATCTACTCCTAATCGTAATACGGTTTTTCATAGACCTTGACAAAGTGATTGTAAAATTCATGTGGAATTGGAAGAGGCCAAGAATAGCCAAGACAGTTCTGAAGAAGCATAGGGAGGGGAAATTTTCCCTTCAGATATCAAAAGCTTCACCAATTGTAATAATGTGGTACTGGTACAGTAATTGGTAAATAATCTAATGAACAAGAAAAGCAGGTTCAGAAACAGAGCCACATAGACCTGCGAGGCCTATTGTCTCACCCAATAATCTAGTGAAAGAGAAATGTAGGTTCAGAAATAGAACCATTCATATAAATGACATAAGTCAATGCAAATTAGTAAATCAAAGACACTCTGTTTAGTTAATGATGCTCAGATAATTAGCACTCTCTATATTTTTTAAATGGGATCCCCACCTCACACCATGAACAAAAATAAGTTCTTAATGATTTTAAAAGCAAAGCAAAACCTCCATATTTTTAGACTATCTTCATTGTTTCAGAGCAGAGAAGAATTTCTTACACCAGGTACAAAAAGCACAAACCATAGTCTGCTCCTTTCTTTCAAAAAACGATATGACTAATTCTAATATTCTGGATTCTTGTGAGTTCTGGTGGTTGACATGATATCTGCCTCCAGCCCTGGAATGAGTATTCCAAGGAATATGAACAGTACTGTGCCACCCTGTGCAAAAGTGGGGCAGAGAGTTTTCCTAAGTTGTGTATATTCTGTTGTTTCTGTTGTTTTGACCTCATTGTCTACTATACCTTCGAGAGCAAGGTAGAAACAGCAGTACTGGTGGTACAGGAGCCTCTGAAACGTTTTTGGATTTGATCCTTTTCAGAACATAATCAAAGCTATGAACTGCTCTACGGATAAATGTAGAGGATACCTATTGTAGCAGAGGCCTCTGACTACAGTCTTCTTTCTTGCCTTCTTGGGCACCAGCTAGACTAGATTCCAAGCCTCTCTTGGAGGTAGTTGAGGCCATGTAGCTGAGTTCTCTCTGGTAGAATTTGAGCGTAGGTAACATCTGCCAAGTCTAGGACTACCTATAAAATTCTCTCACATGTGCTTCGTCATGGTCTTTGTCCCTTTTGGTTGACTAGGATGGTGATGCCCACACCAACTTTGGACACCATGGGCTGAAGATGACAGACAGCCAAAGTCCTGATGCCTTAGCGTCCATATGAGGGAGAGTCTATCTACTGATGTGAACACCCTCTCTGGACTTTCACCTGAAAAAGAAATTTCGTGTTCTTTGAGCCAATAAATTTTGGGAATCTATCAGTTACCTTGGCTTAACTATTATATACGCTCACACACATTTTGACTGTAATCTCAGGGGTTCAGTGATACCTAGATTGTGGACCGATCCGAGAAAAAAAGAAATTCTGATGTACTGCCTTCTGGAGTGGGCACTCATCAAAAGTAGGCAAGTTAGAGACGTTACACCTTTGCTTGATTAGGCCCTGATTACATTTAACTGCATGGCTCTGCAAACATATACTCTGCCAGAAGCAGAGACAGGGTAAATTCCAAAGGTTTAAAAAAATGGACATGAATGCAAGATGAGTCAGCGACATCAGGAACAAACTCCCGATATACACAAAAATATGGGTGAATCTCAAAAATATGCTAAACAAAAGAAGGCACACACAAAACAGTGTATATTCTATGATTTCATTTCTGTGAAATTCTAGAACAGGCAAAACTAATCTATAATGTTAGAAACAGAGCAATGATTGCCTAGGGAATAGAAATTGACCAAATTCCTTGGGTGAAGGAAATGTCCTGTATCTTGCTTTGTGTGGTGGTAACATTGGTGTATATAATTGGCCAGACTCATTGAACTGAACATTTAAGATTGCTAGAATTTATTGTTTGGAAATTATGCCTAAATAATATATTTTTAAATGCAAGTGAAATGATTTGGATCTATCCTTACAGTAATATTCCTGGGGCGCGTGGGTGGCTCAGTCAGTTAAGTATCTGACTTTGGCACAGGACGTGATCTCGCGGTTCGTGAGTTTGAGCCCCACGTAGGGCTCTGTGCTGACAACTTGGAGCCTGGATGGAGCCTGGATGGAGCCTGCTTTGGATTCTGTGTCTCCCTCTCTCTCTCTGCCCCTCCGCCACTCATGCTCTGTCTCTCTCTGTCTCAAAAATAAATAATAAACATTTAACAAAATATTCCTAAAACAAACATGGAATAATGTTCAGCCAGCACATCCTCTGGGAGCTACTGTTGTGATTACATAGAGACACTACCACACCTAAGAGCAGAAAATGATTGTACGCCTATGTAAAACCAAGACGCACAATAAACATATCATGAGAAAAATTAACTTTATAACAAGTCAGTAGATTATTTCTAGGTATAAAGCCTATGATTTTCTGTAGCTAGTATTCTAATTCTATGTAACCATAAAACATATTTCTATAATCAATAGTGTATAATTTCTTCCGCTCTTAGTGGGGTATACTAATTATATGACAGACTACATTTTGAGATTTTTATCTGGTGTTTTCTTATCCTTGTATTTCCACTCTCCTCCCTCTCATTGTTGAATAGTCATATGTTCTCTGCTCATTGCCCAGGAAAATGTGTGGCAAAACAGAGAACAAAAGAGCCAAAAATATTTGCAGAAAGCCTAAGCTCTTAGGATAAAGGGATTTACAAGGATAGAGTAGTACGTATGGACCCAAAAGAAAAATAATACTCTTGGAGTAGGAGAGCAACCAAGAAAGCTTTGTGTATCCCAAGAACGGAGGGCACTTCTGCCCTTCTTCGTAGCAACTGTTCCAAGCAAGACTCTGGAGAAGAAAAGACCTCAAGGTGTGTTTAGGTAGATGGAACCCAGAATAGCTTAGTAACATATGTTCATGTCTCATGGGTGGTATACCAACAAGGAACTTGGACAAAGGAAGTCTTAAAGGCAAGCTTTAAGGACCAATGGTAGATGGGCCCTTCCAACACACAGACATTATACAAAACTCTGGAAGGATGACCAATATGGATAGGTGTGTCTAATTAACTTCCCAAGAATGGATAAAAACTCCAAAAGAACTGAGCTCATGTTTTCCCACCTACCCTGAGGAATGGGAGATCCAGAGTAAGAATTTAATCAGAAATATAGAAAAATATTTCTGGAATATCTAAGTTCATTGACTGAGATTCAATAGTTGCTAGAAGTGCCAGAACAAATTACCACAGACTGGGTGGCTTAAAGAACAGAAATGTATTTTTCTGCTGATCTAGAGGCTAGAAGTCCAAGATCAAAGTGTTGGTGTGGCTGTTTCTTTTGAGGTCTCTTTTCCTAGGCTTTCAGATGACAGTTTTTTCTGTATGTCTTCACTTGGTCTTCCCTCAGTCTGCGTGTGTGTCTGTATCCTAATCCTCTTATAAGGACACTAGTCCTATTGGACCAGTACCCACCCAAATGAACCTCATTTCACCTATATTTCCTCTTTAAAGGCCCTATCTCCAAGTATAGTCACACTCTGAGGTACTGTGGGTTAGTGCCTCTACTTCTGAATTTTGGAGAGACACAATTCAGCCCATAACACCTACTAAAGTTGGAGTTCTTATTTATGATTTCTAAGAACCTCAGCCACCTCATGCAGGCACCATGGAAAGATTACAAACCTTAGAATAGGAACAGATTTGATATAAGATGTGGCCACAGCCTTGTGACGATTAGTATGCAGACAAGAGATAACCTGCCAGAAGTCACTGCAAATTTGTACAATATAGATGGACCGTAAGGAGTTTGAAACAGTAACATTGAACATCTTAAAACTCTTGGGAAGATGCAGTATGATCAGAAGGAAGGAAGCAGTAACAATTGAGCCTTGATAGAATTTTCTGATGAGGTTAACTTATCTCTAATATCCAAGAAAATGTCTAGAACAATATCTGTGAAAAGTTACCTTTAAAACCCATTTCTGGGACTTTAAGTTTCTGAAAGATTAACAACAATGACCATAACTGGACGTCTTCCCAGAGAGAGATTGGCATTGACTTGTAGCAATTTAGGACTAGAGAGCATGGATCTGACCCATTAAGGATAGGTTTTGGCAAGTATAAATTATATGTAGTATCATAATCTAGTCTAAGATTAACTTGAATAAACATGATCCTCCTGCTTCCATAATTCTTCCAATTCGTAAAGGAGAGGGAAGAGGTAGAATTCCCACACTTCTCCACCAGAAGGAATGCTGAACCAGCCTTTGTCAACACCACAATGGACACATGAATGAAGTGGCCACCAGGACAGAGAAGGGGTCTATGCATGGATCCAACAGTACACACTCCCCACTTACCAAAGCTGACCCCTCTCATGCTGCTTCTAAATGTCCAAACCATCAGCCCCAGAGACCTATTCAAAGCCCCAGGTGTGGACAAAAGCATGGACCAACTCTGAGCTCTTGTATGGACTATTTCTGGAAGAGACCAACTGGTAACTTAGTGGCATGTTGACTAGGTTGAGCCTCTTCCGTGCTAGAAGGGCCTGTGTTTCATTTTCACAGGAATAGACATCTATTCTGGATATAGCATTGCTTGTCCTGCCCTCAGGACCTCAGCCAGCATCACTATCCAGGAGTTATGAAATGCCAGATCCACAGGCATGGAATCCCGTACAATATTCCGCCAATTTTGTTTACCATGAAGGAGGTGCATTGTGTGTTCTCATCACAAATCACCCCACCCAGAAGCTTCCTGTGGAGGGATGGAATGTCCTGCTGAAGAACACAGCTGAAGTACCAACTTGGAGACAGTACCCTGCAAGGATGGGGAACTATCTACCAGGATGCAGTGTATGGATTAGATCAGAGACCTTTATGTGATGCTTCATCACCAACAAGAAAAACACACAGATCCCAGAAGTTAGAGGGTAGAAGAAGAAGTGAACCCACTCACCATCATTCTCAGTGACTCACTATAGGACTTTATCCTTCTGTCCATGCAATTCTGGGATCTAGAAGGTAAAGGTTCTGTACTCTTACCAGGGTTAAAAGTCTTACAGCCAAAGTCCTATTGAACTATACAAGCTATGGTTCTGCCTAGGCAGTTTGGGGTCCTTGTGTCTAGAGACCAGCAGACAAGAAGTTACGACTATGAATGGACAAATATAGCAACTAAAGAAGAATGTGGTTACCAAGGACACAGACACCTGAGAAACAAGGGTTTGAGTCATACCATGAGGTAAGTTACTAAGCATGGCAGAGATGTTAGCTGATGCGAGGGGAATTTAGAAGTATGAGGGGTGGGAAGCAGAGGAGTAGGGGAGCAGTGAAGTCCCAGTTGTGGTCCTGAGACAAACTGCAGTGATAAAGGCTATAGTTTGCACTAACCTCCCTCTTCTAAGTTCATCTTCAAGAAGAGAGGCCCGCCAGATACCTGCTACCTCAACAAGTTTGCAGAAGTGGATTCACGTAGAATGAGTACATTATGGCAGACATGATGGTGTGTCATTCAGATCTGTTTCAAGAAAGAATTCCTTGACCACCTGCAAAGATAACCCATGGCTTTTAGTGCTTTCAGAGTCCTCTGTAGCTTTTGAGGCGAGGCCACATTCTCCCTGGGGCATCCCGTCAGCCAACAAAGGAGCAAAGTGATAGCCAAGAGTATGCTCTTCTCATAGTGGACCATGGCCAATGACTGAGCAAGGGGGTGATACAAGAGCCTAGTCATTACTGTCCAATGTGGGACTTCTCTAATGGACCATCTTTGTTCCCAAGAGCCGTATTGGGCCCGCAAAAATTTTGTTGGTTCTGTATCATGGTCTGGTGGCTCACTTTTTCCTATCCTGCTCCTCTACCTCTTTCATAGATGTCACTCCCCAATAAACCCTTTGCACTCCTAACTCAGCCCCAGTGTCTACTTCCCAGAGAACTCAACCTGTAACAAATATGTTCCACAATTACTGTCTTTTTAAAATTATCTTACTACTTATATTTAAATAATTGCCATGTAATAGTCACTTTGTTGAGACTTTCAAATTGCTTGAAATGGAATTGATAGGGTATTTACTCTTGTTTATCCGGTACTGTAAATTAATTTTTTTTGTTTGTTTATGTTTCAAGTTTTTATTTATTTATTTTTTTCAATATATGAAATTTATTGTCAAATTGGTTTCCATACAACACCCAGTGCTCATCCCAAAAGGTGCCCTCCTCAATACCCATCACCCACCCCCCATCAACCCTCAGTTTGTTCTCAGTTTTAAAAATTTTTTTTTCAACGTTTATTTATTTTTGGGACAGAGAGAGACAGAGCATGAATGGGGGAGGGGCAGAGAGGGAGGGAGACACAGAATCGGAAACAGGCTCCAGGCTCTGAGCCATCAGCCCAGAGCCCGACGCGGGGCTCGCACTCATGAACCGCGAGATAGTGACCTGGCTGAAGTCGGACGCTTAACCGACTGCGCCACCCAGGTGCCCCTGTTCTCAGTTTTAAAGAGTCTCTTATGCTTTCGCTGTCTCCCACTCTAACCTCTTTTTTTTTTAATATTTTATTTTTTTGATGATTTGCTTTGCTAATGGTATTTTTTTTACTTTTGACACACACACACAAAACAGATCTAGGGTCTATTTATCAATGTTATTCATTTTCTAGTGGGCATCTCATTAACTGTTTTGTTTACGGTGAAATCATTCCTACTGACTTCTTTAGGTTTATTTTGTAATTCTCTTTAGTTTCTGGTGCTGAATGCTTAATTAATTTATTTTATTCTTTCCTTTTAATAATAATTTTTAAATGCTTTCAACTTGGTCTATAACTTGGTCACCTGGACTAATTTTTACATTTCTCAACAAGACTTTACAGGTGTTATATATTATAGTCTTTACATGCCTTTGGTTGTTTTCTGTTCTCTTCCAAAAAAGAAAAATTTGGGGTGCCTGGGTGGCTCAGTTGGTTAAGCATCCAGTTCTTGATTTCAGCTCAGGTCATGATCTCATGGTTCGTGGGATCAAGCCCTGCATCAGGCTGTGTGCTGATAGCCTGGAGCCTGCTTGGGATTCTCTCTCTCTCTCTCTCTCTCTCTCTCTCTCTCTCTCTCTCTCTCTCCCCTTCCCCCACTCATGTGCACTCTCTCAAAATAAATAAACATTTTTTTTAAAAGTTTTGATAAAGGGGGCACCTGGGTGGCTCAGTTGGTTAAGCATCCGACTTCAGCTCAGGACAAGATCTCATGGTTTGTGAGGTCGAGCCCCGCGCCTGGCTCTGTGCTGACAGCTCGGAGCCTGGAGCCTGCTTCCGATTCTGTGTCTCCCCCTCTCTCTCTGCCCCTCCCCTACTTGTGCTCTGTCTCTCTATGTCTCTCCAAAAATAAATAAATGTAAAAAAATTAATGAAAAGTTTTGATAAAAAAAATAGAACTACCGTGTAGCCTAGAAACACTTTCAAATCTACAAAAATAGGTCTTTATGTAATAGGTTTATAAACAGGTTTGCAAACCTTTAGAAAATAGGTTCAGGAAACTTTTCTTCTACTACATAGTTAATTGTTGCCTTTGCTTAGTTTTTTTGTTTGTTTGTTTGTTTTTTATCTCCTTCAGGAACAGCCCTATCCACACAATGGCTCTTTGTTCTCTATTCTTCATTCACTTACTCTCTTATTTTTATGTCTTTGCCTTTTCTCCCTGCATCCTAGGAGAGCTTATAGTGTGTTAAATCCACATTATTGATCCTATTATCTGTAGCATTTTTTCACTCCAATATAGATTTTATTTGCATTTATTTTTAAATTTTCTTGCACACTTCCCTTTTGTCTTCCATCTTCTTTTTCATCTCTTCTAATCATCTTTTTTAACAAAAACCTATCATGCTCTTAACATTTTATATCAATTTGCCTTTTTCATAATGCACCTGTTCCCATTTCTTAAAAGCCCATCTTTTTACCCTCTATTAAATGTGTATGCTTAACTCAGTATCTAGCACTTAGTAAATACTTATTGGATTAACTAAGTTTGAGTGAATGAATGAAACTTTGACTGTAGGGCAAGTTCTGTAGCAAAGGGGAAGAGGAAATGCCAGCAAAATTGGCAGTTCAATCAAAAATGTTTCAAGTTTTATTCAAAATCAGGTTTTAAGGTACAGGAAGAGAATTACTCAATATTTAATTTAAACCTATTTAGAAGAGATAACTGATTATCAAGACTGCATCCAGCCTATGTAACAAGGCACCTCTTTTTAATTTTTTTTTAAATATGAATTTATTGTCAAGTTGGCTAACATACAGTCTATACAACGTGCTCTGGGTTTGGGGGGTAGATTCCCATGATTCATCACTTACATACAACACCCAGTGCTCATCCCAAAAGTGCCCTCCTCAATGTCAGTCACCCACTTTCCCCTCTTCCCCAACCCCCATCAACTCTCAGTTTGTTCTCTGTATTTAAGAGTCTCTTAGGGTTTGCCTCCTCCCTTTCTGTTTGGAACTATTTTTCCACTTTTCTTCCCCCACATTCTTCTGTTAAGTTTCTCAAGTTCCACTCATATGAGTGAAAACATGATATCCGTCTTTCTCTGACTTATTTTACTTAACATGATACCCTCCAGTTCCATCCACATTGTTGCAGATGGCAGGATTTCATTCTTTCTCATTGCCAAATAGTATTCCATTGTATATATAAACCACATCTTCTTTATCCATTCATCCAGTTGATGGACATTTGGACTCTTTCCATAAATTTGGCTATTATTGAAAGTGCTGCTATAAACATTGGGGTACATGTGCCCCTATGAATCAGCACTCCTATATCCTTTGGATAAATTCCTAGTAGTGCTATTGCTGGGTCATAGGGTAATTGTATTTTTAATTTTTGAGGAACCACCACACTGTTTTCCAGAGTGGCTGCACCAGCTTTCATTCCCACCAACAGTGCAAGAGGGTTTCCATTTCTCCGCATCCTCACTTAACATCTGTTGTCTCCTGAGTTGTTAAATTTAGCCACTCTGACCAGTGTGAGATGGTATCTCAGTGTGGTTTTGACTTGTACTTCCCTGATCATGAGTGATGTTGAGCATCTTTTCATGTGTCTCTTGGCCATTTTGATGTCTTTGGAAAAGTGTCTATTCATGTCTTCTGCCCATTTCTTCATGGGATTATTTGTTTTTCAGGTATGGACTTTGGTGAGTTCTTTATAGATTTTGGATACTAGCCCTTTGTCTGATATGTCATTTGCAAATATTTTTTCCCATTCTGTTGGTTGCCTTTTAGTTTTGCTGATTGTTTCCTTTGCTGTGCAGAAGTTTTTATCTTGATGAGGTCCCAATAGTTCATTTTTGCTTTTATTTCCCTTGCCTTCAGAGACTTGTCAAGTAAGAAGTTGCTGCAGCTGAGGTCAAAGAGGTTGTTGCTTGTTTCTCCTCTAGGGTTTTGATGGTTTTCTGTCTCACATTTAGGTCTTTCATCCATTTTAAGTGTATTTTTGTGTATGGTGTAAAAACATGGTCCAGTTTCATTCTTCTGCATGTTGCTGTCCAGTTCTCTCAGCACCATTTGTTAAAGAGACTGTCTTTTTTCCATTGGATATTCTTTCCTGCTTTGTCAAAGATTAATTGGCCATACATTTGTGGGTCCAATTCTGGGTTCTCTATTCTATTCCATTGGTCTATGTGAAGGCACCTCTTTTTTAAAAATTGCCTTGAAGAAAATTTATTTCTGAGATGTTGAAATCTGCCCATTCTCTTATGCTTTACAAATATATTTGCAGCTCCTTCTTGTGTTCTCTCAAAAAAAAAAAAGTCTGAATTTGAAACATTAACCGTGGAACAGTTTAAAAAAAAAAACACCTCTTCTGGTAATATTAACCAGCCACAAATGGCCAGAGTAAACTTCCTTCATGAAAGCTTCTTGCCTAGAAGTGGGATTGGGCCATTATGTCTGCACAATAACTGCCCCTGCAAACAACATATGAATGCCAGATGGTTGGAGCTGTTCCATTAAGAAACTGATGTTTTCATTGTTTGGAATTTGATTTTGTAGCTTTCTCCATATAGTGATTTGATTGCAGCATTTAGAAGCCTTGAGAGGTTTCCCATAAATTATTCCACCCCTTGAATATGAAACTAGGGGAGGCTTATTAGCCTGTTTTTCCATTAGTATGTCATTCCCACTTTCTTGCTCAGATGTGGATAATTTAGGCAGGATTCATAAAAAGAAAATGTGGATTTTGTGCTTTGGTTGTTCTCTTCAAGGAACGTGCTACTGAATAACACTTCCCTCAGTTTGTTACTTGAATATTTATATATGATGATTCATAAAAAATTAAATAATAATAGGAAACAAAGCTCTTGCTCTGCACTTCCGTGGCTCTTACATACTTGTTCAGTTTGAACTATTCTATACATTTTATATATATTAACTAGTATAAATACCACATCAACTCTGTGAAGTCAATACTATTATTATTGCCACTTTATAGTGAAGAAACCAAGGAATAGTGAAATCAAGGAACTTACCTAAGGTCAAAAAAGTCAGTGGTAGAAGTAGGATGTCAACCTACGGGAAAAAGTCTGAGTCTGTGTTCTTGACCCCCCATCTCACACTACATGAAGTCCCGACTAACATAGCTTGTTCCAAGACAATAATGAGAAAACTAGATTCCCTCCTCCTTACTTAGTCCTCATTAATGTGAAAGGGTCTTGCTATGGTTGTGGCAAATGTCTTATCTGTTACAAACCTTAGAGAATATGCCAGTGTCTATAACTACCTATCAGTAGGACCAATCAAATCTATATTTTGGAGAGACCTATTATTCTGTTTAAGAAGTAAAGGAGATTTTCTTTCCTGAAATCCTTCACAAATTATTCTTGGTATGAATGCTCTAGTCTTGGTGTCCCCCCATTATCTTAAAGTGGGTCATGATTTTTTTTAAAGAAACTCACTTGCATTAGAAATAAAGTGCAGCATGAAGGAAATGGAAGCAGGCTATAAAATCAAAACTACATGGAATTACAATTGCAAGATGGCAATTACTGTGATATAACTCATGATAGGTCCTAGTGAGAAAGCACATGCTCGCCTTCGAGGTGAAAGGACATGGGGACGCGATAACAACAAACATTTGGACTATGGCACTGTAAGAGGATGACTCAGGGAAACCAAGTAGTTTAAAGGGCTGTACAAAATATCTTTACTCAAAGGCAAGTATTTAAAAGTCATCCTAAGACTAGTTCTCATTCATCAATTCCATAGGCAAATGGATGGGGTATTGGACATCTGCTGTTATTTTGTTGCCCCAGTATCCATGCTCCCTTCTCATAACAACACCCTGATATTCCTTTTTACTGTTTTTTGTTGACTTAACCTTCTCCTATGATGTGGTCCTGGCCATTGAAAGCATTCAATTCCACCGTCGAATTGAGCAATTCAAAGATGAGACGGTGATGCTATCAGAGCCAATGATGTACAATCTTGGGTAATTTTGCTTGAGCTGCTGAGAAAGGAGAATATTCTCTTTTCCTGTTCTAAGTGGAGCTCTGAGACTAGATGCCTAAAATGTTAGAGGGCACCATGAATGAGAACTTGCCAAAGGAGTAAGCCGACACTCAGAAAAGTAGCATACAGAGACATAGAGGGAGTGAGACAATATCTTGAAGACATCATTTGAACCCCTGGATCAAGGTATATCTATAGTCTGTCCTTCAAATCTTTAACTTTCATAAGCCAATCAATTCCAATCTTATTTAAGTTTTTTGAGCTACCCAAGGAGTTCTGACAGAAGGAAAGAACTAAGAGTCCCTGGCCCCTTTGGAGAGAGTTTGCTTTGTGTTCCTTTGTAGGGGGAAACAATGGAGCCCTTGAAGGCGGCTCTGGAGAAAAACAAAAAAGGTTGGGATTTAAGGATATCCCTGAGCAAAGCTAATCTCTTAGGGTATTAAAAGAGAGGGTCTACATTACCCTTTTTTGAAAGGCAAAGAAAATGTTTTGTACTTTCACACAGAATCCTTGGGGATAAAGTTGAAAAAACATTTTCAACAGGTAGTAACTGAAAGTTTCCATTTGTGTTATTGTGACAGATTTCAGAGATTTGCCTTTTAGCCAGTAACCCACAAAGATGCCTTGTGCTTTAGGGAAAGGCATTGACCTGGGTTTCCATGCTTGTCAAGAGATTTGTTCCCTATACAGGGATTAGCATGGTGTGGCCAACTACTAGTGGTCACCAGAAACCCTTACTTTTCTCATTCCCTAATAGTAGAATTTTAGCTGAGCACATGGATGTTCAGCTGGAGCCGCCACTTCTAAGCCAACTTTGCAACCAGTTATGATCATGTGATTAGTTTTCACCAATGAAAGTGGAAGAGTATGAGTGGGAGAAATGGGTGCAATTTCTATATCATTTGCTTAAAAGGAAATTGCTTGACCTCCACCTTCTAGCTTGATTCAATTTCAGTTAGCAAGGATAGTACCCCAGAGACTGGAGAAACAAGAAGATGAAAGAAAAAATGTCCTTGAATGACTAACTCAAGACAGGAGAGCTCCCACCACCCTGGACCACTCACCACTAGACTGTTACTTGACAGGGAAATAAATTCCTACGTATTTAAGCCCCTGTATTTTGGAGTTCTCTTTTTTTATATAGCAGTTTAGCACCTATTCTACTACTCCTATTTTCTGAATCCTTCACCATTTCCTTCTCCACTTTTTCATAACAGATAATTTCCATTCCATGATGTCTCCTTAATTATATTTCATCTGGCCAGGGTCTTCTAATGTATTCAGTCTTACACTACTACAGCCATCATCTTACAGCTTTGTCCTCTAACAACAAAGCTGAAACTTTTATTAAACAATATTGAGAAAACAGCTCGCTTAAATATTAAGAGGGAAGCCCCTCAACTATTAAAACTTCATTTTAATTAATTTCTAAGACTTGACTGTTTAGATTTTGTGAGGGATATGTCTGTGTCATTCTTAATCATCAGGAGGACATCACTCATCCTGCTAATGATTTTCACGAATATTCCAGAACAAAAAATACTGTATCTCTCCCTATAATTTTAAGTGCATCAAATAGAGTTAAAAAAAATGAAAGTTGAGAATATTTTTCCATAAAATATATAATACTTTTCTATTTTCTCACCTTCAGAAGTATGTGTGGTTTGATGATTAAGACCCCAATCATCTTCCCCCAAATGTCAGACAGTATGATTGTCACAGATGTACCTCAGTCCAGATACCCTCTGCTGCTGTGAGAGATCTCATGAGGATGGAACCGGATCTCTGAGAGCAGCAGGCTGATAGACACTTTAAAGCACACCTAACACGTGACTCAGTTGCTATCTCAATCTCTGTTCCCTCTGTGTCTTCTTGTTTCTCCTACTATCAGCTGAATTCATCACCCTTGATTATAAGTCTTATATTTAAGTGAAATGCTTTCTGCTTCTTTATAACATTAACTTGATGATGATCCTGGAAGTACCTCAAGACTTCTCTCCCTACACCCTTTTCTATTCTTCCTGCCACTGCCTGATTATCACCCTATTTCATCTGGTGAGGACAGCTCAAATAAATAGAATGGACAGTTCTGTGTAGCAGGCTTCTAAAGTAGAGAATGGAGTCAAAAATTCTGCTAAATGAAAAGACCACCTACTAAATGAGAAAAGATATCTGCAAATGATATATCCAATAAAGGGTTAATATCCAAACTATATAAAGAACCTATACAACTCAACTCATACACAAAAACAAATAATCCAATTAAAAATGGGCAAAGAACATGAATAGACATTTCTCCAAAGAAGACATACAGATGGCCAACAGGCACATGGAAAGACGTTCAACATCGCTCATCATCAGGGAAATGTATTGCAGCATAATTTACAATAGCCAAATTTGGAAGCAACCTAAGTGGATAAAGAAGATATATAGAGATGTAATGGAATATTACTCTGCCACAAAAAGAATGAAACCTTGCCATTTACAACATGGGTGGAGCTAGACAGCATAATGCTAAGAGAAAGACAAATACCATATGATTTCACCCTTATGTGGAATTAAAAAACAAAACAAAACAAAACAAACAAAGGAAAACAAAGAGAGATGACCAAGAAACAGACTCTTTATAGAGAACAGAGGTTTACCAGAGGGGAAGTGGGTGGCAGGGATGGGTGAAAAGGTGAAGGGGATTAAGAGTCTATTTATCTTGATGAGCACCTGGTGATATATGGAAATGTTGAAAGGCTATATTGTACACCTGATATTAATATAACACTGCAAGTTAACCATACTAGAATTAAATCCTTTTTTAAAAAAAATCTGCTAAATAAAGTTTCCACCACAAAACCACACAGAGGTGGGGGGGGGGGTGGGAAATAGGGCAGTATTTCAATAAAACCCCACTCATGCTTCGTCACCCTAGTAACCCCTTGCTGTTTTTTTTACCAGCAACTACATTTCTAAGCAGATGTCAATGTCCCTGGAATCCCATGATCAAAGGTTGTGTGAATAGGCAAGTTGAAGATCAGTCACTAGAGAGTAACCCATAGGATGTCGAAAGCATACCTGGAGTACCCCATGTACAAAGTGACTGGCTCATCATTCAGCCTGAACTTCACTTGAGGCAACTAATAGGGTAAACTAGGTGGGGCTTTGGCACCCAATAATTCACTAAACGAGCAGTTCTGCGGCCATTCTTTAGATTGGCTTCTAGCTTGCATATCTTGAAAAGAAGAGACTTTTCCAGCCCAGCCCAGCCAATTCACTTCATCCAAGATCCTTACACGTATCTGCCTTACCCAAGGAGGGAAGTGGAGGGAAGAGAACTACCAAGGAAATGTGATCCAACAAGACTGTTGACAAAGCCCATGGAGGCTGCTGTTCGTCATTCTAACCCTTCGTTCTTAATGAGTGGACGGTGAAAAATGACTAGACAAAAGAAAAGAATCTGCCACCCAAAAGAAGAGTGGTTCTCTTCTGAAAAATCAGAGAAATTGTCCCCAGTTAACAGCAGTAATGGTGGAAACAAAATAGAACTTTTAAAAAACATTCTAACTGATATTTTCAATGAGATTTAAAGGATAATGCATAGATAAAATGAGAACAGGCTACCGTTCGATTGTATCAGAAAGTAGTAAGTGGAAAGCAAGAACAAATTCTTATAGATTTAAATATAGGATTGTCAAAAATAAATAAATAAAAGCGAAACCAATAAGGGGCAGAATGGACACTCCTGGAAATTACATTAATTGGTTAGATCCACTGCTGGACTTGTCCTAGAACAGTGTGATCACAAGGTAGTGTTTTGATGGGACCATGGACTTCATAGTTAGGTGCCCCAAGTTCAATCTGTAGTAGCTCCACTCCCTTTTTAGCTATTTCATCTTGTGCTGTTTTAGTTAACTTTTCTAGGTGTCTAGTCCTCATATAGAATGCTGAGCTAATAATAGTGCCTTTTTTCTTGGATTGCCATGAGGATTAAATGAGGTAATTTATGCAAAATCTAAATGCCCAACACATAAAATACTTAAATGTTAGTTATCATTATTAACACCCAGCAAAAAGCAAAGCAGTGGAATTCTTTTTTTTTTAAATTTTTTAATGTTTACTTATTTTTGAGAGAGAGAGAGAGAGAGACAGACAGATAACGAGCAGAGGAGAGGCAGAGAGAGAGGGAGACAAAGAATCTGAAGCAGGCTATAGGCTCCAAGCTGTCAGCACAGAGCCTGATGTGGGGCTTGAATTTACGAACTGTGAGATCATGACCTGAGCTGAAGTCAGACGCTTAACCAACTGTGCCACCCAGGTGACCCAAAGCAGTGGAATTCTACTTCTTCTTTTTTTAAATTTATTTTTTTTAATTTACATCCAAATTAGTTAGCATATAGTGCAACAATGATTTCAGGAGTAGATTCCTTAATGCCCCTTACCCATTTAGCCCACCGCCCCCCCACACACTCACACAACCCCTCCATAACCCTCTGTTGTTCTCCATATTTAAGAGTCTCTTATGTTTTGTCCCTCTCCCTGTTTTTATATTATTTTTAAAGCAGTGGAATTCTTAATAGAGAAGATAAAGAATGTGGAAGAGAAATAGAGGAGACTGGATGCTATATGTATCTGATAGAATGTTGAGTAAACTTTTCCAGTTTTATAAAAATGGTAACTCAGGTTGATAGCTGAAAATAAAGAAATTCCATACACACACTTTCTAAAGAGAGGTACTAACCAGTGGGGACAGATTTATATGGTATAATAAAAGATATCATAATGGTCGTTAGCCATTAATATAACCCTTTCCCCCCAACCTCAGGATATAACGAGAGAAAGTAGAAAGATGAGGATTTTCAGAGAGTTTATGTAAATGACTGTATGTGATTCTCACTGATGATACATATTATCTAGTGAAACTGCTGTTGAGAAGTGAACATAGCAGAAGCAGCGGGGACAGATGACCTATTGCACCTGACTCAGTCCTATATATCAGTGAAGACCTGAGAAATGTCAAATAAGTAGGAGGCTATCAGTGAAGAATACCATTCATTGTCAAGTCCAAAGTCTCTCTCTTGAAAACTCAGAAAGGTTTTATTTGGGGGATTTGACTGAAAGGTAGAGCAGTAAGAAAAAAAGCACAGGGAGAGACATGGAACTTTAGACGTAACAGAACTTAAGAGACATATGGTCAATATGAATGAACATTAGCAATGTATGAACATTAGTTGGATTCTGATTCGAACAAATGAGTTTTGGGTTTTTTTAAATGTTTATTTATTTTTGAGAGAGAGACAGAGACAGAAACAAGGCACAAACAAGGAAGGGGCAAGGAGAGAGGGAGACACAGACTCCGAAGCAGGCTCCAGGCTCTGAGCTGTCAGCACAAAGCCGGATGCAAACCTACGAACTGTGAGATCATGACCTGGGCTGAAGTCCAACGCTTAACCAACTGAGCCCCCCAGGCACCCCTCAATTTTTTTTAAAAAATGACATAATTGAAAATTTTGAAGACTGGATATTGATGATATTAAGAAATTATTAATTTTTAGGTGTAATAATAGTATTATGGTATGTTTTAAAGGGTTATATTCTTTTAGAGATACATAATGAAGTATTTAAGTATAAAATAATACGATGTCTGACAATTGTTTCTAAATAATCAGAAAACTTATATAGGTACAGCTATCAATGAACAAAATTTTAGAAGTTTTTTTTTAAAAGCTGAGTGTTTGAATAACATAACAATTATCCATTGTTTAAAAGAAGCAGACCAAAAACAAAAAGAAAATAGAAGTTTGGAAATAAGCAAAATGAGAAGTTATGCAAACGATAGTTTAAAAACTCATGGAGGCCCCTGGGTGGCTCAGTCGGTTAGGTGTCTGACTTCAGCTCAGCTCATGACCTCATGGTTTGTGGGTTGAAGCTCTACATTGGGCTCTGTGCTGACAGCTCAGAGCCTGGAGCCTCCTTTGGATTCTGTGTCTCCCTTTCTCTCTGCCCTCCCCCGCTCTCACTCTGTCTCTGTCTCTCTCAAAAATAAATAAACATTAAAAAAATAATAAAATAAATAAATAATAAATAATAAAAACCCATGGATACACTATTAAGCTCAGAATAAGTAATATTCAAGGAAAAAACTTAAGTGAGATTAAGATGGACAGTTCATATGAATAGATATTATAATTTATCAAAAGATATAGCAATGAAACTTTGTGTTCAAAGAATATTGCTTTAACCATCTAATGCAAACATTATTAGAAGCACAGGGAGGTTTTCATACAGTAAAAGAAAGTACAAATCAATTGGACTTATAAATATAGATGAAAATATTTTGGAAGTATAAATATTTTGGAACAGTATAAAACAGATGGCAATAGCATAAGATTTCAAAATAACTACATAAAATTACTTCTAGGGGTTTAAAAGTGATTTGTAATTTCAGTTATAAGTCATCCCCAAATGAGGTCAAAGCAGAAAAACACGCATCTTAACAAACACAGAAAAGTCCCACTTTAGGCCTTGGGGACACATCAGTGAAAAAAACATAGCTCTCCCTCAAGGAGCTGACATTCCAGCAGGAGACAGAAAATCGGCCAATAAACAAATTACCCATCAGGTAGCAGTAAGAGCTATAAAGAAGATGAGAGAAAAGTGAATGCAGAGTTATTAAGGGAGCACTCATTGAGACAGAATGGTCAGACCTTTTGGAAACATGGCATTTGACAGAGACCTGAGGAAGGCAGACAAGGGGGTGTGGAAGGGGTGGAGGTGAGCACTCCAGGTAGCAAGGAAGGTAAGTACAACTGTCCCCCGATGGTACTTTTCTCCCCTTATTCAAGAAGGGGATTACATACCACTTTAAAAAGCCTACAAATAAAAACAAGCAACACTTAAAAAATGATCAACTGGGTAAATATTTGTAAAATATGAAAAGTATTTTAATGTGGTTTCCCTTTCTTGAGCATCCATCTAATTTGGATGACCGTCAGGGGTAATTAGGACTGTTAACAGCAGGAATGCAAGAGAAAGAAAACAGTAAATGTTCAGCTTCTGACTGTCAAATGGCTTTGCTCAGAAAGACAAGGATTTTCTAAATTCTTTAAGCTCTCACTTACTTAATTGCTAACTTGATCATAGAGTTCCACTGCAAGTATAACACAGAGAACTCAGGAAGCAAAGGCCCTGACATAGAGGAAGGAGTTAAAGTCCATCCTTTGTTTCACAGTAGAGTTTGGAGAAAAAGAATAGATACAACGAAGTTAGGTGCCAGTGATCTCATTTTTGTCCTTGCATTGTTGAGGTCAGTAAAAAACATGTTGGAAAGCTATCATGGAAACTGAGGACCCTGGAATTAGTGGACTGCTTCCCAGGGCCTAGGGAAGCCCTATCAATACTTGGCTCATTCACTGTTCAACAATGTGGGAGACCTATCATGCCACATGGACACAGGGAGGTGGCTGGAAAGATGGCTTCCCACACCAGTTCGTGCCACGTAGGGGAACCAGACATTCCCAGGGAGGACCTTGTATGGATGACCCGAGGACACCGATTGGATTGGCAGACCAGTGAGTGTCTGTTGTTGAAACAAAGAGTCTGCGGTGGTGGGGATTTTGTACCTGGCTTCATGTCAGATGGTAGGGTGTACATAGGTAATTCAAGGTCTTTGTAGCCAACAGAGCCCCCGCCAGAATGCAGGCAATAGCTTATCAGTCTCTTTAAGGCTCATGTTTTCATTTTCTCTGTGGTTTTATAGATATTTAGGGAGGCCTTCAGTGAGTCTGCTTCAGGGAGCAGTAGTCTCCTTATTGGCACAGCGAAAAAGAGACTGGAATGGCTTTAGCACCCCCGCCCTACCACCAATAATCTCTATTCCCCTTTATTCTCTGAGATGAACAGCTGACTTTCTCAATCTTACGTAGGATGGCTTCCATCCAACAGTATGGCTGTCTCCAACTCCCTCATATACAGAAATTTTGCAATCACCAGTGGCAAACCAAATACCATTTTGAACTCTCAACTCTTAAATTGGGCACTTGAACTTTGAAGTTTTGAAGTTGTCTCTTCTGAGGCAGGGAATAACAGGCTTCCATCTTTCTGTTGGCAATTTTAGATCCTATCTCTTCTGGATCCCATTTCCTTTAAATTATTTTAAAATTCCATCTTCCTCTCTAAAAAAAGGCAGGCTCCTCAGCAGAACTTCTGGGAATAAGGGCAGTAAATGTAATCAGTCATTTATTTCTGACAGTGCTTTCTTATGACGTCCTTATTGTGCAAGAGGTATCTCAGAGAGAAACATTGGGACATATGACTGACCAAGTAATCAAGGAATTTAGCCACGAGTTTTGGCTAATTTAATTAACACAACTTGGTCATCTTCTATTTCTTCTCCTTTTCTTGTCTTGTATTTCATCTCAATGGGCAAATCTGGATGTTACAATCTAAAAAGAATCTTTGTAACTACTCACCCCATCTTTTATGTCTCATTAGTATCACTTCTGTTTCATTCATTACTCACTTCCCTGACCATGATCCTTCTGAAATGTTCATTCTTCTACTGCTTCTATGGCTTCATTGTGTCCATACAGCCCATCTTCAGGCAACATCTATAGGCCCCAACACCTGAGAAGAACTGCCCTTCAACATTTTTGTTATTTTTCAACATTATGGCTATTAAGTTGTTTCTTGTTAAAATGCAGATTCCTGGGACTCTGACAAATCAGAAACTGTCAGCAAGTCTTGGGATTCTTCATTCTGAAAGCTTTCTAGGGGTGCCTGGGTGGCTCACTCTGCTAAGTGTCTGACTCTTGATTTTGGCTCAGGTCATGATCTCTTATTTGTGAGACTGAGCCCTGAGTCAAGGCTGGGGATTGAGCCTGTGCTGAGTGTGGAGCTTGCTTAAGATTCTCTCCCGCCCTTTCCCTCTGCCCCTCCTCCTTCCCCTCTCCCCCACACACATATGTGTGCTCTCTCTCTGTCTCAATAAATAAATAAATCATTTTTTTAATGTTTATTTATTTTTGAGACAGAGAGAGACAGAGCATGAATGGGGGAGGGGCAGAGAGAGAGGGAGACACAGAATCGGAAGCAGGCTCCAGGCTCTGAGCCATCAGCCCAGAGCCCGATGCGACGCGGGGCTCGAACTCACGGACCGTGAGATCGTGTCCTGAGTTGAAGTCGGACACCCAACCGACTGAGCCACCCAGGCGCCCCTAAATAAATCATTTTTTTTAACGTTTATTTATTTTTGAGACAGAGAGAGACAGAGCATGAACGGGGGAGGGTCAGAGAGAGGGAGACACAGAATCTGAAACAGGCTCCAGGCTCCGAGCTGTCAGCACAGAGCCCGACGCGGGGCTCGAACTCACGGACCGCGAGATCATGACCTGAGCCGAAGTCGGCCGCCTAACCGACTGAGCCACCCAGGCGCCCCAATAAATCATTTTTTAAAAAGCTTTCTAGATGACTGTGATGCACACTAGACCTTAGGAAGTAAAAAATAAAGGAAAAAATAGATCGGACTTTCAGCCCACTCAACTTTTTGGCTCCTTTCCTTTCTCCCTTCCTTTTTTCCTTCTTTGGAACTTAATATGATACAGAGCACTCACTTTCTGGTTTTTAGCCTTCCTCCTTCCCTTCTACTCTTTCTTCCTGCCTTCTTTCTCATCCTCTCTCTGTCTCTCTCTCCTATCCTACCCTGCTTTGCTCTGGCATTTAAAGTGTATCATGGCAGTAGGCTGAACAATGCAAGTATCTTATACTCTTTACCAGAAAAGAGGAAAGGAAAAGAAAGAGAAAGAAAGGGAAGGAGAGGGGAGGGGAGGGAGGAGAAGGGAGGGAAAAAACCAAGTTGGGCAAGAGCTGCTGGGCTGAAATCTCCCTTGAGCTTTGGACACGTAGACTACAAACTACAGAATGGTAAAGAGCCAGGAAATCCAAAAGTAAGCACAGCTGGGATCCATAAAGTCCCCTCCTTCTTTGATTTGGGGAGAGACATTAAAACAGCTGACCTATCGCTCCAGTGTTTCTTTTCCATCACAGGGAATGTGTGAAAATAGATATTTAAAATCCGACATTGTCCTGCCTCCTTTATCCTTTACCACAATTTCACTAATTATTTTTCAAGAGAGTTTCCATCCTATGGGCCTTATATAAAAAGTCTTCATTCTTCCATATGCTTTTAGAGTTCTGTGTTAGAATATGAAAAAAATCTCTTCAAAACCTGTTGCCTGCAGAAGTGAGTAACACAGGCAGTCTGTGGTTGTTGTTTTATTAAAAACAAAACGCTAAAAGAAAACTGTTTAGAAATTTACTTTTTTATTGTGATCAATGTTACTAAAGAGCTGTATATTAATGAAATTATGGTTAATAAAGTATATTTAAACTATATGTATTCCCAGAGTGTGATTTAAAGGAAATTTGTAGTAATTTTTTTGGTCAAATAATGACTTCTTTTTACTATGCAAATATTCATCTTCTTTTGCACATTAAGGTTGATTAAAAATCCATTTTCCTTAAAGTGGAGACATTTCTGTCTGCCTGAGTGTTTTCCTTTAAACGTTGGGAAAGGCACAAATGCTATACCCATGCTGACCTTCCATGAAAAATGCTGATTTCATGTAAGTTAACTGGTTAGTAGCATTGTCTCAGATGACTAGGCTTTGTGTCCAGGAATTAGAAAAGGTCTTTCACTTGAAAAAAAAGATCCATTTTATCTTCAATGGTTGCTTTTTAAAATATTGTTTTGTTTGCAAAAATTGACAAAGAGACCTATTTGATTTGCAGAATGTAAGTAACTTATAGACAGATAGCTTTCCTAGAGATAGGAAGGTGGGGGAAGGATCAGCAGTGCCCACTGAGAATTATCTTCCAAATACCGCCTCTAAGTCTGGACTTCACATCAAGATCTGGCAGACACAGTACTGAAATTGTCAGCTCTCTGGAATAATCACAGCCCGCTGTCAGTCAAAGCTTTTCGCCATTGAATTAATGCACATTTCTCCCTTACACAGCAATCTCCCTTTAATCCTTATTCTTCTCACTTACTTTTATAATAACTTGATTAATTGACACCTATACCTCCCTCTGCTGTACACATTCACAGCAGGAAATATACGTTGAGGGATCCAGGCTGGTGGGGGGCGGGGTGGGGAAGAAAAGTAGGCTTTGAGAAAAAGAAGTGACAGAAAGAAGGAGCCAACCCCTGAATGGCTTCAATATGCCCATCCCAAGTCTGATGAACATCTCTTTCATATTAAATATTGGCTGGAAGTACTTCTACATAAAGGAAAAAGAAGACTTTTTTTTTTTAATGGCTTTGAAAGGTGAGCACAAGATCAAAGTGGCCAGAATCCGAGTTTCATGACTGGAATTCTACCAACACAGATGGAAAACCCATTTTTAAAAAAATCAAGCCTATTCACAAATAAAAATAAGCCACTAGGTTTTTAAGAGCTCTGGCCTGTGTTATATGGAACATTAGGAACCAATTAAATGGCTCTCCCCTTCTTGTTTATTCTAAATACTATGGTCTTTTCCCTGCTCTGATTATACCAACTTCATGTCCCTGTGGCAGGATCTGCTCTTTCATTTCCGTTAGACCTCTCTCTCCGTAGCACATAAGAATTGGGGAAAGCCTGCATTTTATCATGCTAAGGAAAAACAGCTAGGCATCTATCTTATAACCTGTAGCATTCTCTTTTGCCCCCAAAAGACAGTCGACAGTTGCTTAATGGCTGGGTGCATTTGTATGTTGAATCACAATATCCAACCGTTGACAATGATCCTGTTTTTCATTTGCTTAAACTTTTCACCTCCCTCCTAAGCTTATAATGGAACATATTCTTCATGTTCTGCTTTTAGTTTTCCTTTTTTAGGCTCGTGCACATGGTTCAGTTCTGAGAGGACAGAGAGGTAGGCTTAGTGCCTTATTGTGAAATATGGACTATAAAATGACATCAATCCTTCCAGTTACTGTCTGAGAACACAGCACTCAGTGTGTCTGTTTCCCGTCTGCCCACCAAGACCACAGCCCCATAGAGGGTACGATGTCTCATGTCTGCACATCAGCAGATCTACGTATCTGCTCCTAGGGTGTATTCCTAGGGTGGATATTACACATTGGAAAGAGCTACCAGTTAAGTTCAAAAAACCACAAGTCACATGGCTCTTAACTTGTACAATACGCAGACATGATCATCCTTGTAAATTTTGCCATAGAAAACAAATGGGAAAAGAGAAGGAGCTTGGACCAGTGCCCTTTTAGATCTCTCCAGAGTGACTAAGACAGTGCTGGAGCCTCAGCGTAGGTAAGAGCGGACAGCCACCTCACAGATATTTTGGAGCTTCTGCTCCCTGTGAATCCCAATCAGTGAGTTCAAAGTTCAGTCATGTGTCTTGTTAATGTCCAGATAATTGTGCCAGGAAATGACAGAGGAAATATTATCTCAAAGTTGAAAAATAGCTTCATCTTATACCCACAAGAACTCCAAAGCTTAGCTTCACTCTCCCAGTGGCTCATCAACAAACACTTTCTCCTTAATAAATGCCTGCACTGTTCTACTCAGACCTGCTGAGTGCCTGCCATTTACTACTGTACAATATCTCATCGTTCCTTTCTCTCTAGCCCAACCACTGGGTTAAATTATGTACCTTCAGGGACAGTTGATTGGCCATCTGCCTTGCTGTCTCCATAGTAGTCCTGCTTTTTACGCTTTTCTAGGAAACAGAAAGGAGTAGTTGCCTTCCTAGAAGCCGCCTGGTGACCTGGAATCACCAGCTGTGTCCAGGTTGCCTAGTAGAGGTCATTCAAATTTGAGTGGTGACAAAGTGTAATGGGAGTGAAAAATCAGACCAGGGAAAGGGATACCTGATTTTGGCCAAATCTCCTTACCAAAGATAGCACCTGATCGTTAAGCCTCGATGTTCTAAACTATTAAAGGTATAGCAGAAAATTAACATTCACAGAGTAGCTACAACATTCCATGCACGTCAGAGAACCCTTTAATTTTTATTTACACAAAACCCATCCAAAGGAAGACTTTCTTTCCCTGTGGTTTACATAAGGACATTGGAGCTCAGAAAGGTTAATTAATTTGCTGAGGGTCACAAAGCAAAAAAGTGGAAGAGCCCAGATTTGAATCTATGTCTAACTAGCCTCAGAGCTATCACCTCCCTGGAAAATACATGCATGAAAGCATTATGCTTGGTGCATACTTAGTGCTTGATAGACAATTTTTTTTTTTCCGTTCCAAAGTCCCTTCTAGCTTTAAAACACGGATCCTATTACAGATTCCAAGCTTCAAACCTATTCATTTATACAACTCACATAGCTCGCTGCAAATGGAGTCCAGCACTATCTGCTTAATTCCCCCTTTTTAATTCCCACCAGGCTACTCTTATCATAACTTCATTTCTTTCAGGCTAAACTTCTTGCTACCCTCCTATTCCAATATTCCCACATTCCCATCTTTGATGTCTTTCAGCTTACGCTCCACCCCCCAGTACTTTGTCAAGTTCTGAGCCTTTTCTGTGTGCTAAGAGCTCTTAAAATTTCAGCCTTCATTAGAGGTCTGTTCAGAAAAAGTTAAAATAAGCATAGCAATTCCCCGACCCCTCACTGATTTACTCAACAATTGATTTTCGTTAAGCAAATTGTATTCGAGTAAAAATATACAGTATACTCTACATGTAGAATATACTATATATTTTCTATGTATAATATATATAATATATACCATAGATAACAATATATGTAACATATACCATATATAAAATACTAATGTATATTATATTATACTATGTATGGATAGCCCATGGATAACTGTGAAAACACACACACACACGCGCACACACACACACACACTTCATAAGAATAACAAATAATTTTCAATAACAATGCAGTCTAAATCATATTTAGAAAGGCAGCATCTTCCTAAAGGAAACAAAATCTGCAAAGATCCAACTCTGCCCACAATGAAGTCAACCTTTTATAGGAATAGCAGAGGATTTTAGTTCTTGGGAAGTACATGTTCTCCCTCCTTTCCAACCCCAATCAGGTATTTGCGGTGGTCTTCCCATAACAAAGGAATGTTTCCTCCCCTTCCCCCCCCCCCACACACATAAAGCAAAGAATTGCTGGAACTTTGAGCCCACAGTGTTTCAGTTAGGAATCAAGCTCCAGAATTTGAGGATCCCCTTCCTTCGGCAGACTTTCAGTAAAAGATGATTTTAGCGAAGCGCTTGGCCTGAGAAGGGGAGCTGAAGAAGTGGATGCCTTCCATCTCCTTGGGTAGGAAATCCCGGGGTGTGTGATCTTTTCTCCCTGTTTAAATGTACTCTCACATCAAGACATTTATCTCTCCACAATTTTTGTACTTCTATTTTTTTTTCCAAATCCACAGAATGTGTGAGAAAGGTAACTCTCAAATTTGACCTTAGTTATGCTGCTGTGCTATTGTGGGTTTTGTATTTGAACAATTTTACTTTGAAGTGTACCACTTATTAGAATGTGGTTGGTGGAGAGGGGGTATGTGGATGGCTCAGTTGGTTAAGCGTCTGATTTCGGCTCAGGTCATGATCTCGGGGCTCATGAGTTTGAGCCCCACGTTAGGCTCTGTGCTGACAGCTCAGAGCCTAGAGCCTGCTTCAGATTCTGTGTCTCCCTCCCTCTCTCTGCCCCCCCCTTGCTCGCTCACTCACTCTCTCTCTCTCTCTCTCTCAAAAATAAATAAACACTAAAAAAAATTTTTTTTAAAGAGTGTGGGTTAAAAGAATTGGCAGGTGTAAGAGAAGGTAGTAGAGGAATACTTCAGGTAGGGTGGAAAAGAAATCCTACAACTGTCTCTGTACTTTCCCTGAATTGAAATTTTCCAAAGATGTCTACTTTCAGTGATTTGTACTTATTGTTAAGGATTCTGTATCTGTTGCCTTAAGGTAGTAACACTTATAGACTTCTAAGATGATTATTATTTCCCTCCCACCCTGCGCTCAAGAAAGGAAAGGAAAGAAAACCAAAGGAGGAGCTGGAACCTGTCACTCTTTCTCTCTCCTCATCAGCTTTTTCTCTTACTCACTTCCTCTTCTTGCTCACCAGGGGTTGCAGTCCAAACCCTGCCCACAGGGACTGGTCATTGACTAAAAGAAATCACCTCAGCACTAGGCACATAATCTCAGTACTAGAGTCTCATTAAATTTTTTAGAGTGACTTATAAAAGCCAAACACTGTTTTTAGTGTTAGGCATCCTATTTCCTGGTGGGGGGGGGGGGTGGCGGGGGAATGCTAAATCACACATGAGAATGAACCTAGTCCCATATATATCCTCAACACGATTCCACAAAGCTCCTTTGCTGCAGGGAATAAGATCCCAACTTTCTCATCCCTAACTCTGTTCTCTCAGAGGCATATCATGGGGAAATACTGCTCTGAAGTACAAAATCAAGGACACATCAAAATCCTCCCGGTAGAAGACTTCAGTGGGGCAGCTGATTTTCTGGATATCTTCCCGATGAGTTAGGTATTAGGGGAAAAGTTATTCAAGAATGTGACCAGTAATACCCTACTGTAAAGAAACTACAGCACTCTTTCTATCCAATACTTTCCCTTCCACTAACACCCTGATAGAGGGTAGGACATTGTGATAATTAATGTCCTTGTCCAGGGACAAAGGAAGAAGCCAGAAGAACTGCAGAAAATGCCCAGAGCTATCAATAACAGGAAAACCCTATTTGGGGGCAACTGGTAGAAAGCAGTCACTGAGAAAGGTGTTGTGCATCCTGAAATAAAATGGTGTGGCTGAGAAATCCATCTCAGAGGGACATATTTACTCTAAGAGAACAGTTAGTTACCTGGTGGTTTAAGCATTTATGAAGAGACATGGAAACGCTAAAGAAACCCCCAATTTAATTAGAAGATGCTTCTGGAAACTGACCCAGACAAAGAGCAGGTGCTACAGAACTGGAAAATATGAACTTGGTTGAGGGGGCAGGGTAGCTTTTAAAAGAGAACTGATATGTTGGGATGAGCAATGGGTGTTGTATGTAAGCCAATTTGACAATAAATTATATATAAAAATTTTTTTAATTTAAAAATTAAAAAAAAAAAGAACGGATAGCACATTACTCATGACCCCTAGGAAAGTAAAGAGGCCAAGTTGACCTCGTTGATAAGAATTCTGTGAGATCAGATGGAAAATGCCTACCCCGAGGGTCTGTAGAGATCCTCGGAAGGATCCATGTGACCTCTTTCCAGAGAGCGATGACTTGGAGGGCTGCAGCCTTCTCTTGGGAGGATATTCTGCTGGCCTCAAGCCAATGTTGAGGTCACTTTGTCAGACCAGCAGCTATTTAGAGAAGGAACCAGTTAAAAGGAAAGTCTTAGGGGTGAAAGATCCGCCCCCCGCCCGGCCAACTTCCTAGAGCATATGGAGGCAGAGAATCTGAATGCCTTGGCCCAGATCTCTCTCATTAGGCTGAATTTGTTGAGGCAGGAGTTGATTCCAAGGTAAGCCAAGTACCCAGTGGATTTTAAAAACTGATAAATACCCTTCACCCATTCTTGGTGGAAGTGGAGGGAAGAGATTGAGCTCACAGAGGCCACCATATGTGACCAGCAGGAGCTCCTTGGGGTTTGGCGGAAAACTGTAGCAAGTGCTTACTGAACCATATGGCTTCCTTAAGAGTTCTAAAAAAGCTCCGTAAACCTAGATTCCTATGAATCCAGATATGGTAAGGAGTACTCTCATGTTGGGGGCAGGGGGAAGGGAAGAAGCATAGATTTTTGTATTAAAAACTATTTTAACACATGGAGTCCTCATTCGAACAATCAAATAATTTTAGACTGTTTCCAAGTTGGCATCTACAGTGCATATGATTCCTAGCTTATCAGTAATTGTTCTCATTATATTAAATTTACACTCTCCATTTCTCTTTGTCAGCTGTACTTAGTCTCTTACTGATGTTTAATACCTAATGTACCTAATTTTTGCTTATATAAATACGCTGCCATCTCCAGTGGTATTGTTTTCCATGGGCTTTATGGAGGGCAAGGTAACGTAAGTTACGCTGAATGACACAAGATGGTTAGTTCTAACATTGACTAGTCAGGTGACCATGGGGAAATTTCTAGAACTAGGATGGATTGGATAACAGTACCTGCCCCACAGAGTTGCTGTGAGGATTAACTGACATGACATATATGTGACACTGACTGGCCTATAAGATGTGCTCAGTGAATGGAATCTCCTTCTGAGATGTCTGGGCAGTGGACCCTTTGGGGACTCTTCTGTTTCCCACTTGGCATCACACTGGGTTGCCACTAGATGAATGTGTTATCTGACCTCAAGACTGTTTACCCACTTCTCCATTCTCAGACCTAGAAATATGCTCTTATTCCTCCCCTGAAGCCATAGATCTGTTCGAAGTTTCTTCAAGCAATTGCTCCACACCATTGCACTGAATGCTGTTTCCCCAAATTCCTTCTGGCCCCCACTCCATGCCTCTCACCCTCTTCTGCTGGCTGCATTTTCTAACTCAGTAATTTTTCTCATCCTCTTTTTGTTTTTGTTTTTGGTTTTTTTTTTTTTTCAGTTTATTTTGAGAGAGAGAGTGAGGTAGGGGCAGAGAAAGGAGAGAGAGAATCCCAAGCAGGCTTTGCCCTGTTAGTGAAGAGCCCAATGCTCTTGAACTAACAAGGGCTTGAACTAACAAACTGTGAGATCATGACCTGAGCCAAAATCAAGAGTCGGACACTTAACTGACTGAGCCACCCAGGCGCTCCTCCCATCCTCTTTTTAAGGGTTCACAGCCTCTGACCAGAATTAGTCTGCCCCAGGTAACATTTGGCCATTACACTTTCAGTACCTTCTCTACAATCTAGCTTCCAGAGATAGTCCAGCTCTTGAGAGACTAAAAAAATAATAATAACAAAGAAAAAGAAAAAAAGTGGTGTTGGCATTCCACTGGTTGGGAAAGCCTACATATTGGGAATTAAATGCAGAGTTCATGGAGAACCAAGAAATTGTCTTCATTCTCTACCTCAGGTACTTATCCAATTTGAGCAATATGAAACAGCCCTTCTTGAGTTTTTAGTAGGTGTCAGTCACGGAGTGTTTTATATAGATTATCTCATTTCATTGTTAACTAATTTAACATTTATTATCATAATCCTCATTTTATAGATGTTGAAATTGAGGCTTAGAAAGGTATTCAGATAACAAAGCCAGGGAGTAACTCAGACATTCTGGCTCCAGGGTCCTTACAAATTGTTCTACACACAACTGTTCAAGTCTACTATGGTTGTCAGGCTAAGAGAAAGTGACTGTTTCAGCCTAACCCATTTTTCTAAGACTTTGGACCCTGATTCTCTTCCCGATGCATTTGATAAGCCTGGGAGAAAGGATCTGATAAAGATAAAAATGTTAATATATTGCTCTCAGAAAATTCTCAGAGAATTTTCTATAGTACTAAGGCAATAATAAGGCAATAACTGAGGTAATCACTGCTATTGAGCATTAACTATGTGACATTAGGAAACTTCTTTATTTCATTTAATTCTTAAAATGACCCTTCCAAGTACTTATTATGATCCCCATTTTATACATGAAAAAACTGAGGATTAAAATAGTTAAGTGACTAAGTAGTAAGGTGGGACTAAATTCAGGTCTCCCAGATTCCAAAGCCTTTGTTCTTTCCAAGATACTGTCTTCCACTTGTTTTCTTTACTTTTAGAAAAAGCATGTATGGCAATCTTCTCGCCTGTAGTCTCTGACCTATGACCATCTTTAATTCTGCATGAAAAGATTAAAATGATAAAGAGATTAAAATGATTCAAGTAATCAATTTCTGATTATCTCAAGTTGCCAAACAAAGCGAACTTATCCCACAAGCCAAGACCTTTCACCAAGAAAAGAATAAAACAAACACATTGTTTTATCTTTCGTTATGTGGTTTGTGACTCCCAGTGAAAGGAACTCAGCTGTAACATTAAGAAACGAAAACCAAATGGTTCACGATGAAGTTCTGGAATCTATCTCTTTAACAGGTAAGGGAAATGGAAAAAACAAAAAACTGGGCTAAATAACTAAAAGGAAGATCGGAATGATCGTATTCCACGGAAAGAACGTGAGGGTGTGGGTTGCAGTTCCAGTTTTGCACAAGCCATGCATTCTTGAATCAGTCACTTTATTTCTTTGAGATACAGTTTCCTCATCCGTAAAATGGGGCCAAGGTCTGCGTTGCTTAACCCATTAGATTGACAGAAAAATTAAAACAAGAGACGGTACGTGAAAGTGTTTTATAATTTATGAAGTCTATTTAATTATATTGCTCTGCCATCATCATTGCCTTTGGAGTCAAATCGGTTAGGGTTTTAAGTCCTAATTTGGTCACTGACTATACCTGGGATGTTGGATCAGATCACCTAACTTCTCTGTACTTCTACTTAACATTTATAACATGTATGTAACAAACATTTGTTAAAATTGCCTACCCCATAATTTTCATTTATGAATACACACCTGCCCCATGGATTTCAAATACTTTAGAGGTCACCTGACTACATCTTCAGTGTCAAGGGTGAGTCTTGATTGGATTAAGGAAATCAAGGACTCCAGACCACCTTGCCATAGTGATTGATTTACAATGAGCATAATCAGATAACCAAAGAGTCTGGTTCAGAAACAAGCAAATTTATTACCCCACTGTCACTAATGAGAGGCACTGGAGGTTTGCAGGTGAACTGGAGCTTTGGGAAAGAAGCTTCCTAGCTTTTATGATCTAGTATCTAAAAAAAAAAGTTATATTTCTACTTTTGGCCATGACGGAATAACTAATACCAGACTAGCCTTCCTATTGTATACAACTAGAAAACTGGGAGATAGATAGATAGATAGATAGATCTCACAACTATTTCTAGACACCATACAATTGACAGCACAGGATTGTGACACCTGATAGAAGAAAAACAAATGAGTTGAATCCAATGGATTACCCCAGCTTTCTGCATGGAGGCATTTACTAGACACTGACAGAAGGAGGAGGAATGTAAGCAGAGCACAGTGGTCTTAATAAGCTGAGGACACAGAGACCAGAGCTCAGGGAGGCCAAACTGGCTAGAATTTTTATGGAGCACAAGAAAGGAATGAGGTGCATGGATAAATTGCTCCATAAATCTGCATGGGGATCACCTTGAATGTTTGACCAAATAATAAGCTTTTATGTATAGGGTGAGACTACAAAAGAATACTTATGTGAAGCTATAAGTTGAACAACTACCAGAACTTTCACAGTTAAGAAACATTTCTTTTTTCAATATAATTTATTGTCAAACTGGCTTACATACAACACCCAGTGCTCATCCCAACAAGTGCCCTCCTCAATGCCCATCACACATTTTCCCCTTCCCCCACCCCATAAACCCTCAGTTTATTTTTTGTATTTAAGAGTGTCTTGTGGTTTACCTCCCTCCCTCTCTGTTTGTAACTATTTTTTCCCCTTCCCTTCCCCCACAGTCTTCTGTTAAGTTTCTCAAGATCCACATATGAGTGAAAAAATATGATATCTGTCTTTCTCTGACAGACTTATTTCACTCAGCATAACACCTTCCAGTTCCAACCCCATTGCTGCAAATGGTATGATTTTAAGAAACATTTCAATTTGACCAGCCAAAGCGGAGAAACCTCACTGAACACTCATAGCATTCATTAGAATCTGCAGATGTCTATACTTTAAGAATATGGCTTAGCCCTAGAACAAAGACTACCTTAGACATGCTCAAACAGAGCTTTAAAAATGCCTTGAAATGATAAAAAAAAAATAACTAGAAGTAAATTAATTGCTTTCCAAAATAAAATCCAACACTGATTAAAGGAAAGCAACAAAATCTAGACACTCAACAAGGTAATCATCACAATGTCCAGAATCCAATAAAAATTTTTATACATGCTCAATATCACTAGTAAATAGGTAAATGTAAATCAAAACTTCACACCCACTAAAATGGTCATAATATGAAAATATGGAAAATAACAAGGGCAAAGGTATGGAAAAATTCCCACATTATAATGGAAATGTAAAGTGGAACAGACACTGTAAAAAATGGCTTGGTGGCTTTTCATTGAATTAAACATAAAATTAGTATATGACTTAACAATCCTACCTCAAGATATATACCAAAAAATTGAAAACAGATGTTCAAACAAAATTTGCACATGAATGCTCATAGCAACACTATTCACAATAGCCAAAAGGTAGAAACAACTCAAATGTACATCAATTGATACATGGGTAAACACAATGCGGTATGTCCATTCAATGGAATATTATTTAGTCGTGAAAAGAAATGAAGTACTGATACATGCTATGACATGAAAACTTGAAAACATTGTACTAAGCCAAACACAAAAGATCACATATTCTATGATCCCATTTATATGAAATATTCAGAATAAGCAAATACACAGAGACAGAAAGCAGATTAGTGGTGACCAGGGGCTGGGAAAAGGAAATCAGGAATAATTACTTAATGGGTATATGTTGCCTTTTGGGGCGAAAAAAATTGTTCTGATACTAGATAGAGGTAACGATTGCAAAACACTGTGAATATACTTAATGCTACTGAATTGTACACCTTAAAATAGTTAAAATGGTAAATTTTATGTTATGTATGCTTTACTACATTTTAAAAAAATCTTTATTTATTTATTTTGAGAGAGAGAGAGCCAGGGAAGGGTAGAGAGAGAAGAGAGAAAGAATACCCAACAGGTTCCACACTGTCAGCATGGAGCCCAACACAGGGCTTGATCTCAGGAACTGTGAGATCATGACCTGAGCTGAAATCAAGAATCAAAGTTTCACTGACTGAGCCACCCAGACACCCCTGCTTTACCACAATATTTAAGAATTATTACTATATGTGTCAAGAAGTAGGAAAATTCTTGTGGGTTTTTTTTCCCCCTTGTTTGGAATTTGTATTATAAAACAGCGAAAAATCAGACAATAGGAACAAATCCCTGGATGAAAGAGACGACGGGATAAGCAGATAAGGACTTTAAAACAGTAATTATAAACTACATGAAATTATTGCATTAGTTATCTGTTGCTGTGTAACAAATTAACCCCAAATTTAGCAGCATAAATGGCAAACACTTATTATCTCATATTTTCCAAGAATCAGAAATTCAAGAGTAAATTAGCTGGTGCTTCTGGCTGAGAACCTAATGATTCCTTATGTATTTAACATGACAAATTTGAGAGTAAATATAAAAGACAGCAAAATATAAAGGGCAGTCAAAGTAAACATGGCAAATACAGAAGTAAAATGGCAAATGTGGCGGTAAATATGAAAAGACCTTTGCTGGGGGCACCCAACTGGCTCAGTCGGTTGAGTATCCAACTCTTGACTGCAGCTTAGATTGTGATCTCAGGGTTGTGGGATCAAGCCCCACACCAGGCTCCACACTGAGCATGGAGCTTGCTTAAGATTCTCTCCTTCTCTGTCTGCCCCTCCTTTGTGCACGCATGCTCTCTCTCTCTCTCTCTCAAATAAATAATAAATAAGTTTTTAAAAATAAAAAAAAGACCTTTTCTGTTTTTTAGATTTCTTTAAAAGATAATTGGGAGAATTCTTCGGGTTGCAGCAGAGTAAGTCCCCTCCCTTCTACAGAAAACAACTATAAAACTTAAATAGGAATATAGTGCTGAGACATTTATCCCAAGACAAAGACCCAAAAAGACTCAGACAAGGAAGCAGAAAGCTTGCATGTCACTTCCTACAGGAGACACAAGGATCACTAGGTAAGGTTTCCCTGGTTATGTCACATGCTAGAATAATCTCAGGAGAAAAGCAATAGGGTTCACGTAAGGAACTTAGATGAGACCCATCTTAGCACACACTGGGGAAAGAATGAAGGTCAAGAGAAATAGTGTTGGTATATGAATTTATTTTTAGACTTGTTTGCAAATCAAAAATTCTCTATTAGATCACCGAGAAAAAAGTGAAATATCTGTCCCTATGGAGCTGAACATGGAGCGAAATTCTAAAATTCTCCGTCTAGCAGCCCTTACATGTCATCAAACTGATCTCCTTCCAGCCAGTTGGGATGCTTCCAGCAACTGATAACCAAGAGGCACTTGAGAGCTGTGGGAAGTCTCTCCAGACAACTTTCTTAGACAATGTCATTAAGCTTCTTGTTTCCATGAGCACCAAATTATTTGTTCTAAAAAGATTTCCTATGACCTCACATGTTTTTCAGTTTTTGGACCTTTCATGTCTTACTTAGAAAGTCAGCACAGCCCATGTCTGAGCAAAGTAACATGATATGACGGAAGAACTGGGTCTGAAGCCCACGCCAGTCGTGCTGGGGACCAGGAAAATCGCGGAAGCACGTGAGTGCTCACCATGAGGGCAGAACACGGGAGGTGCCTGGAGGTGCGTGTGGGAATCTTCAGGGAGAATAAATTTCCCAAAAACCAAGTGAAACAAATTAAGATTTAAAAATTCACTGATGCTAGATTGTGACAACATCAATTAAGGGTTAAACCTCTTCTGCTGTTCAGGGTCAGTGTGGTTAAAACCTCCCGCCTTCTTTGGGATTCAGATGAATTTACCAACCCTCTCCTGCATGGATTCCCAGCCCTTGATGTACAATGGAATCACCTGGGAAGCCTCAAAAACTTCCCATTCCTGGGACTCATTCCCAGAAATTCTGACTTAGTGGCTCTAGAGTGAGCCTGGGCTTCAGCTTAGTGTAAAGTCCCCTGCTGATTCTCATAGTGCAGCAAAGTTTGAGAACTAGGTCTGTACTGCTTTGTTACATGAAGTGTGGTCTGAGGGGCTTGTTCGAAATGCAAATCGCAGGCAACATCTGGATCCACAGAATTGAATCTCCACTTTTTAATAAAACTCACACGTAACTCAAATGCAAACTCAGTGTGAGACATGCTCCACTTTACTGATCCTCCTTCCATTCTTCAGAGTAATGCTTACCCTGGGCTTTACATTAGAATCATCTGGAAGGTCTTTTAAAAAACACTGATGTGTGTGTCCTCCCTCCAGAGATTCGGATAAAGTGTGGGTCAGGCATGGTTTTAGGTGGGTTTATTTTTCTTTTTTTTTTTTTTCAGTTTATTTATTTATTTTGAGAGGGAGTACATAAGTGTGCGCAAGCTAGGGAGGGGCAGAGAGAGAGGGAAAGAGAATCCCAAGCAGGCTCTGCACACTGTCAGTGCAGAGCTCCACATGGGGCTCAAACTCACAAACCGTGAGATCATGCCCTGAGCCGAAGTTGGACACTTAACCAACTGTTAAGTCACCTTAATAGGCACCTCTTTTTCATTAAAAAAAAAAAAAAAAAAAAAAACTTCCTGGGGGTTTTAATATACACTCAGTGCTGAGAGCCATTGCTATAGAAAGAGAATTTTTTCTTCTTTTAATGTAACAGCCTTCGGTGTAAAGTGACAATTTCTGTTAAAAATTTAGTTCCCCTGGAAGAAGTAATAGTTAAGACTATTTTTCGGCATTGGCTATCAAACGTTAATGTGTGAAGGCAGCCACTGCATTGCTTATTCAAAATGCAGATTCCAAGCATCTCAACCTCAGGGAGTTTCCTTTGGTAAATCGGGAATGGGGCCCAGAATCTGCAATTTTTACAAGCCCCAGTTGGAACTCTGATGTGTGTGGTCTTTGTGTCATAGTTTGAAAATCACTGCTTTAGCTTGGCAGAAGAATCAGAGAATAGACTTTGACGGGGGGAAAAGGAGAGAAAGGGGAACATTTAAGTCCCCAGAGTACAGGGTGAGGGAGCAGAAAGAAGTAATGCAGGCAAAGCGAAAGATGGAGCCCCGAAGATCACTGAGAGAAAGATGGAACGGTGTGGCACAATCCCCAGCAATGAGCCGTGGAGATCAAGGCTATGGGTACAGGCTACTTCCTGTCCGGCAACTCCATGCTGCCTGAGGAACACTAGCATGCCTAAGTGCAATGAGCATCCTCTTGGAAATCTCAAGAGAGGGAGACAATGTAGGCTTTTAACTGTTGCTTCCCAGAGTTCCTGAGGTTTTCCTTGTCCCTTCTGACCCACCAGATTAAGAATTAGAAGAAACAGAAGAACCCGACTTGAAAGAACACTGTTGAAAACCCCAAATCCGTCAATGCACTTTGTCTTATAGAAGCAAAGTGTGTGAACAACTGTAGGTTGAGTTCTTGTAAATCAAATGATATTTTGGATCCTTATGCGACATCACTAATGATCAGAAAATGGCAAATCAAACCACAATCAGATATCAACTCACACCCGTTAAGATGTCTATTATCAGATTTAAAAAAAAAATTTGTTTAAGTAATCTCTATACCCAACATGCAGTTGGAACTCACAACCCCAAGATCAAGAGTTGCATGTTCTACCAAGCCAGCCAGGCTCCCTGGGATGTCACTATCAAAAAGACAAGAGACAACAAGTATTGGTGAGGATGTAGAGAAAGGAGAACATTTGTGTACTATTAGTGGAAATGTACAGCCTTTATAAAAAATACTATGGAGCTTCATTAAACAGTTAAAAATAGAACTATCTTATGATCCAGCAATCCTACTTCTGAGTCTATATCCTAAGGAAGTTAAATCAGTATCTCAAAGAGATATCTGCACTCCCATGTTCATTGCAGCATTATTCACAGTGACCAAGATATAGAAACAACCTAAGCCTGTATCAATGAATAAATGGATAAAGAAAATGGAATATTATACAGCCATAAAAAAGGAAATCTTATCATTTGCAACTGTAGTTCACATGAATGAATCTAGAGGATGTTATGCTAAGTGAACTAAGCCAGACACAGAAGACAAATACTCTATAATTTCACTTATATGTGGAATCTAAAAAAGTCAACTCACAGAAAGAGATTAGACAAGATTGCCAGGGGCTAGGTAGAAATGGGGGCAATGGGGAGATGCTGGTCAAAGGTAATAAACTTGCAGTTATAAGATGAATAAGTTCTGGGGATCTACTGTACAGTATGGTGACTACAGTTAATACTATATTATATACTAGGAAGTCGAGGGGCGCTTAGGTGGCTTAGTCGGTTAAGCATCTGAGTGTTGATTTTGGCTCTGGTCATGATCTCACAGTTCGTGAGTTCAAGCCCCACATCAGGCTCTATGCTGACAGTGTAGAGCCTGCTTGGAATTCTGTCTCCCTCTCTCTCTCTCTGCCCCTCCCTTGCTTGCTTTTTATCTCTCTTGCAAAATAAATAAAAATAAAACTTAAAAACAATCATAGGAAGTCGCTTAGAGAATAAATCTTAAGTATTTTCACCCCTCCCCACACACAAAGGTAACTATGTGAGGTGATGGATATGTAAATTAGCTTAATTGTGGCAATCTTTTCACAATGTATATGCATATCAAATTATCATATTGAATACCTTAAATACATACAATTTTTATTTGTCAACTATACCTCAATAAAGCTGATAGGAAAAATCACCACAGCAGGGGGAAAAGGCTTGCAATTTTAAAAAAATCTCCTGATAAATTCTGCTTATCTGATTTTCTTAATGAAGGACATATATTTAATATTAACAGTTCAGGGGGTCATTACTGGGTTAAATGGGAAAATGCATTTAACACATTGGGACAGTACCTGGTACCTAGAAATTTTTCTTTAAATGTTAGATATTATTTTTACTATGATGATGGAATTTGTCTAATCCATACCTCAGAAGTCCAATCTATACCTTTCCACCTCAGGGGTCATAACTAGTCCTAGAAGGCTTATAAGATTTATGTCTATTATACAAGAGCTTGCAGACAGGAACACAATCAGGCAAAACCACAGTCTGTCAATGATTGACCAAATGATAACTCCTTAGAGACGGTGGAAGTGAGTAGAACAGCACTGATTCTTTTTTCCCTAACAAATCCATTCATAAACCATTTGGTCTCATTCAATGAGAGCTTGCTGCAAAAGCACAGGGATTTAAATCTCATGAAATCCCTAATTGTTATTAGTTACACTTCATTAATGGGAAAGGCCCAGAAAAGGACAAAGCAACTACTAAAATCTGGGTCTGTCTCCCTACACCAGGTTGCAACCACTCTATACCTTCCCCTTCCTAAGCGTCCCAACAAATGTTTACTTTGCCACACTATCAAAATATGCAAAGATAAGTTATTTGTAAGGCGACACTCCGCGAAGTTAAAATGAGACCTCTACCCCCTGAACCAATCTCAGGTTACAGAATGTAAAGCTCTTTTTCTTAAAAGTCAGGTTCCAAACAAGTTGGAAATGTACCAGCTATTCATTAAGGGGCTCAAGAGACCTCTCAGTTCAGCTGAGCCTGATTTACCTCTTTATGAAGTAACATTCTTAATGATGAGCTGGGGTGTCAGGCAGAGCTAGAAGATCGTCAACTTACTCACTGGAGGACTCCATTAACAGTCTGAGCCCCTGTCCTACCAACTTGAACTCACATCTGCCTGTCTTCTTCCACCCTCAGCACCCTGTGCCCATCAGCAGCCCTGACTCTACAGACGCCCTGGTGCCAGACCCCCGGTGCTTCTTCTGGGAAGGGTGCACAGCCACAATGGGATAATTTGATATATGTATACGTTGTAAATTGGTCATCACAATCAAGCTAATTAACACATCCACCACCTCACACAGTTACATGTTTGTGTGTATCTGTGTCTGGTGAGACCATTTACAATTTATTTTCTTAGCAGCTTTCAAGTATATAATACATTATTATTAACTATAATCACCATGCTGTACATTAGATCCTCAGAACTTAATCATCTGATAACTGGCACTTTGTACCCTTTGACCAGCATTTCCTCACTTCTCCCACCCTTGCCCCTGGCAACCTGCATTCTAGTCTCTGTTTCTGTGAGTCACTTTTTTTTAGATTCCACACATAAATAGGATCATATGATCCCTCCCTTCATTCCTAGTCATGGCACCCTACCTGTATTTGCTGCATCCCAGGGTGGAGGTTGGAGGCCCCATTACACTAGCTGTCCCTGTGGGTGTTCTCCAATATGGGGGGGGGGGCTGACATTTGGTGGGGATTTGCACCCAGAGGACCACAAAATGACATTCGCAAAGCCAGGTAAGCCAGCCAACGATTGGAGCACTTAAGGAAATGAAATCCCAGCAGGATTCTGATTTTCCTCCTTAATTAGCTTCCTCCATCCGCTTAGGCATTTGTTTCCTTAGCAAGATCCTACCCCATGAACTTCCCTTTGTCTTGGCTCAAGGGTGCTTAAGTAAATACCTGGGAAGGAGATCGCCCAGTAGCTTGAGAACGCTTTTTGCAGTCCACAGCAGGCTCCCTGGCCAGACAGCTTCTACTAATGCTAATTGGACTGCTGTGTCACACTTTCTGTCCCCAGGAGAGATGCTGCTCTGCCTGCCTGAGCTCTTGCCAAAGGAGTACTGAGTTCCTGCTCAAAGAACTTCCGTAAATGTGTCTTTATGCCCAGCCAGTCTCCCGAGGGGTCAGCAGGTGTTTATTTCAGCCACATTAAAGGACTTGTTTTCCCATGACTTCTAGGTGTTCTGAAATGGAAAGGTCAAAGGACAAGCAGAATAAACCCATAACTATAATAATAGGAATCCCACTTTTAAAAGTCAGGTTAAAGCAACTCAAATTATTGATCAAATAGAACCAATATTAACTCTACAAATAAATGTTATAAGTCTAATCACCAGGTTAAAGTTAGAATCACACATATTAAGAAAATAACACTGAAATCCTTAGATTCTCTCTGTTTCTATCACAACAGCCTCTCCCTGTCCTGAACTTTGATGGCTCCACTGCACTGTCAGGGTTTATTGCTACATTAATTTTTTTAAACAAGAAAATGGAGAAAGTTTAGAGAAAGGACAAGTGGGGAGGGAAGAGGAATCTTTTTACTTTTTCTATATTAGGGAACCTGAATCTATTTCTATAGCTGAATTATGCTTCCAGGCAAAATACTGCTGGATAATGCAATGCAGAATGCTACAGTTGAAATGTTTATCTCTGTTTCCTTCATGTTCGGTGAAGCTAGGAATTCATTCATTCATCGATCACTATATACTATGGTTGGGATGAATATATATATGATTTATTATCCAAATGGGGATAGTCTAGAGAATGAAAAAGATGCTTCATTATTTCACCAAGACAAAAGGATACACCAGGACTGTCGTAAACAAAATGGGCACTGTCTGTATACCTGATATAAAATCAGAAAATACCAATGGGGTGGGTAAAAGATCTGTTCATCATTCCTCGATTCAAAACTCAGTGCTAACTCCCACCTATTCTCAAAATACCAAAAGGTTCTGGTAAAACCAATTGGTTCTTTCATGTAAAATAAAAATATGTGCTTAGGTCTTTCAACCACTGATTTTTCTGACTTGAAACAATTCTCTTAACCTAAGTAGGATCCAATTTCTCTCCTATAATTTCTGAGAGCAGACTGAATTTTGATAGGTAATTCTATATTTAATTACACTGATAGATGATGAGCAGCTCATGGAGACCTAATCTGACCAAAAAAAACCAAAAAACAAAACAAAACAAAAAAAAACCAAACTACTATTCTCCTTCAAAAATGAGGAAACTACTGTCTCACCATTCAAGGGAATGTGACACAGATGGTGGAGACCTATTTTAAATTGTCAAGCAAGACAAAGTACAAAAAATCATGTATTTATGTTTGTATACATACATGTGCATACAAATAAAAATCCATACGTTCAGTCTGGGACAGACTTGAGCATAGCTGATGTTAGCTCATAGCTCATGTTTTCATAAAACAGTATTTATAGTTTAGGAATAAATTTTGCCCACCTTATCACCGTTGATTGTCACAACAGCTGGCTTAGATAGTATCACTATTCCTGGTTTACAGTTGAGGAAATTAACTACTACAGATAGACACAGACTGGCACTTCTCACCCTGATTCCATCACTCTTGCAATAAAACAATAACTCATTACAGATGTTGAAGTAACAACATTTTCCAAAATTCCTTACACTTCCATCAAACTTAAAAACCCTTCAAAGTATTTTCACATTTACTCACTATACTTAAAGGGACTACTATGTGCCATGCACTGACTAGAGTCTGGAGGGAGACACGCAGATGAATAAAACTGTCCCTGAGTATAAGGAACTGGAGATCTGATGTGTAAGGCAGACAAGGATGGGGCGCCTGGGTGGCGCAGTCGCGTAGGTGTCCGACTTTGGCTCAGGTCATGATCTCATGGTCTGTGTGCTGTCAGCGTGGAGTCCGCTTGGGATCCTCTGTCTCCGTCTCTCTCTGCCCCTCCCCCACTTATGAGTGTCATTCTCTCTCTCTCTCTCTCTCTCTCTCTCTCTCAAACATAAATAAACATTTTTGAAAAGGCAGACTAGGAAACTGGTCCAGTTCAGTTGATAAGTAAAATGAAGGAGCTGCAAAATATGCCGTGAGCCACACAGAAAAGAGCAAAAGGGCACGAAGGCTGGGCTGTGGGGACCACACAAGGCATCACAAGGATGTAACGCTTGCAAGAAAAATGGAAGTTTGCCAGAAGGACAGAGTGCACAAGTGCTCATGACCTCGAGTCAGGGAACATCAGGTTATGTAAAAGCAACAGTACGTTGGTTTGTAAATAGTTGTGGCAAAGGATGTATTTCAGGATAGGTTGCTGGATAATCGTTAAGGCCCAGGATGGGAGCCTGGAATGTTTGGCTAAGGAAGTTGAGATTCCTCTTATAGGCTTAGGGTGCCAACAAAAGGAGAAGGAGGTGAGATGGAATACAGTGAGACACTCAGGGAAGCAAGTGCACTAGGCTTGGTTGGGACCTAATTTTAAGAGAATGAAGAGGAAAGCATTGCCAGGAAGCAAATGTTTTTAAGACAGAAATCGGTAGGATTCAGGGTCTGGATGTGGAAGATGAGAGCTGAGAAGAAAGAAAATGTACCCCTAAATTCTTTGAGGAGATGGGTGATTAAGTTCATGAACCCAGATGGGGCACATAGAGGGATGAGCGGATTTCCAAGGGACACTAAGAAGTTCAGTTTTGTACATATTGAGTATAAGGGGCCTATCAAGCTGTCAAGTGGCAAGACCTAGAGGGAGCTGACAATAGACTTCTACAGCTCAAGAGAAAATTCAAGGCAGTAGTTTCAGCTCTGAGTCTTTAATGAGAGGCCATAGGTGAGGCAAATATAGAAGGGCCTTCACTGAAGAGGGGAACAGAAGAATCTTTCCATTGGGGAGAGGGAGGAGGAGTTTTAAACAATAGAAGGTCATTATAGTGTTTTGTATTATTAGAAAGGTAATTAGTTGGAAATAGGTGTTTCAATTAAAATGTAGCGAAAAAACTTCCCCCTCCCTTTGTTTTATTAGGAAATATATACAAACCTCCACACTATTTCCCCTTAAAAAATGGACTTTGAACCACATATATGGGAAAACAAGATTGGAGGAGATCTTTCTTCCATGATGTCAAACTGATGAATGTGTGGTGACCTTTCATAGGGAGAGATGCACTAGGGAAAAAGAGGCACATTTCTAGAAGCCCCATAGGACTGACCTTCCAAGTTTCCCGACAGTTCCAAGACACCCTCTGAGATCACAACATTTCATTCAGCTCCTCCATGTACTTGTATCTAAACAAACAGTTTCAACTTCCACCACCCATGTTCTCATCCCTTTCAAATATCAGATGTAGATTTCCCCATGGCCAGCAATAAAGCCAAAGAATGACTGAACCCCCTAGTTAGCCCTGGGAAACAGGCCACACAATAAGGAAGAAGGAGGTCATTTCCCTAAGCGTCTTGTAGTGAAGTCACATTTGGCTGTGTCCCGATTACACAAATGGCCTGTGAGACTGGATCCCATCATCTCAAGAAATGGCTTACTATGGTGTGATTATAGTTCTAATCTTGGGCCACATTATGGGCTGAACTGTCCACTGCCACCCCCACCCCAAAATTCACATGTTGAAGTTTTAACCCCCGGTACAGCAGAAGGTAGTTGTATTTGGAGACAAGGTCTTTAAAGAGGTAATTAGGTTAAAATAAGGTCTTTAGGGTGGACAGTAACCCAATATGACTGGTGTCTTTATAAGAAGAGATTTGGGTGCTGATGTGCACAAAAGAAAGACCATGGAAGACCACAGCAGAAAAGTGGTCACCTGCAAGGTAAGAAAAGAGGCCCCAGAAGGAACCAAACCTGCTGACATCTTGATTAGTCTTGGACCTCCAGCTTCCAGAACTGTGAGAAAATAAATTTCTGTTGTTTAAGTCACCTAGGCTGTGATGTTTTGTTATGCAGCCCTAGAAACCAATAAGGCAATTACAAATGTGGTATAAAATATGTGCCAAGGATTTCCCAAGACGCAGTTAAATGGAAAAAAAAATCAGCCTTATTTTATGATTAAGAGTATTGATGATGCACAATTGTATTGTGTAAAAATCTGTTAATCAATTACTAAGTTCTACAGAAGTCTGACAATCCAGGAGAGAAGCTTGTCGGGGTACTTGGGTTTTGTATCATCTTTGCTACAGAACTCACTGACAGTGAGTGGCATTACATCTTTTCTGTGGCTTGGACGGGATTTGGCCCGTGTCTCTTGTACCTTAAGATGTAGTGAACTGCTTTAGGCAGATTGTATTGAGTTTATTCTCCAAAACTCTTACATTTGAAAACACAACATTCTGAATATATTATGACATTTTAAAAGCAGAAAAAAACACTCGTGAATAACATCTCTGCTTGTGGGACCAATCATTTTTTCCCCTTTCCTTTCCCATTCAATTTGTCACCAAAGTCCTATTGGATACAACTTTTGAAATAGGCCTCACCTCTGTTTTCCCCACCCATACTGACTGTGACTGCCTTTGTTCAAAACTTTGTAATTTCTGGCCCATTCTATTATCCACCTAACTAAACTTTTCGAAGGGAATACAACATTGTGGAAAGTCGCTGAGTTAGAGTCCCAGCTCTGCCATTTACAAATTGTGTGACCTCCCCCAGACAGAAGCCTCAAATTTTCATGATTAAAACAGAGGTAATAACAGTACTCTCCTCACAGGGCTGTTGGAAAATTTCGTGAAATAACAAGTAAAAAGTATTTGGCATGGTACATAGTAGAATACTCAGAAAATATTAGGTATACTATTATTAACCTTTTAAAATACATCGCCTTACAACGTTTGGTCATGCTCTCTTCTGATAATTCTACCAGCCAAGATTTTCTTGTGCTTGGCTTTCTTGTAATTGACATATTTTTTAAGCTCTTATTTTTATTTATTTGTTTTTTTAAGTTTACTTATTTATTTTGAGAGAGAGACAGCATGAGCTGGGGAGGGGCAGAGAGAGAGGGGAAGAGAGAGAATCCCAAGCAGGCTCTGTGCTGCCAGTGCAGAGCCCGATGCGGGGCTCGAACTCATGAACTGTGAGATCCTGACCTGAGCTGAAACCAAGAGTTGGACGCTTAACCGACTGAGCCACCCAGGCACCCCTGTAATTGATATTATGAACTCAATAGACATGCTGAATTTCCTGTTTCCAATATCACAAGTTCCTCCCACCCGCCTGAGTCTCCTCAGTGACGGGACCCAAGCTCCCCATGTGAAAACCCCAGCCCTAACTGACTGGGGTTTCCCAAGTCCCCATTGTAACCCAGTCTCCCTGTACACAAAGCTCCTGAGTTCTTTTTCCAAAGGGCAGCACTCAGCTTTCCAATCCTTCAAGTGGCCTCTTCCGGTTTGAGCTGAAGCCCAGATGCTTCCATGCAGCCCACGGTGCCTTCATCAAACAAGCAGCCTGTGCCTCCACACAGCCCTGAGGCCCAGCTCAGGGCCTAACGAACAGCAGGTGCTCAGTAAATGTTTGGTCAATGAGAGGAATACCTGAGAAACAAACGTGAGCATCAGCCTATTGTAGCAGCTTCCCGGGGCTGCCCTAACAAACTACCACAGATTTCGAGGCTTAAAACAACAGAAAGTTCTTATCTCGAAGATCTGAAGCCCAGAAGTCGGAGATCAAGGTGATGGCAGGACCACGCTCCCTGTAAAAGCTCCAGGGGAGCTTCCTTGCCCTTCCTTGCCCTTCCTTGCCTCTTCCAGCTTCTGGTAGCCCTAGCTGTTCCTTGGCCTCTGGCTATATCCCTCCTGTCTCTGCCTGTGTCTTCACGTGGCCTTCTTCCATGTCTCTTCTGTGTCTCTGTGTCTCAATTTCCCTCTCGTATAAGAACACCAGTCAGTGGACTTAGGACTCACCCTAAAACCAGGATGACCTCATCTTGAGATGCTTAACGCAGAGTCCCTACTTCTTACTAGAGCCACCTTCACAAGTACCTGGGGTTAAGACTTGGACATATCTTTTTGGGAAACACAACTACAAACTACAGTCAACAAACTGTAACAGTCAAGAGTAAGAGAGGTCAAGAGGTGAGGTGTGATTAGAAAACAGAGAACTTTGACCGTGGTCAGGAAGGAAATGGGATTTTGTTCTGCGGGTCAGAGACAAGAGCTGTGTGGGTGCTGAGCATGCCATCTGGTGAGAGGCCTCCAGCAAGCCCAGGGGACCAGGGGAACACTTTTTTCTGCCCAGCTCTCTCATTTCAGGTCCACTTGTTAATGGTTTTGGTTTTGTCCTATGAAGTATTGTTTATTAATAAGGCAACTTAGAGAAAAGAAAAATCTTTTTATTTTTACATTATGTTAATATACTCTGCATTTTAAATTTAGTTTCATATTTTTCAAAATTACACCTGCACAAAACTCAAAGTTTATAATGTTTGTTACCAAAATAAAAATAAATCACAAACAAAAAAATAAAACAGCAAACCTTTGTACCAGAGATCCCTCCCATGTCCTGCTGCCCAAAGACAACTGCTTTAAAGAATCCTCACTTGAGGGGAAACCGGATGGCTCAGTCTGTTGAGCATCTGACTGCAGCTCAGGTCATGATCCCACATTTCGTGAGATCAAGCCCTGCTTCAGGCATCGGGCTGACAGTGCAAAGCCCACTTCGGATTCTTTGTCTCCCTCTCTCTGTGCCTCCACAGCTTGTGTTCTCTCCCTCTCTCTCTCTCAAAAATAAACAAATTTTTTTTGAAAAAGTCCTCAGCTTATTCTTTAAATGTTTACTTCTATATGTCTCAATAGAATGCTTATCATAGTATTTCTTGATTTCTCAGTTATTTATTGGATGGCTGCACCTTTGCCTACACTGCTTTGCATCTCTCCCCCACTTCCACTATCACTCACACACACACACACACACACACACACACACACACACACACAATCACACATGTCCTATCTCCTTGTACTCTCGAAATGTTTATGTATTAATTTTAGTTAGAACAACAATCAGTGTTTACATTACTTACAGTTGAGCCAGGAAGTATGCTATAATTACTCGTTTCATTCTTAAACAACTCTGCCTTCTACACTATTAATAATTGTATTTTGCTCTATTTTCTATATATTCATCACTAATGGATTTTCAAATGCTTCTCCATTGTCTAAATCTCCTTTTAAGACTCTGTTAATTTTGGGGTGCCTGGGTGACTCAGTCGGTTAAGTGCCCGACTTCAGCTCAGGTCATGATCTTACAGTTCATGGGTTTGAGCCGTACGATGGGCTCTGGGCTGACATCTCAGAGCCTGGAACCTGCTTCAGATGTTGTGTCTCCCTCTCTCTCTCTGCCCCTCCCCTGCTAACGCTCTGTCTCTCAAAAATAAATAAATGTTAAAAATTTTTTTTAAAAAAGACTGTTAATTTCTTCTTTTGGAGCCTTATCTCCTGGAGCCAGCTGCTGTGTTTTCACTGGTCCACTGCTCCCCTCTGCCAGCTACACAGTTGCCGCCCTGGGTCCTCACCTTGAGGATGCCCTTCACCTCCGTCTCCCATGGGATTTCCTGTTTCCCAGTCCCATGTCTTCCTTTTTATTATTTACTCTCTCATTGTGGTGGAGCATCTCCTTCAATAAATTCCAGAGAAAGGATGCTTTGATCATAAATTCTCAGGGACCCTGCATGTCTGAAAACACCTTCAGTCTATTTCATATTTAATGGATATTCTCCTAAGAATAGAATCTTGGTTGAAAATAATTTTCACTCAGAGTCTATAAGAAAAGCCTCTATTAATTTCTACCTTTCGGGGTGCCTGGGTGGCTCAGTTGGTTGGGCATCTAACTTTGGCTCAGGTCATGATCTCATGGTCTGTGAGTTCAAGCCCTGTGTGCTGACGGCCCAGAGCCTGGAGCCTGCTTCGGATTCTGTGTCTCCCTCTCTCTCTGACCACCCCCGCTTCATGCTCTGTCTCTCTCTGTCTCAAAAATAAATAAATGTTAAAAAAATTTAAAAAAAAATTTCTACCTTTCTCTGTTGCTATTAAGAAAACCAAAGTCATGTAGTGCCAACATCTTCACCCAGCTACCCCCCTCTACCTCCAAGCTTCTAGGACTTTCTCTTTGTTGCCAGAGTTCTGTAATTTCATGATTACGAGGGTACCAGACAAGGGCAGGAAACTACCATACTCCCAGATGAAAGTTTTTTAGACTTTTTAATAAAGGAACTGGTGACCTAGGCTGTGATGAAGGGAACCCAGGGATTTGGAGGCACTTCAGGAGCAGCAAATGCAGAAAGCTAATAGAACAATCTGACATGGAGGGGCAGTGGCAAGGGGAGAAATATCTGTATCAGATTCTGCTTGTGTGCTGTCGCCCTGGACAGAGAGTTGCACAACAGGAACCATAGCAGCAACAGGAGTGGTCGCTGCTAGGACTGTGCATGATCTTGTCATAGTCTGCATCATCTAGTTGTGATAAGAGCAGAACCACATTTGCGTGCTCACTCACATGGTCTCCCAGTGAGTACCGGGTGCCCACCGGCTGCATATTGGTCTCTGGCTTATCAGATACTCCTTCCTACATTCACACAGCAAAAAAAAAAAAAAAAAAAAAAAAAATTCTTCCTTTGCAGCATACGAGGGTATGTGTTAGATGTGGATATGGGAGGAAGATTGATTGGTAGAAGAACTTAGGTATTGCAACTTAGTTGGTGGAAAGAAGAAAGGCCAGCTTGTCCAACTAGAAAGAAGTGTAGTCTGGGGGCCACTCCTCCAGGGCCATGTTCCTTTGGGTAAAAAGAACACAAACAATTGTATTTGTATCTGGAAGGCCTGATAGATAGCTCCTGCAGGTAAAACCTACATGGACAGATCCTGAAGAAGAAGCACCATCCATAGGATCCAGGATGGGCCAACATATATGCCCAGAGGGCCACTAGCCTCTATGAAAGTATCTTTGTATGAGCTATAGAAAGGCAACCCTTCTGTAGAGACATTAGAAAAAGATGCCCACTCTGGACAGATCCATCTGCGGGAGCACAGCTCGATGAGCAGAGCAGGGCTAGATGTCACCCGCCATTTCTTCCTTGGGTCAGGCAACTTTGTCACATGGACAAACTTTACATCTATTTAAAGTGGCCCTGGGTTCTCAGTTACAGATGAAATACAGCAAATTTGTTAGGGTATGGACCATGACCACAGGGCACCATAGCACCAGATGAAGGGGGTCTGTTGTCACCCTCCCAGAGCTGACTCAGAGTAAAATAATAGCAGCAGATTCTTGGAAGCTAAAACTGCAGGCAGATGAATGGTAACCAAGTTAGCAGACCCAAGAAAGGTGAATCCTAAATGAGCGATGAGGAAAGTCAGGTCACCGTCAGGGTTACACCACAAATAGATCCTTGCCACAAACAGAATTCCCAAAATGCCATCAGAATTCCCATTCCAAAGGGGATAAGACATGGCTTCCCCATTTCCCTCATATGTTCTTTACTTTGAACCAAGCTTCATTTACAGTCATAAGAGTGTTGTTTTTCAAGGGAGGCCACCAAAAGCCTGGTAGGGACCCTGCTAGCCCTGTGGAGCAGACGAAAAGAGCATAGAAAGCCCACGCAGCATTTAGCCTCCTCTGATACCTTGAGCTGAGGTGGGATGGGGGAGGTGGTTTATAGGACCAGTAGACAGAGGGATGGGTTGTAATCTCCAAGTGGGGCTATAGAAGCTACAAAGTCTTTGGTAGAAGAGTTCCAAGGCAAAGTAACCTCTGACATCCCTTGTCACCCGGGTTTTCAGAAGATTGGAACAACACGGTCCGTTATGCTTCCCAGGAAGCTTGTGGCTACAGGGACTTTGGCAAACCACCAGTCTATATCTCCTGCTGTTCCTATCTCATCCTCCCAGGCCCTGAGAAAAGGTTTCATAAGGAGCTCATTTTCCCATACCTGACCACTTAACTCAGCTAGGAAGAAAGAATACTCAGAACGGTAGATCATAAGTCTAAGTTTCGTGGGTAGCCCTCACTGTGGCATTGCATTTAACATTTTGTGACAGCTCCATATGGCCACTGGAGAGATATCCGAGAACATGAAGGTCTTTAGCCTTCCCCAATATTTCAGCATTAGAGTCCCTGAGATCTCTTCAGGAGATCCATAGGTCAAAACTATTTTCATAATACTAAGATATCATGCCTTGTTCACTGCACCCATATTTGGGCTGATGGGACAAAAGCAATGGTAGATAAAACTGTTGGCATAAATCAAGGCAGGGACAGTCCAGCGTACCAGGAGCCTAGTAGTCACTGCACCCTTCACTGCCACACATTCACAGGAGGGAAAGCCAGTTTCACTTTAAAATGTCTTTGAAGAAGCAGTAAAAAGTAGAAACTTCATTAACCCTTGATTCTTTTTTTTTTAAACATTTAACGTTTATTTATTTTTGAGACAGAGAGAGACAGAGCATTGAACAGGGGAGGGGCAGAGAGAGAGGGAGACACAGAATCTGAAACAGGCTCCAGGCTCTGAGCGGTCAGCACAGAGCCCGATGCGGGGCTCGAACTCACGGACCACGAGATCATGACCTGAGCCGAAGTCGGACGCTTAACCGGCCAAGCCACCCAGGCACCCCAACCCTTGATTCTTTTAATTCAGAATTTTTAATTCTGTCAGATGAATTTGGCTGTATGCATGAAGCTTAACGCATAGAAAGTAACACGTTTGTCTCCAAGAAACACACTTGTGCAATTTTGAGTTTCAAGCTGAGCTAGCTACTTTTTTCTTTTCCTGAAGCATGATTTTTACTTGAAAGAAAGATCAAAGATCAAAATATGTGTGTTCATATTTGGGTATCTGACAGATATTTTTCTGAAAATTAAAAAGTGATTCTATAACTTTAATTAAAACAATGCACAGTGTTTGTTGCCAATTACAAAATTTGAGCTTTTAAGCAAAAATTACAACTTCAGAATATTTTTACCTGTGTCATGAAATTGACAGCTACCCAGCACTTAAAGATGTTTCTATCCTTAAGTTGTTTAAATTGTTTTTCTGAGTGGTATCTGGGTGGCTCAGTCAGTTAAGCGTCCACCTTAGGCTTAGGTCATGATCTCATGGTTCGTTGCCTCAAGCCCTGTATAGTGCTGTGGCCTGACAGCTCAGAGCCTGGAGCCTGCTTCAGATTCTGTGTCTCCCTCGCTCTCTGCCCCTCCCCCACTTGTGCTCTGTCTCTCTTCCTCTCAAAAATAAACATCAGGGGCGCCTGGGTGGCTCAGTCGGTTGAGCATCTGACTTCAGCTCAGGTCATGATCTCGCGGTTCCTGAGTTTGAGCCCTGCGTCGGGCTCTGTGCTGACAGCTCAGACCCTGGAGCCTGCTTCAGATTCTGTGTCCCCCTCTCTCTCCGCCCCACCCCTGCTTGTGCTCTGCCTCTCTCTGTCTTTCAAAAATGAATAAACATAAAAAAAATTTTTTTTAATAAATAAACATCAAAAATTTTTTAAATTGTTTTTCTGTGACTGGTACAGATATAAAGAGTTGGGATGTTTTGATGTTGTATCACAAAATATGTCAACATTTTAAAGATCTAGATAATTCAGTGAACCAATACTATAACATCATGAATGGGCAAAAGATCCATTCAAAATACCAAGTAGACCAATAGACTTTTCATGAAACTGAGTTCTTTGATACAGTTTCAGATTTCACAATGCAGCTAATCTTTAAGAATCTACCATTTGTTGGGGTGCCTGCATGGCTCAGTTGCTTAAGTATCCAACTCTTGATTTCAGTTCAGGTTATGATCCCAGGGTTGTAGGATCAAGCCCCATGTTGGGCACTGCACTGAGCGTGGAGCCTGCTTAAGATTCTTTCTCTCTCCCTCTACCCCTCCTCCCCATGTGCTCACTCAGTCTTCCTCTTTCAAAAAAAAAAAAATACTACCACTTGTCAAGGGTTAATTTCTGGAGTAAGGACTGTGTGTAGGCTCCCAGGCATGGATGGATAGATTGCTTTTAGGATTATAGATAATTAATCCATTGCAATAGAAAGGAAGGTGGACTATATGGAGACAAATAGAGACAATGTGATAAACTTGGAAGAAGGATGAGGATATAGAAACTATGTCCTTATAGCAATGTTCTCAGTGAAACGAGAGGCAAGAGCTTCAAAGAAGGGAGAGGGAACTGAGCAGAGAAAGGAGGAGGGTTGCTAGGCAGCCCCAAGGGTCCACTTGTGGTTTGTGGTCATAAGTTTAAAGTTAGACCAGCCAGCACATTGATGTATAGTACATTATTAGGGTTTTCTGTTGAAATAAATTTTTTTATTGAATTCAAAGGTAGGAAGGAAGGAGGGAAGGAAGGAAGGAAGGAAGGAAGGAAGGAAGGAAGGAAGGAAGGAAGGAAGGAAGGAAGGAAACCTACCGCTTGTCATTTGGTGTAATATCAAAGGAGAATAAAATTTTCTGAAATTGTTGCTAAAACACTCCTCCCTTTTCCAACTACGAATCCTCATGAAGCTAGCTTTTCGTCATATACTTCAACCAAACATATCACATATCACAACAAATGGACTGCAGAAGCATATGTGAGAATTCAGCTGTCTTCTGTTAAGCCAGCCACTACAAGATCTGCAAAAGTATGAAACAATCACTCTCTTCTCACTAAATGTTTTGTCTTAGAAAATGTAGTTTTTTAATTAAAATATTACTTATATTAACATATACTAGGCATATCACAATTATTTTAAATGAATTAATACACAATTTAAATTTTTATTGCAAAATACATTGTTTTCATAAAAATATACTACTTATGTGAATATGTAATAGTTTTATTATAGTTATTTTAAAATGACTCAATAAACAATTAGTAAAATTTTCATAGTTCTACTTTCTAAATGTGGTAAATTCACCCATAGAAACAAATGCTAGTTGGGGTCCTAAATAATTTTTAAGAGTGGGAAGAGGTCCTGAGACTGACAAAAATGAGAATTTCTGCTCTAGGGTTATCATCCAAGTCAGCCCGACTGAAGCGAGCTCACTGGGCAAGTCCTTGGGAACAGGGCAGAGGAGAAGCAGAGGAAAAGTGGTTTGCTTAAACAGAGCCAATCCAGAAGTTGCTAGTACTATTCCTGCTCACAGTCTATTGGCCAACACTCAGTTCCATGGCTACATCCCACTGCCCAGGGGCTAGGAACCCTGGTCTCCATCTGGGAAGCCAGAAGGGAGGAATTTGAGGTCTCTGTCACACTCCCAGAACTGGATCTTGGGGCCATGCAAAGAGAGATTTCTCAGAGTTGGTATAAAGGTAGTTTTGTTATAGTAGCCAGCACTGAGACGAATTGGGATAATTTTAGGGCAATACAGAAGCCTAGAAGCTGGTGGTAGATCAATGCTTTGATCCAATAGGCTCAGCTGAAGCTGGGTTGGAAAGTGGCATTAATAATGTCTGCTGGGGCATATGCCCACTCAAATATCCCCTTATACAACAGCTGAATGTGAGGGCTGGCCAGGAAGACAAGAACAAATGGGTACAAACATTGATCCTGTACAGTCAAAGCACTCAGGCTCTCATGATCCACCAGGGTCCATGTTACTTTTCTGTTAGCATCAAAGGAACATGAATGGAGAGTGGACCATACCACAGATTTCAATTTGTCTACCACCAAAAGACTAGCTGCTTCAGAGAACTCGAGTCCTGACAAAGGACAGCTGCCATCTCTGAGAGAAAACTCTTCCTCTCTTGTTTGCTCTAAGATGACCTCCTATAAGCACCCTGTTGGACCAGCCACCAGAGAGCCCCTGTAGAAGGTGGGTGCAGGTGGCTTCCTCTGAGCCTAGTACACGATAGGTGAGACCAGTCATCATGAGACTGAGTGCCCAGCCCATCTGGTTAACACAGGACTGTTGATTGTCAACCTCAGCAGCTCGGCTCAATGGATCCTCCCACTCAATTCACACAAATCACTTCATTTCTTTTTATCTTAGTCTCTTGGCCTTTAAAATAAAGGATTAAAAATGTGTCTGTTCACAGGGTGGCTAAGAAAATCAAGCAAGATTTAAGTTGCAAAACACTATGTACCAAAAAGGAAAAAGACATGTTTGAGTAATCAGTTAACATGGCTATCACCTTCACTTGACACAGTCACGAGAGCTTTAGGTCCACCTATGATTTCTCGGGTTCATATGTCCTCTTTCTTGTCACTCAAATTCTGTAATCAATCTCCAGAACTTTCTCATCTTGCAAACCTGAAACTCTCTACCTATTAAATAACCACTCCCCATTCCTCTCAAAATTAGTTTTGAGGTAATCCTTTCTCTGAAGCTTCTAGAGCCATAATCAGCTAAACCGATATGCCACACAGTGGGGCCCCAGGACTTTTCTTCACCTTCCCATTGTCTACTCATGAAACATGGATTATATTGAGCCTACCATACGACAGGTTCTTTGCAATGCTCCGAGGCTTAGAAAAAACTATTATTATTCTTAAAGATCTCACAGTATATTTTACAAGTGTGTCAATAATCGAGTGTGATTCAATGGTCATAAACATGCAGTTAAGGTCTACACAAGGCGTGGAGGTAGCACAAAAGAAGATGCCATTCATCCATCTGCATAGGAAGCATGCAGGAATGCTATTAAATGCTTCATGGACAAGGTCCTCAAGTTGGGAGTTGAAGAATGAGGAAGCAAGAATTCATTAAGAGAGAACAGTGAGAAGTTATGAAATACAAACAGTTCAGTCTAATGTGAGGTAATTTTAGTCTAATGTTTTCTCATGAATTGTCTAATTCTCCAAAGAGGTTTTAAGTGATAATGATCTCAGGCAGGAACTTTAGTAGAGCTGAGGAGGGTGGTTATGACAGTGACAGACCAACGAAGGAGATGATTTTTTGCAGAGACTTGGAAATTTGTCTGTGCAGGTAGCGCATTTCTCTTAATATGCAGACATTCTTCTAGGGACAAATACTCAGGATAAAAATAAAAATCATTCTGTTTGCAATGGAATGCCACACAGCCCTAAAAAAGGATAAGGTCGTGCCGTTTGCAACAACATGCATGGACCTAGAGTGTATAACGCTAAGTAAAATAAGTCAGACAGAGACAGACAAATACCATATGATTTCACTCGTGTGTGGAATCTAAAAAGCTCAAATGAATAAACAAAAGGCAGAATCAGACCTGTAAGTACAGAGAACAAACTGAAGGTTGTCAGAGGAAAGCAGGTAGGGTGATGGGCAAAATGTGTAAAAGAAGCGGGAGACACTGGCTTCTAGTTACAGAATGCAGAAGTCGCAAGAATAAAAGGCAGAACACAAGGAATATAGTCAATGATATTGTAATAGCCTCATATGGTGACAGAGGGTAGCTACACTTGTGGTGAGGGTAGCTTAACATATAGACATACAGGACAGCTTCACATATCACTATGTTATACACATGCAACCAGTGTAACATTATGTGCCAACTCTACCCAAATTTTAAAATTTTTAATAATTAAAAAATGAGGGGCACCTGGGTGGCTCAGTCAGTTAAGCGTCTCTTGACTTCAGCTCAGGTCATGACCTCACAGGGGTGAGATCAAGCCCTGCATAGGGTGGTGCTGAGCATGGAGCCTGCTTCAGATTCTCTCCCTCTCCCTCCGCCCTCCTCCCTCATGCATGAATGCACTCTGTCTCTCTCTTAAAGAAAAAAAATAATAAAATAAAACTTATTGGTAAAATTTGAGGTTTTTAAGTTATGTCTAAAAGTTTCTTCCTCTCGTGATGTCTTTCCTTTGTTTCTTTTGCATGATATAGAGCTTACAAATCAGTAAGTCTTTTCCTGATATACTTTTAGCTTTCTTGTTTGATTTCAAAGCTTGAGTTCTGTTTATATTGCTAAAATCCTACCAATTGTATAGGGAGGTTTCTTTTTTTCTTTAAAAATCTATTCTTTTGCTGTTCAAAGCCATTTTTAAAAATCAGTCTCTTTAGAAACTATTTCTAAAGTCATATTTACCAACAGCCACCTCAAACATATCTGTTGGATGGACATATTCCAACTTAACTATTAAGAGTTTAGAGCGCCTGGGTGGCTCTGTCGGTTAAGCGTCGGACTGCACTGGCAGTACGGAACGTGCTTGGGATTCTGTCTCCCCCCTCTCTGCCCATCCCCCACTCGCACTGTCTCTGTCTCTCTCAAAATAAATAAAAAACTTTTAAAAAAATTTTTAAAGAGTTTAACGATTTACTTTCCTTTTTGCCTAAGTATTCTAAAATAGTTACAGGATTGCTCTATATTATTCCAAACATGAGATATTTATTTGAAAATCAGGGGTTTATGGCTTCAGCATAGAGTTAGTTATTTCTACTACAAATTCTATGGATGTTTTTTTTAGTGAGCAACCAAAATATTTACAGACACGTAAATTTTAAGATCCCTTGTATCCTGCAATTATAGTAATTGCTTCCACCTCACTTCAAAAGAGGGACCTGACAAGCTCACGATAAGAGGAAGTCAGGACTGGGACCCATCATGCAGAATTAAATAGTCCCAGGGGTTTGGAAAGCACTCCCTGGCTTCAGAAGACTAATTGCCTGGGGATGTCTCAACATCTGAGGCAGAACTCACCTGAGTTCCATCCTATTTTTCCTGGCTCCCAGGGGCTACAATTCAGAGGCTACATTCCACAGAGGAATCCTAAATCCAAGTGAAATAACCCTGAAATGCTAGGGTCTTGGCATAGACCTGAAGCCACGGTAAGCATAAGGCCCAGGTGAAAACATCCAAGGATTGCAGGCAAGTTTAAACTGCTTCCCTTCACCTTGATTTTATTTTGCTATGTCTATTGCATCATTTTAGCAACGAATTAAAATTCAGCAAAAGATTGAATGAGGGAAAATTTTGAAATCTACCTGGGAAACCATAGAGATATTTGCTTTTTTGTGAATGTACATTTGGAAAAAAAATAAGATGGATGTTTCCCAGATGTTGTGAGCCAGGGTCAAACATCCAGGTGCTTTCAATTACTTAAGAAGCAGGAGATTCTATTTTGACAGAGCATCTTCACATATAACTTAAATTCCATGATTTGGGAAGTTTCCGAAGACAAAGGAGAAATACCCTGTACTAATTTGTTTCACTAGGCAATCTCTCCAGTTACAGAGCCTTTAACTAACATGCCGGAAATCTTACAGTCCTCAGGATGCAAAGTGTAGAGAAGCCTCATTGGGTTTCTTTTTATTCCATTTCCTCCTTTAGTATCAATTTTTCCCTACTTGACCAGTTTTAACCAAAGTAAATATTTTAACATATCTCCCTCCTGAAATATAAAGTAACAACAAATTTTTTGACAGTGACCATTTTTCCTTTTTTACCCTGTGCTTTAAAAATATTCTTTTCTTTGAATCAGTTCAGATACTAGAGCATCTGTTTTAAATATACTGCTTTGGGTAGATTTTTTTTCCTCCCACATTCTTGGTAAGTGATACATTGGCTTTATTGGGTCATCTTGAAATGATGTCTGCTTCTTTCAAATATGAAAACATATATGAAAGAATGGCTGTATTACTCTTAATTAAATACTATGTTTACACATATATGTTTGTGGTCGAAGATTTAAGACATACATGAGCACTCTGAGGTACTAGCTCATTCCTAGGAGGGACGGGGGAAGAAAAGATGAGCTTCTGTTGTATCAGTAACATTTTATTTCTTTAACAGAAGAAATTATCTGAAGCAACCATGACACATTATTAACATCTATTAATAGGGTATAGAGGTCATCTGCAGCTGAACCACGGGAATCTACCCCAAAAACCAACAACACACTTTACACACTGTATGTTAGCCAATTTGACAATAAATTATATTAAAAAAAAAAAGAACAGCCACAAAAACCTTAGGAATAAAGCTACTGCTGAATTCATAAGAAGTGTAAAGGCATAAAACATGAGACTAATGAATGTCATCAGATAGAAGGTGTCATGGTACAATGTTGTGGGAAAAAAACCTGGTTTTGAATCCCAGCTCTGTCACTTTGTAGATACACCATAGGTTGAGCTATTGAATCTCTCTGAGCCTCAATTTCTCCATTTGTAAAAGGAGTACAAGGATATTTACTTTGTGGGTTATAAAGAATATTATGTAGCTATACACATAGAGAATAAAACCATTATCAGACCTTTACATCATCTATATAGAGTGATGATCAATTTTTCATTAAAGTCTGAAATTCACTTCTAAGATGATTTCTAAATTTATTGAATTTTTAAAAAATTTCCAGCTAACAAATTTCAATATACCTCATCGAAACACTGTATTTATAAAGCAATCCAAGTGCTGAGGTGCTATTGTGAAAGCGGGTAATATAAAGGATCTGAGTACCTAGAAGAATTAAAATTGAATATGGAAAAATGAAAACAGACTCTATATTAAGATAGGGTTACTGGGAAAAACTGTTTAAAGATTTTTAATGTTTGTGGAAAAAAAAGAGGAAATCAATAGAACGAACTAGGCAGAGAGGACAGAGAAGGAAAATTAATCATTGCTTTTGCAGATGTTGTCACATTTAATACTCTTGCCCAAAGTTACACAGCTATTGAGTGGGAGAACTAAGCTTCAAAGCTAGGCTTGATTTCATTCCCAAATCCATATTTTTAATTATTCTACAAAAGTATTCCCTTTCTGGAACCTAATTCTAACCAACACAGAGGAATCTGCTGGTTAAGGGGAGGTGATTATTATATACCAGTTTACAGAGAGAACCTACCAATGAAATCTCTAAGTCACTTCATCCTTGAATTCTGGAAAATGTGAGAAAAAATGTGATTCTAATATCTAAAAAGGTAAATTCTGCAAACCCTAGACTAAGAAATTTTATTACTGACTCTTATCAAGAGGGCAACTTGTAACCACTGAAAAAGAAATCCATGATCACTACAACCGTTATGGTTCCATAAAATGAGCCATGGTAAACTAATCTCATTTTTCTTTTAACAGATTTACGATAGGCTGATCGGGAAAAGGCAGTAGAAAACACTTATCTGTGCTTCAGTAGGACGCATGACAAAATCTCTCATTCAATCACTCAATTCACAATTATTGAACCCTATACCTGGCAGATATGCCCATGTTGACATTTAAACAGCCCAGTCCATCCATGCTTCATATAGCACACTTGCCAGAATCTGTCCACATATTTCCAATGGTGCCCGTCCCTAAGTTTCTTCCATCCATTCCTTTGATTAACTGACTCCTGCTCACCCTTTGAGATTCAGGAGTCACTGCCTCCAGGAAGCCTTCCCCGATGCCCTGAAGCAGTCCCTCACACACAGCTGTCCTGTGTACAATCAAAGTTTCTTGTGCGCATATTTATCCAAGCACCTACCCTAGTGATTTGCAGTTGTTTGTTTACTTGCTCCCCTAACTCTCTGGATTATAATCAGCCTACTGGCAGGAACCAGTATCTGTGTTCTACCTATGCTGCCAGCAGAAAGTAAGTGTTCATTAAATATTGCTTGGAAAAAAAATGTATTAGGCAGTATTGGAAGTCGTGCCAGACTTGACATATTAAACATGAATAAGCTTCCTCCCTTTCACTGATCAATTTCCACATTTATTCAAGAGTTTCTTTTGCGCTTGTCTTGACCTAACTATCAGACAGCTGCTCACTTTTGGGTGCTCCTTTTCAGTTCCCCTTCTAGGTCACCTTACCCACATAACTTACAGACCAACTTCTTTGTTCTTTGGATTGCCCAATAATTAAGTGTTGAGTCAGAACAGACACATACAGAAAGCAGCCCAATACGTTCCTACAAAACAAACAAATATGTGAAGTCTAACCCATAGGAAGCAATTTCCTAGTGGTTTCCGTAATTAGCTAAGAGCATTCTCATCCCGAATGTTTCTCAGGAGGTTGAATGGAGGAGCGAGTTCTAACAACACTTACTATATACCTGCTAGGCTAAGCACTGTACATGTTTTACTTCTTTACTTTGATCCTTATATGATTCAAGATCAACCATTTTGTTTTAGAGATGAGGAAACAGGTGAAGGAAGGAGAAGTGAATTGGTACCTCCAGCTATTTAGGGGCAGAATTTGGACCCCAGTGCTCAGATCCCAAGCCAGGTTACATTCTATAACTTACTGCCTTTGAGCCATAGTTTCGTTCTTAGGGATCTTAGTTTGATCCCCAGTGCTCGGATCCCAAGCCAGGTTACATTCTATAACTTACTGCCTTTGAGCCATAGTTTCGTTCTTAGGGATCTTAGTTTGATCCCCAGTGCTCGGATCCCAAGCCAGGTTACATTCTATAACTTACTGCCTTTGAGCCATAGTTTCGTTCTTAGCCCAGCAGGGTGCAGGAGGGACCTCTATCACCTTCAGTTTCTATCAGACTGTTTGAAATTTCAAAGCATTTTGTTTTCAGATATTAAAGTTCTGTAAGAAGGGATGATAGGGCTTGGGTTTCCACCTACAAACATTATGCCCTTCGTGTCCCTCAACACAAGTTGTTTGCTAAAATGCACAGAGGTAAGATAGCCCAGAGGGTTGAGACAACTTTTTATTTGTTTGCTCTCTTTCACTAGAAGGGAGCTATCTTCTCCAAGTCCCTGATGGTCAGTTGCAACTCCTGCAGCCAAATTGCTGCAAACCTGGCTCCCCAGGACAGCAGACACAACTCCCATCCAGTGAATGGCATTTCAAATCTCAGAAGAACCATGACTATTCCAGGATACTCAGACCCCACCCCTGTGAAGACTCAGACCCAAAACATTGACCCATGACTTGTATGCCAACCTGCCTTAAAATCCTTGTGGTAACTGACTCGAGAAGGCCAAGATACATAGCATCACTTCAGGCTAGAATATACAAGGGCACACAAGAATAGAGAATTTATATAAAAGGCGATATTTTTTATTCTCCTCGTCTATAGCTGATTGTTCAAGGTTCCAATAGAGTTTGAGTCTCCTCTGATTGGAGTGTAGCAGCCCAAGCTTCCAACTGGAAACTGGCATCTCCATAATGAAACACACACAAGACACAGAAGAGCTTGAGACAGTAACAAAGCACCAACATCTTTCGTTGGTCAGTAATGTCTACTTACAAGGAGCAATGGCTGGATCTGGGACAGTTAAGAGTTCAAAAGAACTAAACCTTGACTGACTTTTTTTAGTTTATTTATTTATTTTGAGAAAGAGAGAAAGAAGGGGAGGGCAGAGGGAGAGAGAGAATCCCAAGCAACCTCCACACTCTCAGGGTAGAGCCTGACACAGGGCTTGAACTCAGGAACCATGAGATCATGACCTGAGCTGAAATCAAGAGTCAGACGTTTAACCCACTGAGCTGCCCAGGTGCCCCATCCTTGCCTGATTATTCAAAGTTCTGTAAAATACTTCTGGATTACAGTGACATCTGGCCATCAGTTCCCCAATTATCTTGTCCATGTCTTACTAGAAAGACTGTGAAGACACTGGGGAAAAGGTGAAAACTGATCATGAACCAAAACTAAATCAAATAAGTACTTTCCCATTTAGATTAATTCTTTTATCTGCCTAGAAACACAGGATGTTTGTCCTTCATCATTATCATTAAAAGTGTTCCCAGAATGAATTTGATCGTAAACTTCTTTTGATTAATTTTCTTCAGGAACATTTTCCTGTCCTGCAGTTGAATTGTTCCTACTGTTACATTTGTTTTGGGTCTCTTCTGCAGGATCACAGGCTTTACCTATGAGGAAGCTCTGGGTCTGTCTTCCATACCTATCATTTTTCTTTTACATTATTATCCTTTTCTTGTACATTCTGCAGGAACATGTCCATTTTGTATTGCACTATATTGATGAGCTTTTCCATGATCCTAATTCTCCCCCTCTCTCTGTCCTTATATGTAGAATTTAAGATGTTTTTGGATTCTTTGTGGTCATTCTTTTTCTTAACTGGCGACTTTACATATGCCCACTGCCCACTAAAATGTCAGAAGACACTCAGTGATTATATCCAAATGATTATATCCAAGTTGCCTATCAGGAATGGAGGCAAGAAATTCACACTTCCAAATATCTAAACAATCAGAAAATGGGGGCTCCTGGGTGGCTCAGTCGGTTAAGTGTCAAACTTTGGCTCAGGTTATGATCTCACGGTTCATGAGTTTGAGTCCTGCATCTGGCTCTGTGCTAACAGCTCAGAGCCTGGAGCCTGCTTCAGATTCTGTGTCTCACTCCGTTGTGTGCTCTCTCTCTCTCTCTCAAAAATAAATAAACATTAAAAAAAATTAAACAATCAGAAAATGTACATCCAAAAAATTGTTTTCAGAAAAATTTGCATTAATACCTCCATATGATTTTTGTACAAGCAGCTAACACAAGGGAGAAAAAGAAGTAAAATAATGGGAGGGGCGCACTGTTTCATACCCAACTCTATGATAATCAGAGAAAAACAGTATAAGAATTTCAAGACAATCACTTGTAATATTCCAAAGCATTGCAAAGGTAAAAGTAAAGAAAACATAGTCCATAGAGCAAAAGATAGAAAACGAAAAAAAAAAAAAAAGACTAATGGGAAAGTATAGAAAATCCCAGAAATAAGAAAAAATAAATTAACTATAATAAAATGGAAATTGAATCACTTTCCCTAGGAAATAAAAAGCCTCTCAAATGTGTCAGAAAACAAAGTACAGCCATATTCCATTTCTATGAAACAAATTCAAAGCAAAAGTAATATTAAAATGGCTATAATAAAGACATGGTCAAAGATATGAAATTATTGCTAGCAAAAACAAAGCAATGATCACAATATTAATATCAAATAAATTTGAATTAAAGGCAAAAAAAACATGAATTGGGTCTAAAAAAGCAATTCATATTAATAAAAGATCTATTTAAAATGAATAATATTCATAACAGTGTTTACACATTTTAATAAAACACAAAAAGAAATAAACACTAACATAAGCACAACAGTATTGAAATATTTTAGCACGATTTTGGTCAATCTACTAAAAACTTTTAACAAGCTGTTGCTACTGATTGAGACCAATATATGGCACTTGAGGTACTTTAGTGATTTTGAGTCTATATGAATAAAAGTTCCAGAAGGATCCTCAAATCAGCTGAAGGGGTAGCCTCAAATAAGCTAAATCTTATAGTTCTGAAAGAAAGAGTGCCCAGATGTTTTAAAAGCCTGAAGAGTTGTGTGATCAAATATTCATGCTGATTTAAAGCATATGCTGCATCCTATGGAATAATATCCCAATCATGCAGAATTTTGTCTCCCAACTGCCTTCTCTAGGTTATTCACTATTTCCAGGGATGAGGTACATGGTAACACCAGTGAATTTCTTAGGCACAGATCTTTGACATACTTCTTTTACCATTCCTAGTCAGATGAAATATTGTATGGAATACCATGACAATGGACAGTCCAGTCTATAAATCCACAGAGGAGTGCTGTCAGGGTGAGGCACATCTCTGTCAGAAATCTGTATGTATTCTTTAAAAATAAATTGCTGCATGCTCTATGATGGTGATGGCAGGTCACATTGGAAATGGTGCCTTATCAGGGCCTCAGCGTTGGTCTCACTTATTGATAAGGTAGACTATCATCGGGGTAACCACCAAATTAACGTTGATAAAATGAAATCTACATTTCTGAGTCCACGCATAACCTCCACCTCTGCCAATATGGCCACTTTGTGCATAAACCCACCAAACGAGCCATTTGAGGACTGGGGGGAGAGACTGATATCCAAAGGATGGGTCATCTTGTCTATCTGATTGTTGAGATCTTCCTCTATAGTGGTTACTATCTGATGAGATACAAATATCTTCAAACTCTTTGGCCATTCTGTGAGGTCCATCCACATATCTCATATTATCAATTCTGTTCTAAGTCCCAGACCTACAGTGTGAACAGAGTTTATTCCTACCATTTGGCATGCATATAACTCACTAAACACCAGAAAGTATATTCATTTCCTCCAGCAGAAATATCAAATTTGGAATACCAGCTGCAATCAGAGATACCACTGATGGTAAGTTTAGTAGTCCACTTTAGTAATACCACTGCATACAGCCTCTTACCATTTTCTCATTCTCCACTTACAGTCAAGCTGAGAGGTTATTTTCCTTAAATGAGAGGGCAACATTGCGCAAGAATTCCCATGCTGAGGGTCTGATTCTAGAGCTACTTTTTGTGCCAAATACCAGAGTCCTGACAATAAACAGAATTCTCCCCAGTAGCTCAAATGAGACTTTAACGAAAGTGCTACTTACAAATATATGGGAAGTATTAAGAAATGTCAAGGTACTCTGAAATTAGCATTAATAGGGGGCCATTGCCACCCCTAGGCTGAGAGACAAGGGGAGGAACTAGTGTTACTGGGGCCCAGTGAGAAGAAAGTCACCAGTATCGAACTGTACTCATGCACAGTTATAGCTATTGTCAAAGATATAGCATTGAAGCAGTTGGAATCAAGGAATAAATATTCTGATATCTCTCTCATACCACTTTCTGACCTCCATCAGCTAAATCCAATTTGAAGTGAGACAACATAGTCTTGGCGATACAGTGGGAAAAGGTTAGTCTTCTAGGTTAAACAACAACACAGAGAAGATAGACAATGGGTATAAGGGTGAGGAGACAGAATAATCAGCACAGAAATGCATAAACCAAAAGCTTATGTGGCCCTGCTTTCAGATAACAAGGACTAAACTAATGATCTACCTATAATGTGTAGCACTCATTGTATGAAGATACTTCTACAAGTTATTTTCATAGTGATTTATAGTGAACAACTAGTTTGGTTAGCCCAACCCAACACCTTTTCTGGGAATTCCACCCTCCTTTTACAAGTCCATCTATGTAGTCTGAAGAGCTGAATAGGCCAGTAAAAGTAGGGTCAAGAATAGTGCAGATGTGCAGTGAGAACATGGGAAAAAATGGAGAAAGAAGACATAGAAAGCAATTCCTTCGCAGTTTATTCCTGAAGTACAGCATCATATTGCCCTTGAATCCCATAAGATTCCCTAGAATCCTTCAACAACATGGGTTTGAACTACACGGGTCCACTCATACAGGAATTTTTTTTCAGTAAATACAGCACAGTACTGTAAACGTGTTTTCTCTTCCTTATGATTTTCTTAATAATGTTTTCTGTTCTCTAGCATACTTGTAAGACTACAGTACATGATACATACAACATATAAAATATGTGTTGATCTGCTTTTTATGTTATCAAGAGGTTTCCAGTCAACTGTAGACTATTAAGTTTTGAAGGAGTCAAAAGTTATACACAGATTTTCGACTGCATGCAGGATCACCAGACTTAACCTCCCTGTTATTCAAGGGTCACTTTTTCCTTAAGTTTAATTGGAGTTTGGTTTCTTTTTTTTTTTTTAATTTTTTTTAACGTTTTATTTATTTATGAGACAGGGAGAGACAGAGCATGAACAGGGGAGGGTCAGAGAGAGGGAGACACAGAATCTGAAACAGGCTCCAGGCTCTGAGCTGTCAGCCCAGAGCCCGATGCGGGGCTCGAACTCACGGACTGTGAGATCATGACCTGAGCCGAAGTTGGCCGCCTAACCGACTGAGCCACCCAGGCGCCCCTGGAGTTTGGTTTCTGTTACCTAGAATTCTAACTAATAGACAATCATTATGAATGCATAGTTAGATTTAACACATCTTTACACATTAATATATCATACCAATTTGAACTTGTATCAATGTTTCCTTCTCAATCTCAGGTGATTCTTTTTGAAAAAAAATATGAGAAATTAATGAAAAGAAAAAGAACATTACATATATTGGTTGAACGGAGAGGAGTCAAAGAAAAGAAATTGGGAGATAAGTGTGCTACAGTTTTTCTACTACAAAAGGAGAAAACCTATTATATCTATATAAGCAATTCTAGGAATAGATCACTGCAACTGTACATTAAATTTCATGTGGAAGGTAGACAATCTGAATTATCTCAATTCCTACCTGGCAGTGTGTCTGACTCACAACTAGTTTGATTTTACTTTCTCAGTGTACTCGCATTTCAGAAACTACCAGAGACCTTTTCCCTTCTCAAACCCGTATGAAAGTCTACATACTCCCCACTGGGAGAACACAAATAAAATGGATATTCTTGAGGAAAAAAGTTGTTGAGAAAATGACTTTTCAATGGGGTTTGAATCCACAAGCTTTCTCTGCCAAAACTCCCCATCTCAGATTTCTATACCAAGATCTTAGCTTAAAACACTTATGCACTAAAATAAATATCCTCAAGAAAATAACATTATCTTAATGTTCTCTCCTAAATCCAAGATTACTTCAGGAAAAGTAAGTTAATTTAATGTCAGAATTGGCCACAGAAATTCAGTTTGAGTGTATGTTGAAAAAACATTATTAGACTCCAATCCTGACCCAAGAAAGGTTAAAATGGTTTTGCTTGGTTGGTTGTGTTTAGTTGGCAGAGGAATGTTTATTCTCCTTCCATACTGCTATCGTAAAACACATTGATCATTGTCGATAGCCATTTGGGTTTACTATTTACATTTGAGAGATATTGCAATATTGAGCCGGGAAGTCTCTATCATAGGAGGGAAATGATTTGGATCATAAATAGTTGTTTACTAATAAATCCAGCTTATTCATCTGTTTTCTGTTTATGTTACTAATTATCAGAGTTAAATGAGTGTTTTCGTTTAGACAGATTCTGATTCTTGAGTCTCCTTCAGGCAAATTTTGAATACCAGAGGATTTTTTTCCACCAACCATCACAAGCAAATATTTAGCCTAATTTCCAAATTTATTATTGCATTGTGATTCCTGCCACCTTATCTTTTCCTAATTTCATGGAAGGAACATAAAAATAAGGACATTTTAAATCCAATGGAACAAACATTGGATATTTTCATGTGCCAAGCCTGTGCTAGTCATTTAGAGTAAAAAAAATGAATACAGTTCCAGATCTATCTGGAGATGAAGGGAAAGCAGAAGTCCCACAAGTATTGACCTCTATTGTCCACAAAGGCAAGACAATTGCTAAGAGTAGAGAGCAATGGGGAAGAAAGCAGATGCAAGGGAAAGGACACAAAGAGAGCAGTAAAATTTGGGATTTGCCATTAAAAAAAGGGCAAGCATTAACTGAGTACTATGTGCCATCCAGTGGATAAATTTCTTTAACATACATTTTTTAATCCTTACAACAATCTTTTGATGTAGGTACCACTGTTCTCATTTTAGAAATTAATTAATGGAGAATCAGAGAGATTAAAAGACTTTCCCAAGGTCATACAGCCTAGTGAATTGTAGAATTGGGATACAACCTGCTACCTATAAAAGGAATTGTCTAGAAAACAAGCAAAGAACTGCTGAATGGCAGTAAGTGCCATGTTAAATTTAACATCTATGAATTTACACTAATACAAATTTGCAGAACTATGCTATTTTTTCCAACAAGGCTTGGCAACTCAGGAAAAGGAATGCAGAAAGCTAATTGTTGAAGTCGTCTAGGATTGACTGAGAATTGACATGGTTGTTGTGGGTAAAGCATAGTTGTGATAAAAGAATTGAATGTACTGAAAAATCCTTTGGAAATGAATGTTAGGTTACAAAGGAGACAAGTGTCTGTCTGGCTCAGTAGTAGAGCATTGACTCTTGATCTTGGGGTCATGAGTTTGAGCCCCATGTTGGGTATAGAGATTCCTTTTAAAAATGTAGAGTTAATGGCACAGAACAGATCATCCATACAATCATTACCCATAGATGATGTGGAAAGATGGGAGAAACTGAGATGGAGAAGATTAGCCAAGTGCTAATATTTTAGATGGATGGTGGGGAAATGACCAGGAAAGTTGGTATATGACAGCAAGCAGTAGGGCGGAGGGTAATGAGCTTAAATGGAAAAAGCCTAGTGGAGAGGGTTTTTATAAGATGGTGGAGAAATGGAGGTGGCAATAGTAAGCTAGAAAGATACCAACACTACCTTCTGGTCCTAAGGTGCATAAGCTTTGTGAAAGTAAACGCCACAGCCATTTATAAGAGCTTCAGGTCTTCTCAGGAAAGACCCAGATTTCATTAAAGGCAAAGAAGTAGAGGAGTACTCAGGCAAGAGATTGAAAATATGAGGATAGGTGTTGCTGGCTATGGAGCAGCCATTCTAGAAAGAACAGCAAAATAGTTTGGGAGGTGAAGAAATAAGTGGTTAGTTCGAAAGTAAGGAAGCAGCAAGTACAATAGAAATTTAACTTATGCTGTAACTGACTACAACGGAATGAGAAGCATGAAGGATCAGGTCTCAACAGTCTTTCTGAGAAAGGCAATCATCAGTCACAGTAGCCAGAAGACTTAACTCACTTGACTGAGTTGATGGTGGATCCAGAACCTATAGATAAAACTAGCTACTGGATGAGCTTCCATTTATTAAAAGAATATTATGTACCAAGTATTATTTGTATTGATTTCACTTAAACCTTACAAAAGTCTGTGAGTTAAGTATAACTATTCTAAATTTACAAATTGAAAACAGAGGCTTAAAGAGACTAACATAGCAAAGCCAGGATCCAAAATTTAACAGCGATTGCTACCAGTGGCTCATGAACTGTAATAGGCTGGAAACATAATTTGAATGTTTTGTTTGGCTCTCACATTCTCAAAGGAAATACATATAGGTCAGTAGCTAGAAGAGTTCTATCTAGACCACCTTACTTGTTTTTAATGTTATTGCATTACTCCTGTGGGCATCTAAATTTGCTAGCCTTATTTAAACTAAATGGGTCTGACTCCATATTTTATGTACTCTACAGTATTTAACAAGAAAAGGCAGATTCCATTTTCAGCCATGACAGAGTAACCACCCTAAACAAATCTAAAATTAGAAGAAATATATAAGGCAACTGCTTTCAGGTACTGAACCACAAGCAATGTAGGATCATGATCCTTAAGAGAAGGAAAATGCATATGAATGACATATTTTCCCTAGATTTCTGCCTGGAGACAATTTCCAGATGACTGAGTAGAGAGGTGAAGTCCAAGCAGAGCACAGCAGTCTCACTGAGCTAATGAGGTAGGAACCAGAGTTTGGAGCTACTAAGGCAGCTGGAATTTGCATCATGGTTCAAGAGAAGTAATTGCACAGAGGAGGGGTCCTGAAGTCTGCATGGGGTGCCCAGTGGGTTACTGGACAAAGCTAGGCTATATATTCACAGGATGAGACTCCACAATGTCCAGCAAAGCATAGATAATGCAGGACTGAGGGTTGACTAGAGGCAAGAGAGATCATACAGAATTGAGAGATATGAGATTCCTAGTCCAGCCAGTGTGGAGATGCCTTGTTAAGAATGCCATACATGTCATGTCTTAGAAACAAGGACCATAACCTTAAGTAAAAACCACATTCTAAGAATAAGAAGAGCAAGGGTCAAAAATACTTGAAAACATAATGGTTAAAAATTTCTAAAATTGGTGACAACCATAAACCTTCAGATCTAAGAAACCCAGCAAACTCCAAGTAGTATAAACTAAAAAAAAATTTAAATCAAACCTGGTATATTACAGTCAAACTACTACAGAGAAAACTTTATAGGAGCTATAGAAGAAAAAAGGACATTAAATACAGAAAAACAAGGGTAAAAATGATGTCTGATTTTCTATCATAAACTATGGAGGATAAAACACAAAGGAATGTCATCTTAAAATGGTAAACAAACAAAAGAAGCCTACCTAAAATTATTCAACCAGTGAATATATCCTCTAAAAACAAAAATGAAATAAAGATATTTTCAGATAGAAGAAATATAAGAGAATTTGTATCCCAACCTGCACTATAAGAAATGCTAAGGTAAAGAAGTTTTTTAGACTGAAGGAAATGACATATCAGAGAAAGAACTGTGTTGACACAAAGGAATAAATAACACTGTGAATGATAAATAATTGAGCTAATATAAAGACTAGCACTTTTTCCCCTTAATTTCTGTGAAAGACAATTGACAACTAAAAGCAAAAATAATGGCATTGTGTTGTAGGGTTGATATCATATATACAGGCAAAATATATGATGACAACAGCAAAAAAAAAAAGTAAAGATAAATGGAATTATTTTACAGAAAACAACTCCATTTACAATATTATCAAAAAATAAATTAAATACTTGGGAATACATTTCTAAAAAGAAGTTCAAGATTTGACCACTGAAAACTACAGCACATCATTAAAATAAGTTAAAGACCTAAATGAAAGGAAAGACATTCCATGTTCATGGATTGGAAGACTTAATATTGTTACAAGGGAAATTCTCTACAAATTGACCTATAGAGTCAATGAATTCCCTAACACAATCCCAGTTGCCTTCTATTTTTGCAGAAACTAACAAAATGATCATATGAAAATTCTAAGAATTCAGAATAGTGAAAACATTATAAAAGAACTACAAAGTTGGAGGACCCACACTTCCCAATTTTAAAACTTACTACAAAGCCATAGTAATCAAAATTGTATGACACTTACATTGGCATAGACATACAGATCAATAGAATAGAATTGAAAGTCTAGAAATAAAGCTATAAATACATTTATGGCCAATTGATTTTTTTTTTGAGTGCCAAGACAATTCAATGTGAAAGAATAGACTTTTCAACAAATATTGCCGAGAGAACTGTACATTCACATACAAAAGAATGAATTTAGACCACTACTTCACACCACATTAAAAATTAACTCAAAACAGATCACAGACCTAAATGTAAGAGCTAAAACTATAAATCTCTTAGGAGAAAGAATAACACAAGTCTTCATGACTTGGATTAGGCAATGAATTCTTAGATATGACACTAAAAGCTCCAAAAACAAAGAAAAAAAACCCACATAAATTACACTTTATAAAAATGTAAAACATATGTGCTTCAAAAGACACTAGCAAGAAAGTGAAAAAATCCACAGAATGGGAGAAAACATTTGCATACCATATACCCAATAAGGGACTTGTATCCAGGATACATAAGCACTCTCACAATTCAACAAATAACCCAACTGAAAAAATGTACAAAGGATTTGAACAGACATTTCTCCAAAGATAACATATAAATATGCCAATAAGCACATGGGAATATGCTCAATGTCATTAGCCATCAGGAAATGCAAATAAAAACCATAATGAGATACCACTTCACACACAATAGGATGGCTATAATTTTAAAAAATACACAATAACAAGTGAGGATATAGAAAAATTAGAACGCTTGAACATTGCTGGTGGGGCTGTAAAATGGTGTAGTCACTTTAGAAAATAGTTTGACAGTTCTTCAAAAATCTAATCATATGATCCAGAAATTCCACTCCTAGGTATATGACAAGAAAATTGAAAATATATGTTCACACAAAAACTTGCATGCAACATTTATAGTAGAATTATTCATAATGGCCAAAAAGTGTAAATCATCCCAAGTCTATCAACTGATGAATGGATAAACAAAATGTGGTTTATACACACAATGGAATATTATTCAGCCATAGAAAGAAATGAGGTACTAATATATGCCTCAACATGGACAAACCTTGAAAACATTATGCTCAGTGAAATGGATAGGGAGCTTCTTTTAGGAAAATGAAAATGTTTTGGAATTAATGGTGATGTTTATATAACTCTCTGAATATATTAAAATCCACTGAATTATACACTTAATGGGGTAAATTTAATGGTATTTGAATTATATCTCAATTTTAAAATTGGAGAACTTTGTAGTAAGATGTAAAATAAAGGCTGTTTTCTTTGGGACAGGAAAACTCCCTAAACTAATCCATAAAATTCATGGAGGTCCAAAAAAATCTTAATAGGACTTTTTTTTCACTTGACAAAATGATTGTAAATTTTTTTTGAGAAAATAAACATGAAAGAATCATCTTCAAAAATCTGCAAAATATTACAAAACTTAAGTTGTTTGACATTGAATTAGCTCTCCTAGATGTTATTTGTGTGTGTGTCCAAATACTACAATGTCTAAAGGCATATGCAGAGAGATATTTTTCAATTTTCCATTTTTAAAATAATGCAAATATATTAATTTTAAAATAATAAAACAGTAAATCAAGCAAAAAAAAGAAAATTAAAAAATAAATAATCTATGTAGCTTTCTCCACTATTAGTTTATTCTATTTAGGCTATTTTATTCTATTCTATCCCTCTTCAATGTATCTGCATCTGCATAATTTCAAGTCACTTTTTCAGCCTTGTTGATTTTCTCTTAATATAGGTTAATTTATGAACAGCCTCCCTAGAATTTGGCACCTAACCTGAATACATTCAACGTGGACTTATTGGCACACAATAAACATTTATTTTCTTGGTTATTCTGGTTATTTCATTTACATAAATGCATCCTAAAACCATATTACCCCTTTGGGGCAGTTAATGCACAAAGTTTACTGATATTGGGTCAAAGACGAGTGCCTGAAGCCCCATGTCTTATTCATAATCAGTACTGCTAAGCCAAACACTATCTTTATCATCTTGTCCCACGTGCAGTGATATTTGGAATAAAGTATATGACCTTACCTAATTCCATCAAATTTCATCTTGATCTAGTTGTCCCAATCCTTTGTATTTGATGCAATCATTCAAGGTATTCATTAACTCCTCCAGCTCCATGATATCTAAAAATTTGTAAGGAACAATCCTTAGACCATGATCTGAGTCATTTATGAAAAGAATACCAGGGCATCTTGGGGGACACAGACTGAAGATAATATGAAAATCTCCTTATGCATTAGTTAATTCCCACTGTATCTGACATCTAGCCCAAATGTGCTCAGACCCTAGTTTACCTAAGAGTCACCTGGGTAGCTTAAAAATTCTCTGGGCTCACCTGTAGGGATTCTGATTCAATAGGTTTAGAATGAGGTCTAATTAAAACTAACATCCACAGAACTACCTTTAGATTTAACTAAGTCTATATATTTCTCTTTATTGATTATAAATATACCAGAGAGGTCATGTCATACACATTGCTGAAGGCAAGATAAAATGTCTATTGAGTTTACTCCACCCACCACTTGGCTCCACATTAAAGAAGAGAATAGAGTTAATGTGCAAGAAAACCCCTGTTGCCTTCTTATGAACAATGTTGCCTTTGTGTTCAAAAACCCTTTCCTAATAATCAATCCTAGAAGTTTATTTTCATACATTTTTATTTAATGACCAAATATCTGGAGGGGGGACTAGTATATGCCAAATATTATGCTAATCTATATTCCCACCTGTGGTAAGAGTTTTTCTTTGCACCCATGTTCACATTGGGTCTCATAATTCTTCCTTGTATTTAGTCTGATAAGATAGAATAAATATATTTGCATATTTTTAACTTATATTTTTATTATCTTCAATAATGAAGATAAATATTTTTCATATTTTTCTTGGGCCATTGCAAATTCCCCATTGATTCCCATATATAAGTTGCTGTGCTTATTTTTTCTAATAAAAATGTAATTTATCACTGTTATATTTAATGTTATAGGGGTTGCAAATAGTTTTCTCCATTTTCTGTTTCTCTGTTCCCCTTTGTTGTCTTTTAACCTTTTTATGATTTTTCTCCTTTATAGAAAATATGTTTCAAATTCTTATGCAGACAAAGCCAACAATCTTTTCATTATGGTTTCTGCCATTGTTTGAAACCATGCTTTGAGGCGCCTGGGTGGCTCAGTTGGTTAGTCACCTGACTCTTGATTTCGGCTCAGGTCATGATCTCACGGTTTGTGAGATGGAGCTTTGCATCAGGCTGTGCATTGACATCTCAGAGCCTGCTTGGGATTCTCTTTCCCTGTGGCTCTCTGCTCCTCCCTGCCCTCTCAAAATAAATAAATCAACTTGAAAAAAAAAGAAACCATGCTTTAAATATCTTCGTCCAAGATTATGTAAATATTCAATTATATTATCTTTAGAATATAATCTTTTATGTTGTATATATTTAAATTTTATATATCATTTTATCAGTTATATATTCCCATAATTCTTTAAAAATATAATCCTTCAAAAATCTGGATCAGGAATGTTAATTAGTATTGTTCAAATACTAAAAATTGAGGAATTGTGTAAATGTATCATAAGATGAGATTAGTTGATTATGTAGAACTTGCATGAGATAGAACATTGTGGCACATGAGATTTTGGTTTAAAGGGATATTTTCTTATATGAAATTATTCTTAATTTAATGATCAGTGAAACAAAGCAAGACTACACATAGACACACACATGCATTCATGAAATCCAAAGCTAAAACTATATGCTGTGTTGAATTCTATTAACTTTGAGGTAAATAGGAAAATATGGTAAAGTATCAACTATTTGGTTTTAGATGACTTGCATAATATTTGGAAGTTATTTAGAAATTTTTGTTTCCAAATATAACTGTGCTGCTATTGTGAGTCATCAATACCCAAACCAAGTCAATAATATACTTGCCATAAATAAGCATGAGTTTAACCATTTCTAAGTGTCATATGCAAATATAAATATACTATCACGTTTTACTGATATGGGGTCAGCATGCTTCTGCACTTAAATTTCCACAGTTAAATGACTGTTAATAGTCAATTAAAAACACAATTCTGGCATAAGAGTTTCAACAACATGAAGATGTTGGTGGCTTATTGTGTTGGGGGTCCCCAAGACTCCAGGTTTGATGATCTGCTGGGAGGACTCAGAAGACTCAGCACAAGGCCATACTCATGACTATGATTTATTACAGCAAAAATATCAAAGCAAAATCAAAGAAAAGACCAGAGGAATCATGAAAGCTTCGAAGAGTTTTCTCCCAGTGGAGTCACAAGAGAAGCACTTAATTCCCCAGCAATGCACTGTGACAACACATGTAAAATGTTGTCTACCAACGAAGTTTATTAGAAACTCAGCACACGGGGTTTTTACTGGGGGTTGGTCACACAGGCCCCCTCTGCCTAGCATGTGCTGAAATTCCAGATTCCCAAAAGGAAAGCAAGCATTCAGCAGAAACCACATTGCTTGTACAAACTGTCTACGCACAGTGAGCCACTCTTATCAGTTCTGTGAATGGCGGCCATTTTCCAGAAATCCAAGTTTCCAGATGCCAGTCAAGTGCCAACTTGCAAATTGGCATTTCCAAGGATAGCAGTTTCTAGTCTGCTTTCTTAATTCTTTTCTGCACACATGGGTACAAGTTATCATGTTACCAGATATAGGAATCACATACACACACATTAGTCTCATTCATACCCAAATAAAGTTAAACAAAGAAAAGTAAATGCATGAAGTTTACCCTAAAATTCATTTTTATTGGGCCCCCAAATAAATTATTCCAGAAGTGACCAACTCAAAAGGGATCAGAAATTAAAATATCATAAAGTTTTTTTCTCAAGGGGTAAAATTAATGCACATTTGTCACAGAAAATGGGGAAAACTCAGAAAAATATTAAAGAAATAAGATTCACTAAAACCCTCAGTCGTAGATTTTACCATTGCTGACCTTTCCTATTCATGTACATCTATTAACATAGTTGATACCATACTTACTATTAAATTTTATTTTAGTTACCTTCATTTCTCTATGTCACTAAAAGTTCCCACTAAACATTTTTCATAATGGAAAATATTTCCTCCCTAGTTATAATTTTTAAAGTCTTCTCCTTTCTGTTGGATAGGTTGTTTCCTGTCATTAATATTTTTTTAACCCTCATAAAACCTTTCAATGGCTTCCAATTGCTCTTGGAATAAAGGTCAGAATCTTTAATATGGTCAACAAGGCCCCACGTGATCCGGGGCTCCCTTCCCTCTGCAACTCTAGTTTACTCTCTGTCTGCCCTCAGTTACCATGGCCTTCCCGGAGTTCCTCAAATGTGCCACTGACTCCCACTTCATGGTTTACACATGTGTCGGTAGCCCCTACTTTCTATACTGTAATTAGCACAGTCATTTAATTAAGTATGCACATTTTTAAAAATATGTATCTCCCATAATAGGCAGTAATCCCCATGAAGGCAGAGCATGTATCTGTCTTGCCCACTGATGTATTCCCTCCCAGTGCTAAACGTTATCCCTGGAATATACACATGCAAAAATAATTGTGGAATTAAAGAATAGATGCATAAATAATAGGATTCTACCTTTAAGTCAATTTTCAATCACTTAGTATATTTGATAACTTTGTTCATTGGATGCCCACATTTCTTGAATTATCATTAAATATTTCCTTTTTGTAGGATTTTCATTTCCTCATTATACTTCTTCATTATCTATTATGGTAAATAATTAAAACCATTTAATTCTGTACATATTCTTCTTATAGACCCTTTACTGAACTATTTTATTAATTCTAGTAATTTTTAGATGTATTGTGTAGATTTTTCTCCAAATCACAAAGACTATGACTTACACTTTAAGTAACACCGTTATATTTTATCACTTATTATATTATTCATATTCATTCCTGGTCGTTAGATTTCAATTTTGAATCAATACTATTTTGTATAGTATTTTTAAAATTTTCCTTATGGATGGGTTTTTTGCTTAATCTGTTTGTAAAAATCAATCTCTCTGCCTTTTAGCATGTGCTCTTTCGAACTTCTGGAGGCTTCATTATAGATAAAGGTGTTTACCTGCAGATTTTATTTTTTAATCGGGATGTTGGGCTAAAACTGAGTGGAGAGAAAGGATTTTCTTCTTTGTAGAAGAACTGAGAGGTCTGGACTCTCTCCTAGGGCACCAGGTCAAAGACACTCCATTTGGGGGATGTGAGCCAGTTCCTACAACTTGGTAATAGGGTGAGGGTAACAAGATAGATGCCCTGGAGGGTCTAGGAAATGGAGAATAGGTTTAATTTATGAATCCTGGAAATAGTCATATCTGATATCCAGCATTTTCTTCTCTATACTGCATCTAGTATTATTTAGGTATCTGGTATTGTGAGTAGAGTTTTGTTTAAATGTTTCAGCCTCAGCTAACTTCTGGGTGCTAATCGATGGGCCTATCTCCCCATTTGGGTTGCAGCTCTCATGAGTGAGCTGCAGTGGCCTTCGGAAGCCAGTTCAGAAATAATAAGAAGTTATTATCCAAAGATCAGAGATGCAGGCCAGAGGGAGGTCGCTGGCCCGAGCGTGCAGTGAAATCTAGGACTGATCTGGGAAACACTCAAATATTCTATAGAGAGTCCCAGAGACCTTGGGGAGGGGAAAATGAGAAAAGTCTAACTTTCCTGTGGCCAAACATAATGAGAGCTCAGATCCTTTCATTCAGAATTAGAGGGAAGTGCTAGTTCTGACAACTGGAGAGGTCAGCAACCCCTGGGTTACATACTAATAAATTCACTTAATAGGCAGTCAGTGAGACAGAAACTCCTTTTCCAGATGCTTTTGTAACTTCCTGCTACACAGCACTGTGATTACTGTTCTAAAGTTCTATTTCAAAATACATAATGTCAATTTTGTTTTGTTTTGTTTTGATGTTTAAAAACACTGAATGTAGATGAAGCTACAACAAATGCAGCATCTTTATCTGGTACCACGAATAAAGAGCCACAGAATATTTGCATAATTTAACCTAGAAATTCTACTTAATGAAAACATCTTGAAATAATAAAAAATGTAAAGGAAGGCACAAAAAGGGGTTAACAAACAAAATAAACTTCAGGTTTACAAAAAATGCCTTAAAACTTTGGGCTGAAAAGCAAAAAATATTCATTCATTGACAGAGATGATGCTGATAATAAAGATAAGGAGAAATGTATGTTATTTATGCCATTATCAGTATAAAAGTTTTGGAATCATATATAAAATTCCATAAGTAAAATAAGTAGCAGCATGAGTGCAAAATTGCAAATAATACGTTAAGCAATTAAAAGTATTTAAATATTTAGGGGAACCTGGGTGGCTCAGTCGGTTAAGTATCCCACTTCCACTCAGATCATGGTCTCGGGGTTTGTGAATCCAAGCCCCATGTCAGGCTCTGTACCAACAGTTCAGAACTTGGAGCCTGCTTCGGATTCTGTGTCTCCCTTTCTCTCTGCCCCTCCCCTGCTTGCCCCCCCAACTCCCACCCTGCCCTCTCTCTCTCTCTCTCTCTCTCAAAAATAAACATTTAAAAAATAAGTAAATAAAAGTATTTCAACATTTAAAATATTAAGTTACAAAAGGGCAGAAGTGTGTATTCGCTACAAAATAGGCTCCCTGGCTTAGATTGCTGGTAGACGGGAGAGTTAGCCAACCCTGCACAGGTAGTGGAGACATTTATACTGTCTTCACGAGCTAGCTTTCTCTCTTTCTTTACCCTTTGTGACCTGTTCTTACATGTGCAGACAATAGGACATACACATTCCTCAGCAAATGGTAATAGCCCTTAGTAGTAACTTCCATTCCTACTTGTACATAAGCGTGAAAGCATGGTGATATTATGTACAAAAAAGCACCCATGTCAGTGCTATTTATACCAGTAAAATATGGAGACAACCTAAATATGACTAGGAATTGGAAAATCATTAAATATCCCATCATCAGTTAACTCACTGAAATACTTTGGAATCCTCAGAAAATAATTTTCTAATTAAATTTTAAGTTAACTCTAAAAGATGCACCCTGGGAAACATCTTAAGATTGAATAATAAAGGTAAAAATAATATAAAATATACAAACATAATGGGCAGATGTCATATTTTATTTTAATTTTTTTATGCCTTTTTGAGAAAGAGACAGCACAAATGGGGAAGAGGCAGAGAGAGGGAGAGAGAGAGAATCCCAAGCAGGCTCCACACTGTCAGCGCAGAGCCCCATCCAGGCCTCGAATTCATGAAACCATGAGATCATGACCTGAGCCAAAACCGAGAGTCTGATATTTAACTGACTGAGCCACCCAAGTGTCCCAGCCTAAGTCATATTTATAAAGCATGCTGAGAGGAAACACATTAACAAAATGCTAGCAGCAATTAAGATGACAAGTTATGAATTTTTTGTTTTTTTTTTTTGGAACAGTGAAGTTAATTTTATAAGAAAAATTATATATGAAAATATATTGTGAAAACTGGCTGCTTCCATAATTTTTGGACCCGTAGCCAGAAAAACCTCAAGGTGATTAGGGCTCTGTGGCAGCCAGGCACCTAGAGATTCCCATTTTCAGCCCTAGTTTCGGTGTGTGCTCCCAAAGAGTCAGAACCCCTATGTCTGCATACCATCTTGATCCAACCATATTGAGTTTTTAAAGAGGGTCACCAGAAACAGGATTTTCTTATAGAAGAGATGAATAATAAATCCCCAGAAGAAAAAGAGTATATATTTAAAGTATACAACTTGATGATCTGATATTGTTTGTGATTTGACATTGTGAAATGATTACCAAGACCAAGATAATTAAGTGTGTACCTATCACCTCACATAGTTAACTCTCGTGCGTGTGTGCATGTGTGTGTGCGTAATAACCATCCTAACTGCTATGAGGTGATGTCTCATTGAACCACATACTTCTTTTATTTCCAGGTGAAGGCAACCCTTTGAAAGACCCCTGTGGGGTCAAGCTTAAAATTGAATTATGCTAAGTGGTCAGATCACCTCCTCTGTCAATGTCAGGAAATGGTAGTAGAAACGTAGAGAGACTATATCAGAATCTGGAGTTTTACTAATTCATGACAACCACAGACAGTTACAGATTCTTCTGTAGGAAAAACAAAGAGTAGAGGAAAGGGAGTTTATTCTGTCCTAACCAGACTCTAGCCCATCCCGTTCCAGTGTCCAGAGCCTACCATTCATGAATTTAAAACTCTACCCACTGTTCCTCCTTCTTGCCAGTCTTCTCAGTCAAGTATTCTGTAGCAAGGGCACAAGAACTAAGACCTAATATGTGTCTCCTAATTAGTAATTAAAGTGACATAAAAAGAATTGTCATACGTTTAGTCAGCATGCATTTTCCTTTCACTTCAGGCCCAGAGACATCTGAGGATTCGTACAGATAATTTCACACTACAGGTAGCTAATCATTTGTATACCTTCAAATGGATATTATCTAGGTATATGAGCATCCTTTACCTAAAGGAGAAACCAACTGAATGCTGGTCAGGAGAACCTCAGCCTACACTACCCTGGAATCACAGACCCACTGACTGTGACTAGAGCTTGCTTTCTAGCAGCCAATTCTTCCCACCCCAAGAGCCTATGTAGGCAAAACACTCTTCAACAACCTATAGAACTCTCCCCGAGAATAGCTGTGCTAAATACAATTTTCTCCATATAATTACATTTCCAGTAATGTTGTAGTACCCCTATAATTACAGACCCATAGAAACAAGTATGTGCACTTGTTAAAACTCGGGAAATTAATAACTAAGACTTGTACATTTCACTGTAAGTTTTACATTAAAAAAACTTACATTGTATGTAGGTTTTACATAAACTAATATTCAATCGTGTTAATGACATACAGAATACAATACACACATATCCATATATTGAAGTCTGCAACTTACCTTGAATTACATCATCAAAAATAAGATGGACTAATAGAGGGATGGTTGGACAGACATGTGACAAACCAAGTAGAGTAAAATGCTCATAATAGAATGTAGATAGCAGGCATAGGGGTGTTCACTGTAAAATTTGTTCAACTTTGCTGTATGTTTAAAATTTTTCATAACAAAATGCTGTAGGGAAAAAGAAATCAACTCGCATTCTCCATCCTAGCTCTAAATAAATTATGAAGTAAATTTATTACTTTGCTGTGTCTGCCTTCAGTAACCTCCTTCACTCCTGATCATTTTAATTTTTTGGAATTACAGCTCCATTCTTCTCTCAAAGATAGAATTGCCTATAATGACTCAGGATACTGCTAGTACTGTGACCATCACAAGGCTCAAACTGAATTACTTTGCCTCACCTGGAATATTCGAGTATTAGTTAAGTTTCTTTGGCTGTGATCACCATATACTGACTAACTTAAACAAATAAGGAAAGGTGCCTGGGTGCCTCAGTTGGCTGAATATCTGACTCTTGGTTTCAGCCCAGGTCATGATCCCAGGGTCATGGGATTGAGCCCCATGTTGGGCTCCACACTGAGCCTGGAGCCTGCTTGGATTCTCTCTCTAGCCCTCCCTCTGTCTCTCTCTCTCAAAAAACAAAACACAAAACAAAAACAAACAGGGAATTGACTGGAAAGATACAGGGAAGCTCACCAGATGGAGGGAACGTTTGGAAACCAAGCAAGGAACATACAGACACTAGACTGCTCCAAAGAGTTTAGGAAGCAAGCATACTGTTGCCCCAGGAGCTGAGGCCATAATAAATTAACTCCAAGAATTAATAGCCTTTCATCATTCTGCTTCTAGTTCAAACTTCAGGCACAGAACTTCCACTTAGGCTTCCTGGCCCGCTGAACTGTATTTAATGGGAATAAAGATCATTTCCAAAAGATACTGGAATAGGTGCTGAACAACCAAAAAAACAAGACAAAAAAGCTGACCAAAACAAAGAGTGCAGTGCACTTACATTATTCTGTCACCCTTACCAGACACTGATACCATATTATTTACTTGAACATCACTGTTTTTCACTTCCATGAAAACATGGAGTTTGGTCACTCCAACTGTGTGGCTATCTTAAAATCTCCATCAAAATTTCCTAGGTTCTATTTTTTGCTCCCCTTCTCAGCCCAGATTCCAAAATTTCATAAAGAAGCATCATCTCCTTATACTCACTTCCAATGCTGGCTAAGGATTTAAGACTTCTCTGGGTCACATCGCGGATCCCACACTAGTGTGTCTAAACCTATATCAGCTTGTGTATTTGGATCTGTTTCATAACTGGGAAGTTCTTCTCTGGATATTGGTGAAGATGGGACCTCAGTCCAACTGCTTGTCCAACAATATATCAGAACTGAAGGAAGCCCAAGGAACTAACCTGATCCACCTGAGTTCCACTCTGTCTAGAACAGGAATGCTCTGGGATGATTGCTTCTTAGGAGAGCCATTTAGGAGACACAGGAGAGTAATGAAAGTCTGCAGAGCAGACTAAGCCATTTTAAGCAACTGTATTTGAAATAACTAACAATTTCAACAGAAATTTGTGAGTAGGGAATGGAGACTTGGCTCTGGAGCTGCACATTTAGGCCGTGTTTATGTGAGTCAGGAGAAAATCTGGCTCTGAAGCTGACACACTAGCACGGTTGTGGCTGGTGCCTCTCAGAGTAATTTGGAGTGCATCCAGCAAGGATTGGCCCTCCAGTGTGGGAAGCCAGAGGCCAGCTGAAATTATTTTCCATGGGCACCACACCCCTGGATTTTCAGGGTGTCCTCACACTACTGGCTCCATTATGAAAGAGCACACCCACCATCAGATAGCAACCTGGGGGGTTCCCATCACCACTTGATTTTCCAAGTTCTGACTTCATTTTCTCCAAGGCATTCTCTACTTATTTTTCTGGTTACAAGGAACTGCAGCTGCTTTATTTGGCTATGTTTGTCCTTAAAAATGGAATATTAATTGATTTAAGAGTTTACAGCTGACTATTCATATTCAGAAAGTTTTAATTCTAGTGCTGGCTTCATAAATTATTAATTGTTTGAGTTTGAAAAAAAAATCACTCCAATTTCTCTAAATTGTACTTTCTCAGTCTAAAAAAATCTGTCCTATGTACCTTAGATTATTATAAGGATCGAGTGTCATAATGTTTTACCATTCTACAATAGGTTTCCTATCTGTGTCTGATGAAATTATATAGATTCTTTATATATCAAATATATTAATCATACATAAAAATTTTTAAGTCTGGTATTTGCCTTTAATTCTCTTTAGGTTGCTTTTAAAATATAAAAAATAATCAAGCACAACGATTATAAAAAGAATAAGATGTATAAAAAGAATATATAATGTCATAGTTTTTAAAAAATTAAAAATTACTCATAACTTCACTCACTAGTGTGTGTTTTAGAATATACACTTGTATTTTGACGATGCATATATTTGCAGATATTTGTGAAGACATACATATTTTACAACAAAATTAGAATCAGAGATACATGCTGTTTTATAAATTCCTTTTTTATTTCACAATATGTTGCAAATATGGATATGTGAGATAGTGTGTAAAATATGAAATATCTTACAAACATTCTCAATTACTGTCATTATAATAATTTATACTACAGACCCAGCAAAATTTATGTTTTCCTAGGATAATGATTAATTTTAAGACTATATTTCCATTCTTAAAAGTGTTACTTTAAAAAAAAAAAAACAGCTAAAGGCTACAGAATCCTGAGAGCTAAACAAGAGAGTATAATGTTTCCAAAAAGGACTTGCAGGTGTGAATGTGATAAAGGACTATGTCCAAAGAGTAGAAATCTAGGTATTGGAATCACATACGGATTTGAATTCTAGTTCTGTCCCTTTAAGTCTTGCTTTTCCTGTCTATTAACAAAATAAAATGTAGTTCTTACCTTAAAACAATTTTTATTTAATACTTAAAATACATAGCAAAAAATAATAAATATGTCATTAATATTACTATAATTATTACTATTTAATAATAGATATTTAAGTTCTTTTTAAAAAAATTTTAATGTTTATTTTTGAGAGAGACAGAGCGAGGGAGAGGCAGAGACACAGAGAGAGGGAGACACAGAATCCAAAGCAGGCTCCAGGCTCTGAGCTGTCAGCACAGAGCCCAAGGTGGGGCTCGAACGCATGAACTGCAAGATCATAACCTGAGCCTAAGTCAGACACTTAACTGACTGAGCCACCCAGGCACCCTAAATCATGGATATTTAAGTTCTAAAAATAGGCTTTCAAAAATACTGAGGATTTTATGGCTCTCATGGTTTAATTTAGTGATATAACCTAAAATTTGACTATCACAAAACTGTCTTCCCCCTTTACCTGGATAGAAAATTAAACCATTAAAATTTTTCCTAGTGCTAGCACAGTAAATGAAAATATATGATAAGAGATTTCAAAAAAGAGAGAGTATAGGGGCGCCTGAGTGGCTCAGTCAGTTGAGTGACCAACTCTTGATTTTGGCTCAGGTTATGATCTCACGTTCTGTGAGATTGTGCCCTATGTCGGGCTCTGCACTGACAGCATGGAGCCTGCTTGGGGATTGTCTCTCTCCTACTCTCTGCCCCTCCCCCACTTGCTCTCTCTCTCTCTGTCTCAAAATAAATAAACAGTAGATTTAAAAAAAAAGAGAGAGTATAATAATCATTGCTTCCAATAATTGTGAATGTTCAACCTTCCTATTAATTAAGGAAATTATTACAATGATAATATATAAATATTTTCAGGCATGATGTTGTTAAAAGAAAACAAACACAAGAGCCCACTGATGGTAGCTGTCCACTAAGATAAGCATTCTCATAAATTGGTGGTGGTGGCAAAAAGTGCTACAGTGTTTGGAAAGTAACCATATAGTGTATAGTAAGATAATTTAAAAACTAGTAGTAATTTACCAATAATCACAGTTCTAGAATTCCCTTCTAATAAAAAAATTGATTACAATAGGATCTTTGTCACCGATTTGGCTATTACACTTTTGTCTATGTTAGTGAAAAATAATAATACAAATACCTGAGACTAGGAGATTAAGAGACTATTAGTACATCCATTCAGTGTAATATATGGCCATTGAAATATGTTTCAAGTAACTTTCTAATAACATTTTTTAAATGCTTGTGTTGTAATGGCATGAAAAATGCAAATTTAAGGACATTTCATAGGCTGCATGTCATTTTGTTTTGTTTTTCATGCCTAAGCAGACATCAATTTGGACCTTATTTTTGCCTTCCACTAGAATAGGTATATTATCTTCACTCTTCTTCCCTTTATTTGCATCCTGACTGGATCTCCACCTCAGACACACTGATGTACCCCACCTTCTAGTGTGGCTCTAGGCCTCTGGTTACAGCCTGAGGTTTTACTCTGTTCAGGTCTACTACCCAGAAAGACTTCCTACCACCCTCCACATTCTTTCCATTTATTCCCTGACCTATTACCTCTCAACTGAAGTAAATACACCTCTTGGGAAACAACACATCCTTGTATTCCTCTCCTTTAGTTTGTGAAACCGTCAGGTTGCTGCCATGAGTGAAAAAGAGAAGATATTGATGGGGGCTAGGAACTGGAGAGAGAGAAGCATACTTGGCACCCTTATCAAAAAGTGCATATATATGAGGTGGTGAAGAGGGCTACCTTGCAAGCCTTCCATGTCTCAGATCTAAGGCCAGAGACTGGAGTTGACTAAAAGTCTCCTTCTGCTGTATTTTCCCACCTGCCGTGCACTGTGGCGTTAGTAGGGGAGGGTAGAGGTCATGATCCTTTAGATTCAACCCAGCTTCTGTGCCACAGCAGCAGATGGAATTTCCTTCTGTTCTTTGGAATGTGGTCTCCTAGTACCTGTAGTTTCTCGGGGCTTTATTCATTTAGTTTGGTTTGGTTTTAGGGTCTTTATTTATTTAGTGTTACATATCAACAAGAGCCTAATGAAATAATGGGAAAGAGCATATCATTCACTGTGTTTTAAAAGCAAATTTGGGGGCACCTGGGTGGCTCTGTCAGTTAAAGGTCCCAACTTTGGCTCAGGTCATGATCTCACAGTTTGTGAGTTCAAGCCCTACATCAGGCTCTGTGCTGACAGCTCAGAGCCTGGAGCCTGATTCAGATTCTGTGCCTCCCTCTCTCTCAAAAATAAAAAAAAAAAAAAAGATTTAAAAAAATAAGAAAAAATTAAAAATTAAAATAAGTAAAAGCATATTTGGCAGCACCATATCTAAGTAAGCATTGTTAAACAGTTGCCATTAATTGTTTAAAATACCTTAATCACAGATTTCTCTTTTAAATTAGTTCCTGAGAATATCTCATTGTAAATAGATTTTTATATTTCTTTGGAAATTCAATGCATACAACTATGTAAATAACTTGTTTATTTACATAATTAATTTTAAAAAACCTGTTTGGGGTTCTGCTACCTTTATATCCATTTCAAAAAAATTTTTTTAATGTTTATTTATTTTTGAGAGACAGAGCGTGAGAGGGGGAGGGTCAGAGAGAGAGACAGAGACAGAGAGAGACAGAATCCAAAGCAGGCTCCAGGCTCTGAGAGCCATGAGCACAGAGCCCGACGCAGGGCTGGAACTCACAAGCGGTGAGATCATGACCTGAGCTGAAGTCGGAAGCTCAACCGACTGAGCCACCCAGGTGCCCCCCTTTATATCCATTTCAAAATTTGTCTTCCTTTCCATAGATAACGATCCTAAGGAAAATGTTTAATTGAGATTTAAGAAACACGTAATATAAAAAGAGAAAAATAATTTTGTTTAATTTATGGATTTTTTAAAAAATGATGGCATCAGATGAATTTGATTAAATTGCTTCAGGGACAAAATGTCCATTGGAAATATAAGAGACATCATATTCCAGATGGAGAGAAATGCAAATGGCAGCCAATTTATGTATTAATGAAAGTTTAGGTCTATTTACTTACAGAAAGTCTAGGAGTTAGCACTGCATGCAAATCTTCAAGCCACAAAAACACTATAGAAAGATGAAACAATGAAAATGGCATGCCAAAAGGTTTCAATTAAATGTAAGGCCATGAATACTATTTAATTGGAATCTCCTTCCAGGGCCAGAAATGGGGCCTCTTGCTCTGTCAGGGTTGTGCCTTGCTGTGGCTTATGTGTGAACAGCTACATGCTGAGGGTCTTGCAGTCACTCTTTACATCAAAGCTGTAAGTCAAGCTTCTCCAGTGACTTTAAAGCAAGTTAAATAAACACCCATCAGGGAAAAGAGGAAAAGCTGTGGTTGAGAGAAACAGAGAATTTAAAACAGCAAGAAACAGCAGATACTTTAGAGAACCACTTTGTCCACCTCCATTTGGCATGGCCAAAGACATGACCTTCCCAAGTTTCTCAGAACTGTGCTGAACACAGCAATACACTGTCCAGGTCCCCCTTCAAGAATGGACTCACTGCTCAGCTAAGAGGAATGTGGTCAGTAGCAAGCCTCCAGCTGACAGAAACTTCAGGGTCAGCCTCCTCTACCTAGAACTGCTTTCTCCATGGTCATACCCATCATGGGGCAGGCTGGATCCAATGACCTAGCAAGGTGTGGGTATAAAAGTTCAGTCATTAATGTATTGCAGTATGATTCCAGATAGCCCTAATACATCAGAACCACAATAAAATAAAAAATGAAATAAAAAAGTGGGTGAAGTAGAGAATAAAATAATACCAGGTAACAGGATTAGTATCCAAAGCACATTCTATAAAGTCCTATACACTCGCTAGTAATGGGCTGTAAATTTGAGCTCAATGAGACATGTGTCCTTTGGTTCCAGGGAAAATGGCAGAATAGGAGAACCCTGAGCTCACTTCCTCCTATGGATACAACTAGGTAACACTCATATTCATGCAAATAACCCAGAAAATGGCCCAAAGACTAGAAGAATAAGCTCCACAATTAAATGTAGAGAAGAGGTCACATCAGATGGGTAGGAAGGACAGAGACTTGATAGGGAGCTAAACGGACATGTGGGCCTGTCTGTAGGAGGGAGGGAGCTGCCAGTATGGAGAGAAAAAGACTATCACACTGGGTAGCCTGCACAGGGAAGATGAATCCCCACAATATTTGGTAAAAACTAGAGGGGCCGAATTTCATGAGTTCTTACAACCAGTGACTTAAAGCTGGGAACTTTAACAATTGGTCAGCTCAGCTTTGGGAAAGAGAGGATGATAGGAAGCCAAGTCCCCACTCTTAAGGAGACAGCACAACAGCCCACAGAAATTCAGCATACAAGTATCAGTTTGAGAAATGCCTGGGACATAGGGAAGGGAGAATTCTTTACCATCCCAGAAGGACAGAGATCACTGGGAGACACCTCCAGAAACAAAGGATATGGCAGGTGCCATTACCACCTCTACTCACCCCCCTTTCAGCACAAACACACAGCCACATCAGGGAACCAGCGTGGCACCAGCATTTACTACATAACTTGCTTACACAGCACCCCACCCCATGCAGCCAGCTAACCTCAGTCCTGGCTTTGTGGGTCACCTGCCCCAGAAGACCTGAACAAACCTTGCCAACACCAAGTCTCCCAACTGCCTGCTTTGCAGGGCTTCAGTCCCAGAAGCAGCCACCAGTCACCTCCCATGGAGGACATGCACACTTTGTTAAAACTGTATACCTGCCCCCACATACTTTGCAGATGGGCCCAGCCAGCTCTGGTCTCAGTGGCAGCTGCACATCCCCTGTGGCAGAGAACCAGCTTGTAAAACTTGCAGGCACTGCACATCACACCCATACATGTTTTGCATATTGGCCTCCATTGGCTATAGCTTAGCCTCCGGCAGAGGACCACCACCACCTAGTAATAGTGTGTGCCCCACCTACTACTTTCAAGAGCAGGACACTTAGCTGACTTTCCTAACACAGAAACAAACACAGAGAGCTGGACAAAATGATGAGACAGAGGAATATGTCCCAAATGAAAGAACAGGACAAAATTATAGCAAGAGACCTAAGCAAAACAGAGATAAGTAATATGCCTAATAGAGAATTTAGAGTAATGATCATAAAGATACTCAATGGAGTTAAGAGTGGAGAACATTAGTGAGACCCTTCACAAACAGATTTTAAAAAGAATCATTCAGAGATGAAGAACACAATTGAAATTAAAAATACAGGGGCGCCTGGGTGGCTCGGTCGGTTAAGCGTCCGACTTCAGCTCAGGTCACGATCTCGCGGTCCGCGAGTTCGAGCCCCGCGTCGGGCTCTGGGCTGATGGCTCAGAGCCTGGAGCCTGCTTCCGATTCTGTGTCTCCCTCTCTCTCTGCCCCTCCCCCGTTCATGCTGTGTCTCTCTCTGTCTCAAAAATAAATAAATGTTAAAAAAAAATTTTTTTAATTAAAAAAAAATACACAAAATGGAATAAACAGCAGGTCAGAGGAAGCAGAAGAACAAATCAGCAGCCTGGAGAATACAGTAATGGAAACTAATCAAACTGAACAGGTAAGAGAAAAAAAGAATTATGCAAAATGAGAATAGACTTAGGGAACTCAGTGACTCCATCTACTAATAACATTTGCATTAAAGTGATCTCAGAAGAAGAGAGAGAAAAGGAGGCAGAAAATTTATTTGAAGAAATAATAACTGAAAATTTTCCTCATCTGGCAAAGGAAACAAAAATTCAGATCCAGGAGGCACCGAGATACCCCAACAAAATTAACTCAAGGAGGTCCACAAAAAGACACATAATAATTAAAAAATCTAAAAAATAGTGGTAAAGAGAGAATTTTAAAAGCAGCAAGAGAAAAGAAAATAATTACATACATGGGAAACCCCATAAGGCTATCAGTGGATTTTTCACCAGAAACTTTGCAGTCCAGAAGGGAATGGCATGATATATTCAAATTGCTGAAAGGAAGAAAACTGCAGCCAAGAATACTCTATCAGCAAGGCTAACTATCATTCAGAATAGAAGAGATAACAAGTTTCCCAAAAAAATGAAAGTAAAAGGAATTCATCACACTAAACCAGCCCTATAAGAAATGTTGATGGGGACTCTTTGCATGGAAAGGAAAGACCATAAGTAAAAGTAAGCAAAGTAGGAAGTGCAAAACCAGTAAAAATAAGTTTATCTATAAAAATCAGTCAAGGGACTCACAAAATAAAAAGATGTAAAGTATGACACCACATAACTAAAATGTGGGGAGGGGAGGAGTAAAGAATGGGCTCAAACTTAAGTGACCATCAACTTAATATAGACTGCTATATGCCTAAGATGTTATATACAAAACAAATGGTAACCACAAATCAAAAACCAGTAATATATATTCAAGAAAATAAAGAGAAAGGAAAGCCAACTTATGGTGAGAGAAGGCAGCAAGAAAGGAACAGAGAAGATCTACAAAAACAATCACAAAACAAATAACAAAATGGCAATAAATACATACCTATGAATAATTACTTTGAATATAAATGGACTAAATACTCCAATCCAATCAAAAGACATAGGGGGACAGAATGGATAAAAAAAAAAAAAAGACCCACCTATATGCTGCCTATAACAGATTCATTTCAGACCTAAAGATACATGCAGATTGAAAGTGAGGGGGTAGAGAAATATTTACCATACAAATGGATGTGAAAAGAAAGCCAGGATAGCAATACTTAGATAAGGTAGACTTTAAAACAAAGATTGTAACAAGAGACAAAGAATGACATTACATAATCATTAAGAGGGCATTCCAACAGAAGACATAATAATTGTAAATATGCGTTCAACATGGAAATACCCCAATATTAAAGCAGTTAATAACAAACAAAGGAACTAATCAATGGTAATACAATAATAGTAGGGGACTTTAACACCTCACTGATATCAATGGACAGATCATCCAAACAGAAGATCTACAAGTAAAACATGCAGTGTGTGAATGACACACTGGACCAGATGGATTTAACAGATATATTCAGAACATTCCATCCTAAAAGAACAGAATACACATTATTTTCAAGTGCACATGGAACATTCTCCAGAATAGATCACATGTTAGCCCACAAAACAAGTCTTAACAAATTCAAAAAGATCGAAGTCATGCCATTCATCTTTTCTGACTATAACACAATGAAACTATAAATCAACCACAAGAAAACTTTTGGAAAGACCACAAAATACATGGAGGTTAAATAACATGCTACAAACAATAAATGTGTCAATTAAGATATCGAAGAAGAAATAAATGCTTGGGGGACAACTGAAAATGAAAATACAATGGTCCAAAATCTTTGGGACACAGCAAAAGCAGTTCTAAAAGTTTATAGCAATACAGGCCCACTTCAAGAAGCAAGAAAAGCCCTAAATAATAACCTAAACTTACACCTAAAGGAGTTAGAAAAAGGAGAACAAATAAAATGTAAAACCAACAAAAGAAAGGAAATAATAAAGATTAGAGCAGAAATAAATGATATAAAAACTTAAAAAAGTCAATGAAACCAGAAGCTGGTTCTTTGAAAAGATCAACAAAATTGGTAAACTTCTAGTCAGGTCCATCAAGAAGAGAGAGAGAGAGAGAGAGAGAGGACTCAAACAAAATTAGAAATTAAAGAGGGGAAATAACAACCAACATCTCAAAAATATAATGCATCTTAAAAGAATATTATGAAAAAGTATATTCCAACAAACTGGACAACCTAGAAGAAATGGATAAATTCCTGTAAACATATAACCTACCAAAACTGAAGCAGGAAGAAATAGAAAATTTGAACAGACTGATTACCAGAAAGGAAACTGAATTAGTAATCAAAAAACTCCAAACAGAAGTCCAGAACAAGATGGCTTCACAAGGGAATTCTACCAAACATTTAAAAAACAGTACTTGGGGCTCCTGGGTGGTTCGGTCAATTAAGTGTTTGACTCTTGATTTTGGCTCAGGTTATGAATCATTCTTACAGTTCGTGAGATCAAGCCCTGTATCAGGCCTGCACTGACAGCATGGAGCCTGCTTAGGATTTTCTCTCTCCCTCTCTCTCTGCCCCTCCCTCATTTGTGCTCTCTTTCTCTCTTAAAATAAATAAAAATTCAATTAAAAAAAATAGTTCTCAAACTTTTCCATAAAACAGAAGAGGAAGGAAAACTTCCAAATTCATTCTATGAGGTCAGCGTTATCCTGATTCCAAAACCAGATAACCATGCCACAAAAAAAGAGAACCACAGGTCAATATCTTTAATGAACGTAGATGCAAAAATCCCCAACAAGATGTTAGCAAATTGAATCCAACAATATATTTTAAAAAATCATTCACCACAATCAAGTGGAATTTATTCAAGGGATGCAATAGTGGTTCAACATTCGTTAATCAACCAATGTGATACGTCACATCAATTAAGAGAAAGGATAAAAACCATACAGTCATACGGTTTTTCAATAAATGCAGAAAAAAAACATTTGACAAAGTATTAATTCCATTCATGATAAAAACACTCAACAAAGTAGGTTTGGAGGAAATATACCTCAACATAATAAAGACCATACATGAGGGGTGCCTGGGTGGCTCAGTCGGTTAAGCATCTGACTTCAGCTGAGGTCATGATCTCATGATTCGTGGGTTTGAGCCCTGCATTGGGCTCTGTGCTGACAGCTCAGAGTCTGGGGCCTGCTTCAGATTCTGTGTCTCCCTCTCTCTTCCCCTCCCCCGCTCAAGCTCTCTCTCTCTCTCTCTCTCTCTCTCTCTCTCTCTCACTCTCTCTCTCTCCCTCTCTCAAAAATGAATAAACATTAAAAGAATTTTTTTTTAAATAAAAGCCATACATGAAAAACTCACAGCGAACACCATACTCAACAGGGAAAAACTAAGAGCTTTTCCCCTAAGGTCAGGAACAAGACAGGATGGCCACTCTCACCACTTTTATTCAACACAGAAGTGGAAGTCCCAGCCACAGCACTCAGACAAGAGTAAGTAATGAAAGGCATCCAAACTAGTAAGGAAGAAGTAAAACTTACACTATTTGCAGATGACATGATACTATATATAGAAAACCTCAAAGACTCCATCAAAAAACTACTAGAACTGATACAGGAATTCAGTGAGTTTGCAGGAATGTATAGAAAACAATGTATAGAAATTCACTGCATTTCCATACACTATTCATGAAGCAACAGAAGGAGAAATTAAGAAAACAATCCTTTACAATTGCACCAAAAATAATAAAATACCTAAGAATAAACTTAACCAAGGAAGTGAAAGACCTGTACTCTGAAAACTATGAATCACGGCTGAAACAAATGTAAGATGACACAAATAAAGACATTCCATGCTCATGTATTGAAAGAAAAAATATTGTTAAAATGCCCATACTACCCAAAGCAATCTACAGATTTAATGCAATCCCTATCAAAATACCATCAGCATTTTTTCCAGAACTAGAACAAACAATTCTGAAATTTGTATGGAACCACAAAAGACCCCAACGAGCTGAAGCAATCTTGAAAAAGAAAAACAAATTTGGAGGTATCACAAGTCTAGATTTCAAGTTATATTACAAAGCTGTAGCAATCAAAACAGTATGGAACTGGCACAAAAATAAATACATAGATCAATAGAATGGAATAGAGAGTCCAGAAATAAACCCACAATTATATGGTCAATTAATCTTCGAGAAAAGAGGCAAGGATATACCATGGGAAAAAGACAGCCTCTTCAGCAAATGGTGTTGGGAAAACTGGGCAGCAATATGCAAAAGAATGAAACTGGACCATTTTTTTATACCATACACAAAAATAAGCTCAAAATGGATTAAGGACCTGGTTAAATGTGAGACCTGAAACCATAAAAATCCTAGAAGAGAGCACAGGCAGTAATCTCTCTGACATTGGCCATAACAAAATCTTTCTAGATATGTCCCCTGAGGCAAGGGAAACAAAAGCAAAAATAAACTGATGGGACTATTTCAAAATATAAAACTTTTGTACCACAGAGGAAATAACCAAGAAAACTAAAACACAACCTACTGAGCAGGAGAAGATATTTTTAAAAGACATATCCAATAAAGGATTAGTGTCCAGGATATATAAAGAACTTAAATAATTCAACACCAAAAAAGCAAATAATCCAGTTAAAACATACAGATGGCAAACAGACACATGAAAAGATGCTCATTATCAGGGAAATGCAAATCAAAACTACAACAAAACATAACCTCACACGTGTCAGAATGACTAAAATCAAAAACACAAGACACAAGTATTGGCAAGGATGTGGAGACAAAGGAACACTTGCACACTGTTGATGGGAATGCAAAATGGTGGAACCACTGTGGAAGATAGTATTTAGGTTCCTCAAAAAATTATAAATAGAATTACCATATGATCCAGTAATTGCACTACTGGTTATCTACCCAAAGAACACGAAAACAATAAGTTGAGGGGTTTATGCAACCCTGTATCTATTGCAGCATTATTTATAATAGCTGAATTATGGAAGCAACCCAAGTATCTACCAATAGATGAATGGAAAAGAAGATGTGATAGATAGATGACAGATAGTAAATAGTTACATAGATAATGGAATATATATAATATATAGATATATAATAGAATAGAATATTATTCAGCCATTAAAAAAGAATGAAATCCTGCCATTTGCAGCAATATGGATGGATCTGGAGAGCAAAATGCTAGGTGAAATAAGCCAAAGAAAGAAAAATACCATATTTCACTCATATGTGGAATTTAAGAAATTAAAAAAAAAAAAACAGCAGCAAAGGGGGAAATAAGAGAAAGAGACAAAACAAAACAAAACCAAAAATAAAAAACAAACAAAACAAAAAAAATCCAGACCCTTAACTATAGAAAACCGATGGTTACTAGAAGAGAGGTGGGTGGGGTGATGGGTGAAATAGGTGACGGAGATTAAGAGTACACCTATCATGACGAACTCTGAGTCATGTAGAGAATTGCTGAAGCACTATATTGTACACTTGGAGCTAATATAACACTGTGAGTTAACCACACTGCAATTTAAAAAATCTTAAAAAAAATAAGAAAGAAATGTACCCTCTGAATTAGTAATGAATGAGTGAGTGAAGAATTAAGTAATAAATGTAAGTACTACAATAATTACTAAGGAATGCAAAAGTATTTGAAAATATGAAAAGACAAATCATGATTTGGGTTGTAAAGATAATAATGCAAATATCCTTCCCAAAATAACTAATAACTTTAATGTAATTCTAAATTCCCAAGGGTTTAGAAAATTGACAAAAATATTCTGAAGTTCACCTGAATGAAAAAAGAGACAGGAATACCTACAAATTTTTTTAATCCAGAATAAAACAAGGGAATTGCACTACCAGAGTAAAACATGTAATGAAATAATATTAACAGCAATGTGAGAGACGGGCAGGAAAAAAGGCCCGATGATATCAATCCCATAAATGATAAGAGACAGAAACGGACCCAAGGATAACATTTGAATTTAGTATAAAAAGCATTCATTGGGGCGCCTGGGTGGCTCAGTCGGTTAAGCGTCCGACTTCAGCTCAGGTCACGATCTCGCGGTCCGCGAGTTCGAGCCCCGCATCGGGCTCTGGGCTGATGGCTCAGAGCCTGGAGCCTGCTTCCCATTCTGTGTCTCCCTCTCTCTCTGCCCCTGCCCCGTTCATGCTCTGTCTCTCTCTGTCTCAAAAATAAATCAACGTTAAAAAAAAATTAAAAAAAGAAAAAGCATTCATTGCTTCTCATGATTCTGAAATTTTGGTATGTCTCTGAATAGGCAGTTTATTTCCACCTCATATTGTGTGGACTACAGCACCTCAGCTGGGGCTGGATGTTCCAAGATGGCTTTTACCATGTGTCTGGTGCTTCATCTGGGGTGGCAGGATTGGACTGAGACTGGCTAGGCCTTCCTCCCTGTCCCCCACCCACCTCCCTTCCTCTCTTCTCTCTCTGTCTCCCACACACTCATCTCTCTCCCTCCCCCACCATCAATATCTCTCCCCCTGGATTCTGTTGGTAATCTAGTGTGAGTTTCTTTACACAGCGGCTGATAATGTCAAGAGAACCGGAACCCAAGCTGTCTGGTCTTCAAAGGCCTACAGGTAGCTCAGCACAACCAAAGCTGCTTCTATTGGCCAAAGCAAGGCACACCAGCCCAAGTTCAAAAAACGGTGAATAGACTAATTCTTGACTGGAGGACTTTCATGTGTATACATTGTCCCATTGCTCATGTCTACTTCTGCAGACAACCTGCCAGAATAAATTTGTTATTATTATGAAATATGTATGTACACACACACTCACACACACTCATACACCGAGTGTTTACTTGGGCCCATTTGGTTTTGCAGACTAACTCTATCAAATATTCTCTTCCAAAAGATGGAAAAATAAGGAATGCTCCCCAATTCACTTTGTATTGCTTATATAACCTTGATTCCAAGGTATAAGGAGGTACTACTGCAAGAAAGGAGAATTGGCCAGTCTTATTTAAAAATATAAATCAAAAAGTACCTAGATAAAATATTATCAAATTGAATCCAGCAGTGTATAAAATAAATAATACATGGTGTTCAATTGCAGATGGGTTCACATCTGAAAAGCTAATTAGTTTAATCTAAACACTTTCACAAAATAGAATAGGAAAGAAATGAACATATCAATGAATGAGGGAAGTTATTTTTTATTATTCAAAAATAATTCGTGACTTTAAAGAACTCCTAGCAAATAAAAGTAAAAGTGAGCTTCCTTAACCTGATAAACAGAATCTACTGAAAACCTATAACAATAACCCTGAATGGTAAGAAGTTAGCATTGCTTCAAAGACAGGAACACGATAAGGGTACTCACAATCAATACTTCCATTCAACATTGTACCAGATGCCCTAGCCAGAGGGGTAAGGAAAGAAGAAAAGATAAGTGGCATACAGGTTGGAGAGGAAGAAACAAAACAATTATTTCCTGATGATATTTTTTAACATTCAGAAACTCCAAGAAACTCTTCACGTAAACTACCAGAGCAAACAACACAATTTAGCTAAATTGTTGTATAAAAGGTCGATATATAAAATCAGTGCATTCTCCTACATTAATAATCCAATAAAGCTGGTATGGGTTATTCAAAAAAATAACATTAAAATTAGCTATTATAAATTTAAAACAAAGCATATCTTGATCCCAAGGAAATCCTGTGAATTAATATTAATTTTTTTAAATATTTGTTAATGTCTATTTATTTTTGAGAGAGAGAGAGAGAATGAGCAGGGGAGGGGCTGAAAAAGAAGGACACACAGAATCTGAAGCAGGCTTCAGGCTCCAGAGCTGTCAGCACAGAGCCTGACACAGGGCTCAAATCCATGAACCACGAGCCCATGACCTGGGCTGAAGTTGGATGCTCAACCAACTAAGCCACCCAGCCACCCCAATATTAATGTTTTAATGAAGCTTTTGGAATATCAGAAATTATAGATGAATGTCTAAGTAAATGGAAAGAGATTTTCCAAGTGTAAAGGCCATGAAAGATTCATAAAGCAAATAACTGATAAATTAGACTCCATAAAGCATGTTAAATGATATAAAAACTATCATAACACTTAAGTGATGTACTGGAAAAACAACCACAAATAAGGCAAAAAGTTGATACCCTTAATATGCAAAGCATACTTCTAAGTCTTAAAAGCCATTGGAAAAACACTACTGCTCCCAATAAAAATAGTAGCAAAGAAAATTTGTGTAAGAAAATATCACTTATAATCATGTGAATAAAGGCTAGTCTTACCATAATAAAATAATTGCTTATTAAAATAACAGTGATGTGTTACTTTTTCACCAACAAATGGAAAATAACACAAGGAAAATGCAATTTGTGTGCTATGAGACAAGTCTTTTCCCACATTGCCATTAGGAGTTGAAGATACACAACCGTACTCTGGGCTGTATTTACAGAGCACAATATAACATACTATGTCTGACTCACTATCCAGGTCCATTTATATACCTATTTATATACCCATTATCTATTTACATACCCCAGAAAATAATTATATATTTATATACTTTATACTTTTTTTTTTACAGAGAGAGAGAGAGAGACAGAGACAGAGAAAGAGAGAGAGAGAGAGAGAGAGAGACAGTGTGCGAGTGGGGGAGAGAGGCAGAGGGAGAAAAAGAGAAAATCTTAAGGAGACCCCGTGCTCGGTGCAGAGCCTGATGCCACAATCCTAGGATCATGACCTGAGCCAAAATCAAGAATTGGACACTCAACCAACTGAGCCACTGAGGTGCCCCCATACTTTATACATTTTTAATATATATATTTATTCATATATTTTATACATTATTATATTTAATATATCTATATTATGGAATTATGTGTGAATGTATATATATGTATATATATGTATGTACAAAATTGTTCATGATATGACTTGAACTATAGAAAAACTGAATATGAAATACCAAATGATTAAATAAATTATGGCTCACCGGTAATTGATTTCAAATTTTGATATGCTTGGGAACTCTTCTTTAAGGAGAATTTTGTGCAGAAGCCCAGTATCTAAAGTAGTTCATTGTGAACCTGTTTGAAAAGTGCAAGGGAAGCCATGGAATCCATTGGGCTTGCTTCTCCCAATTCTTGCTTCTCCCAAGCCCTGTGGTGGCCCTTAAGATACCTCTATGAATCCCCAAGACTACATGGAAAACTGAGAAGAAAAGACACCACTATACAATATTATAAGACTACTGAATTCATACTTCAAAAAATTTGTAATGATGAGAGCAAAGGCTCATAATATATCACATAAAATTAATATACACAAAACTTCATTTTATATGATCACAACTAGATAAATATATGTATGTAAATATCTGGTGATTCTTTCTATTTTCTTCTTTAAAGTTATCCATAATTTTCAGCTTTCATACCAAAACCATGAATTCCTTTCATTATTAGGGGGAAATGGAAAATTATTAACAAACATGTGTAGTTTGCATTCAGGCCCTCTAGTTCATGCTAGAATTATTATATGCATCTGTAGAAAAAAAAACTTGGAATTTTTAAGAAAGTTTTATTAGAAACAGCTAAAGAGCTCTCCAATAATCTACCTCTGGGACATTTATCTTCGGTGTTATTTGGAGCACATCTGAAATCAATTAGAGCCCCCCAACTGGCTTCAGGAGGCTGTGTGTGCCTCTAGCCATCTCCACAGCAAATTGCCTCAGCCGTGGTCAAAGTCAAAATTTCTCAGTTGCCTTGGTTGACCTAGAAATGTTTTATGTAATTTGCCATTATCTGGAAGGGAAACAGTTGTTAGAAAATAAATCTTTTCTGACTTTGTCTTGTTAAAGGGGTGCCAAGAAATGTTCTTCATCATTCGGACATACCAGAAGAAAAATAAGAAATATTCAGTAAAATAAATGGAATCTCCAAAGTAAATCCAAAGAAAAATCACTGTTAATCTATCTCTAGAGATACAAAGTATAGAGTGATTTGCTTTTTAATCTTTGAATGCCAGAAATAGCGTATCTATAAGGACTGAATACGGAAATAAGAGGCAGAATTTTTATTTTTCTTTCCTTCCTCCATTCAGTACGTACTTACCAAAAAAAAAAAAATCTATAATAAGAAGGTAGTGTACTCGGGGCTGGGAATAGAAATTCATACATAGTAGAGGAGAGGATGGAGGCAGAAATATCCAGTGCTTCCACTAACTCATGTAGCTTTACGCTGATGATCACTAATCTCAAATGGTCCCTTAGAGCCTCCAGGTGATTCAACTGTATTTAAGTAAGTAGCTCATTCACTTGCCTACTCTACACGGTTAGTTTGTACCTTTTTCTGTGTCCTCACATGTCCGACGCTTCCTCCCCTTCTCTCTCGGATGCTGAGACTGCTTGCTTGTTCACTGAGAAAACAGAAGCAACAGGAAAAGATTTTGATGTACTCCCCACCATGTCTGCTGACATATGGGCATGTGTGCCCTGATCCTCCATCATCCCTCCTGTGGCTGTGGATAAACTCATGGCCTCCGAGCTGAGACCAAGCCCTCCACTTGTGTGGGAGATTTCATCCCTCTCACCAACTCAAGAACACGACTTCAGCAATTGTTTCCTCTCTCCCCTGCTTCTTCAGTTTCCCTCTGTCTGCTGAGTCGTTCACAACAGCACACAAAAATGCTAGATCTTAAAATAACACCCTCACTTGACCCCACATTCCCTCCCAGCTACCACAATACATCTCTGCCTTACCCCACTGCAAAAATTCTATGAAATGTTGACTATACAGAGTGTCTCAAATCCCACTCTTCCCATTCTCTCTCGAATGCATTCCTGTTAGGCTTTCTTCCCAAGCACTCCACTGAAACAGCTTTCGTAAATATCCTCTGACCTGTCTCCCTCTCTCACACCCTGTCCTCAATCTCCCTTGTGCCCCACCACCATTTGACATACCATATAATCACTCACTTGTTTGTTGCCTGTTGTCCCCAACTGATCTATAGCTTCCAGGAACTCTACCCTAAGGGCCCAGAACATCGCCTGGCACATAGCAAATATTCAATAAATTTTTGTTAAATGGATCAGTGGGATAAATAAATGACCATGCCTAAGATGATGCAATTATCCAGTTAGGGAGCAGATATTTAAAGTCAGCTATACCTGACTTTCAAATCACGTACCCCAGAGCCTCATGCCACAACCTGTGCCTCTGATGAGGTGATTGAAATAGATGGCAGTATCATTAGTGAAGTAGGGTCTATAATAGAAGGGAGATTTGCCATGGAGACTTGTGAAATCATTTAATAGTTGGCAAAATAAGCATAACATTAGAGAAATTGCCTACTTACTCAGAGGTGAGTAATCTGGCAATCTCATATATCTACTACACAATCCAGAATGAGAAATGGAACAACCACAGCCTCTAAATGACCCAAGCAGATGTCACAAAACCCAAACTTACACACAAGAAGCTTAGTGGGTTCTCTCAGAGCCACAAGTTTAGGGTTAGGTATTCCAACCACAGAAGCTTAAAAGCGACCAACGGTGAGGTACTAGAGAGAGCATACTCCCACATAGACACACACACAATTTCCAGAAGCCTTTACAAGAACATAAATGACCTAGTCTGGTTTTGTTCAGCCTTACCACAGCCCTTCACACCTCCAGAGCCCTTCACGCCTCAGCTGTGATTCTCCTGCAAGATGTCTGAATACAGGGCAGCATAAGACACGTGTTTAGAACAATGATCGGAGGTTGGGAGGATACGACTGAGTTGCATTCAGTACCTTTTTTGACAAAGTAGATAAGGAACTCATACATTCTAGAGATATCCACAGAATCTGGCTGCAAGTTTTTAAAGCCTGCAATTGAAGAGGTAAAATTTCTGGAGAAACAAACAAGAAAATCTATTTAATAGAAGAGCCCGACCCCCATTTATGCTAAACAAATGGGACATTGGTATCCTTCTCCAAAGGGTAAAAAAGAGAATCAAAGTGAATTTTAGTAGATACACGGATTTAATTTTTATTTTCAATTTGTGTTTGAGTCATGCCAAAGGTATATGAGAGGTGATAAATACGGCACAACTTGCATCATGAGAGTAATATCTGATATCAACAATCCAAGACAAGTTGGTACCCACCGGTCCAGGGAATGGGAAGTTGCTGACTTAATAGTTCTATGACCTTCTATAGAGTGATGATAGTCTTATTTGTGGCCAACTAAGTATACTTTTTCCAAGTAAGAGATTTGTTTTTCTAAGATTAGCAGTATAATGTCCTTAAAACCGGAAATAAATTAGCAGTACCAAAGAAAACTCCAAAAATCAGGCTTTTAACTCTGCAGGCTTGAAAAGAAAGAGAAATAAGAGCTTAATATTAAAATTTTCAAATTTTTTCCACCCTCATTAGCACTTCTGGTCTCAGATTTCACTGCTGGCATTACCGGTGGTGTATAGAAGCTTGTTTTTGTCACATATGTGAAGATTTATTTAACGTGAAAGCCCTCCCCAGTTCATGCAGATTGAAACCATAACTAAACACCTTGTCACATGTTTCCTATTGTGAATAGGCACATATAGCTTTCCAAAGAATAATTATTATTCCAGTGTGCAGATTTTACCCAGACTTTCAAAAGGTAGATTATAGATCTTGAGAAACTAAAAAACTTATTTATGATTTTTAATCAGAAAAAGACTGTGTTCAAAATAAGACATGAAAAACAATTCATTCTCTGGAAAATAGAAAAATAAAGCTTTGGAAAACTAATTTCCCACTAATTTCCCCCTTTTTCTGAGCCAGATTCAAAAAGCTATGGTAAAAAAATATATATTACATGAGAAAAAAAACCCTTCTTTTCCTGTATTCGGTAATTCAAATATCATATGAGATACTTTAAAGATTGAATTTTTGCTTTGGGGGGAATGGAATGGTTTCCTAAATGCCATCGGGACCCTCACTCTGCCTTGTGGCCAAATCTTTTTAAAGTCCCTACAATCTGATATCCAAACATATAACATTGAAGGCAATATAACAAAGGAATTAAGACTGCAGGCTCTCAAATCAGAGACTTGAGTTTGAATTCTCCATTCTACTTATTATCCTTCCTATCCTTGAGCTATTTACTTCTCTGAGCCTCTGGTTTCTCATCTGCAAAATGGGATAAAAGTATGGCCTGTTTCATACTTTCAGAAAGTATCAAAAAACAATACACAGAAACCACCTACCATGGGGTAAATGCTCAAGCACTGATTTCAATTATGAATGTGATTGTGATCATGATAAGTAGCATCGATTGCTGTAAGTCTGGTTTCCCTTTAACACCACTCGCCTGCCTGGCGCATAGGTACATAATACCTTCTTAAATATTTTGTGATAGACTGCTGGAAAGAGGAGTTTGAACCTGGATCCATGCTCTTAAAATTCAAGAAATGTAATGACTCTTCTCTATTTCATTTCACCTACTCTCATTATTCCATCCACTTTCTTCCCTACTTTCAGAAACATCTAGAGAAGAATGAGAAAACTTGGCTACAAACAGGAGAGTGTTTTGGAGGATTTGGATGTTGGGGAGCACGAGGCTTGCTTTGGGAGAGTTGAAACGGGGTAACGTAAAATAAAATATGAAGAACAGCCATCCCTAGTGAGAAGAAAACACTATCAAATCCTGATTTGTGTATATGTCCATCATTGGTATGATTACTGAAAAGCCAGTCTAGTAGCTAGTTTTTGCCCCCGTGCTCTGTAATTGTGCCTTGAGCCTTTTCTGCCTCTTTAAGATAAACCCCCTTCATGTGCAGCTGCATTTAAAAAGTACCAATGAACAACTCAATTAACCCAGTAAATTATGAACCATTCAGTAATGACAGTAAAGAAGGTGCCAGCAACATTACTGAAAGACTGACAAGGGGTGTTCGGGTAAGTTCAGTGGACCTGGACTGCTTTGTAGTCCTCACCCAAATCCTATCCAAAAAGGAAAGCTCAGTCCATTGTGTTTGCATACAGGGCTTGGTGAGCATGCTTTGTCAATTATTATCAATGACTGACCATGACATTAGAAAATGTTATTTCTTCCAACGCCTCCCCATCCCCCACATAACTATGCCCTTTCACCTCTGTTTTTCTTCTTCTTCTTCTTCTTCTTCTTCTTCTTCTTCTTCTTCTTCTTCTTCTTCTTCTTTCTTCTTCTTCTTTTACTTCAGGATTTATAAAATCCTTTGAAACATGTTGTTTCCAGATGTAGGTCCCAAGTGCCCTGTCATTTACTTCCTGTCCAAGCACAGAGCAGATGGAATTACACAAGGTTGGCCGCATGATTCCACCCTCCAATGCCTTCATTAAACTTCAGGATTTTAAAAGAGTCTGCCCAGTTACTGGCAGGGACCTTTCCATACTTCCACCCCCAAAGCTGTAAATTACTACCTCATTAAACTCAATTGTAAATGATTAGGTGTCTGGAATGTACTTTCCTTTCCCTGCAGCCTCCTTGGGGTAATTACTGCATCACAGGCCTCCCTACTTAACTTAGCACATTATTCAAGCAGTGCAATGTTTGAGTAGCTCAATGAGGGAGGAGGTTTTATTTCTGTGAAGGTATTATAACTCTATCTTTCGGTTCCAAAAGCAGATTTGTGATCTTTCAGTTCCCATTGAGTAATCTCTCTTTTAACAAGAGAAAGCTGTACTCAACCGGCCTTTTTCAAGAATTCATCTTTCTTTCTACCACACAGGCAGTTGGAACTACAGCACTTTTGTTTTTTCTGAGAATCAGTGAGATAATTTAACATTTTTAAAAGGCTGCTGTTGCTGCCATTAATTTCTATAGGTAAAGAGCGCCTGGGAAATGTTTAAATGTGGTTTTTTGTTTGAGTGGGGTGTTTTGTTTAGTTTTGTTTTCTGAGACAAAGGGAAACAAAGGTAACTCAGGTGATCAATGCCTAACCACCTAAGTCTGATTCTTTGATGACATTTGTTTTACGAAACCTTGAAGAGTCTGGAAAGGTCATGGGTAAAGGGTAGTAGGGAGAGAAAGAGGAGGAGAGGCTGTCACACTGAATAAATAATCTATCCCAAGTTCCCAGCCTGGTTGCCATCACGTTAGCAGGAAAGGTGAAACTAATATTCCCTGAGGGGCAAAAGCTCAGAAGGTCAGTCCTCTTTCTTAGGGAGGTTTTTGCCTCTTTAGTTGATTCATTGGTTTAGAGTCAAGATTTTTCACTATGTCTGTCCTGGGCCTCCCTGCCACTTGTTTCACTAGAGTCCATCCGTTGTGCTTCAGTGTCACTGGAATATAGGGAAAGATAGTGACTTGTCATTTGGAGAAAGGAAATGAGGGCCATTAAGCCAAATGTTTAACTGAAGTCAAACAAGTATTAGCAATACAGTCATTGCTGATGTAGAGTTTCCACTTGTGTGAAGGAAAATGCGAAAATTGATAATGGAATGGAGCACCATCCCTTCTAACTCAGCCTAGGAATGCGTTCTTGGGTATTATAGATGAGCCTAAGGAAGATTCATTCATATTTGGACATGACACATAAGAGGTGGACTACGTGGCTTAGGCATTCATTTGTCTGCATTCATTTGTGTCTGGAAAAAGTTCAAATGAACTTTGCCTGGGAGACTACTCTCTAACTGGGATGGAATAAAAGGGCATACCTAGTACCTTGGAGTAGACAGCAGAAGAGAGGTAAAGGAGCTACTTCCCCAAGAAAGGAAAAGAAATGTAGTCATTTGGCAATGTCATCAATGTCGTCATGGTGGACAGCAGCATCAGTGATGATGCTGACTTAAAATTCTCGACAAGTTTCGTGAACATTAGATATTCAAAAGAGTGCATAGGGAAGAACAACATGAGCTAAAGTAAGACACCACAAAAATAACCAGGTAAGACTTTAAAAGCCTGGACATTCTTTGTTAGTCTTGCACAAGTGCCAGGAGAATTTATTACTACAGTCACCCTATCCAGACCTATGGTCTGGTGAGTTCTGGGAAAATCAATTTACACAAAGGAACACTATTAAAATTAGTACCACAAAATGAGCACAGAAAAAATCAGCTAGTGAAGTAGACTGAACGGAAGCAAAGCAGGTTTGTGAAGTACTTCATGTTAGCTATGTTGTAGGCAATTCACTCTCTACTTTTTTTATTCCTTTTTAAATTATCATTTAAAAATCTATTCAAATTTTAAGATTATTTTTCCCCCACAGAGGAAAAGAAACAAAAAATGATATATGTCAAAGACCCTCCTGTAGAGTTGCATTTTTATGGATTTCAATACCAGGCAAAACTAATCCACGATAACAGATACCACAATGTAATTATTTTTGGGTTGGAATGTTGGCTGGGAAGGAACATAAGGAAACTTTCTAGGGATATGAAAATGTTCTATATCTTGTGTAGTGGTCATAAGGGGTATATACATTTGTAAAAATTTATTGAACTACAAAATCAAAATTTTTACATTTTACTATATTAATTACGCCTCACTAAAAACAGTGTTAAAAATGTTTATTTTTCAACCCAAGAAGAATTGGTAATATATTGGGTCAATCTATCAGAAACACGTTATGCCTCCATTTATTCATTTGTATTTGAACACTCTCTGCATATCATTTTAAGTTTCTTCCTTAGTTAATTTAAAAATTACTTTTGTAGAAATTATAATTATTTATTTTCCATCATACTCATCAGTGGGTTGTTTCTCATATATAGCAAAATCATAGTATAGTTATTTTAACTGACTTCCTTATTTCCATTATTCTTTTCTGTCTAGGCTTTGTTGTTGTTGTTGTTGTTGTTTGTTTTTCACTGAGCATATCACTAAGAAATAATGACAGTGTTGCCTTGTTCTTGGCTTGAACTACCAAAAAGCTATTTTTAAAAATGAGGAAATATGTCATACAGTGCTATATGTCAATTACATATCAGTAAAACTGAAAGGAGGGGCGCCTGGGTGGCTCAGTCAGTTAAGCGTCAGACTTCAGCTCAGGTCATGATCTCACGGTCCGTGAGTTCGAGCCCCGCGTCAGGCTCTGGGCTGATGGCTCAGAGCCTGGAGTCTGCTTCCGATTCTGTGTCTCCCTCTCCCTCTGCCCCTCCCCCATTCATGCTCTGTCTCTCTCTGTCTCAAAAATAAATAAACGTTAAAAAAAATTTGAAAGGAAAAAAATGATGAGAGCTAATATTCCTGTCCTCTTGATAAAATGCCTTTAGCATTTGCCACTAACAGAATGTTGATGTTAGATTGAGAGACTTACTCTCATATTAAGGTATTTCTGTCTATCCTTAAGTTTTCCTTGAATTTTATCACAGATGGGTATAGAATTTTGCATCTCCAGATCCTGATTTCCTGGTTGTGAGATCAAGCCCCACCTCGGGCTCCAAGCCGTGGTGGAGCCTGCTTACGGTTCTCTCTCTCCATCTCCTTCTGTCCCTCCCCCGCTAAAATAAAGAACTTACATTCAGTGTTCTCATCATCATTTTCAATAATCCTAGCTGCAATTTTTTTTTCCTACTTAACTCAAGAAAAGAGAAAAATTAGTTAGAAATCAGGTTTGGCTGCTGTGAGAGGCCCTAGCGGAGAGTGGTTAAAATAAGGTAAATGTCCATGTAGGAGGCTAGGGCTGAGGACAGCTCAACCTTTTTCTATCTTGCTAAGATATTTACCACCCAATTTCCACAGTATGTGGTCTCCACATCATGATTTCAGATCACTGAAGTAGTTCTTAACATCATATCCACATCCTAGCCCACAGAAGAAGCATAAGAGGGAAGGAAAGGATTTGCAAAGTATACATTGCTCATATCACTGCCATCCACATTAGAATTTAGTCACATGGCCACATCTAAAATCAAAGGATCCTGAGAAATGTAGTCTTTCGCTGGATGGCCAAGTGCTAAATTAAAAATGTTATTACTATATAAAATGGGAGAACACATAAACAGCAAAAAAGAATCAGCACCTGACAGTTTTTAAAATGTTTCCAGTGAGCTGATTTAATTTTTAATTTTTAATTTCTAGTTTTGTTTCAGTGGATCAAACAATGGGATATGAATTATTTTTAGTATTTAAGTTTAGTGATAACTGATTTAATTGAAGTACACTTGACACACAATGTTCCATTAGTTTCAAGTATACAACATAGTGACTGGACAAGGCTATCTGTTATACTATTCTCACCAGAAATGTAGCTACTATCTGTCACCATACACCATATGACACTATTACAATACCATTTACTATACTCTACTTATCCTATACTCTACCTTTCATTCCTGTGATTTATTCATTCCACAACTGGAAGCCTGTATCTCCCACGTCCCTTCACCCATTTTGCCTCTCCCATCCACCCACCTCCCCTCTGGCAACCATCAGTTCGTTCTCTGTATTTATGGGTCTATTTCTGGTTTTTGTTTGCTTATTCGTTTTGCTTTTTAGATTCCACATATAAGTAAAATCACATTGTATTTGTCTTCCTCTGACTTATTTCATTTAGCATAATACCCTCTAAGTCCATCCATGTTGTCCATATGGCAAGATCTTATCCTTTTTATGGCTGAGTAATATTCCAGTGTGTGTGTGTGTGTGTGTGTGTGTGTGTGTGTGGGTGTGTGTGTGTGTGTGTGTCACTTCTTTATCCATTCATCTGTTGAAGGACACTTGGGTTGCTTTCATATCTTGGCTATTGTAAATAATGCTGCCATAAACATAGGGGTGCATATATTTTTCAAATTAGAGTTTTCAATTTTGTTGGGGGTTGGGGATAAATACCCAGTAGTGGAATTACTAGATTGTATGCTATTTCTATTTTTAGTTCTTGAGAAACCTGTATACTGTTTCCCAGTTTGCATCCCCACCAACAATGCAAGGGGATTCCCTTTTCTCTGCATCCTTGCCAACACTTGTTATTTCCTGTTCTTTTCATTCTAGCCATTCTGACAGGTATAAGGTGATATCTCATTGTGGTTTCACTTATATCTGTGTCTGTTTCATTTCATGTGTCTGTTGGCCATCTGTATGCCTTCTTTGGGAAAATGTCTGTGCAGGTCTTCTGCCCATTTTTAATTGGATTATTTGGGGGGTTTTTGGTGTTGAATCAAATAAGCTCTTTATATATTTCGGATATTAACTCCTTATTGGACATATCATTTGCAAATATCTTCTCCCTTTCAGTAGGCTGCCTTTTCATTTTGTTGATGGTTTCCTTTGCTATGCAAAAGCTTTTTATTTTGGCATAGCCCAAATGGTTTATTTTTGCTCTTGTTTCCCTTGCCTGAAGAGACCTATCTAGAAAAGTGTTGCAATGGCCAATGTCAAAGTAATCACTGCCTGTGTTTTCTTCTAGGATTTTTATGGTTTCAGGTCTCACATTTAGGTCCTTCATGAATTTTGAGTTTATTTTTGTATATGGTGTAATGAGGTAGCCCAGTGTCGTTGTTTTGCATGTAGCTGTCCAGTTTTCCCAGCAGCATTTATTGAAGACTATCTTTTCTCCACTGTATGTTCTTGCCTCCTTTGTCGTAGATGAATTAACCTTACAACTGTCGGTTTATTTCTGGGCTCTCTATTCCATTGATCTAGATATCTACTTTTGTGCCGGTTCCATACTGTTTCCATTACCACAGCTTTGTAGTTATCTTGAAAAAGTGAGATCTTTCTCAAGATTGCTTTGGCTATTCAGGATCTTTTGTGGTTCCACACATATTGACAATTTTTATACCTTAATAGATGATCATATATTTTTAAATATCCATAGATTATGAAAAAAATGTGTTCCCTTTGTAATGTACAAAGTTTTATACATATTTATAAATCCACTTTCCCATCTGTTTCTCCCTGTCTATTCTTACCTAAAGCACTTTACCTGCTGGTTACATTCCTTCCACAACCAACACTTTTGCTAGTTCCCTTTTACTTGCTTTCTAGTTTTCTACAGCTTCTCTGAATAGATGCTTAGAGATGGCAGAGTAGAAGTAGATGATAGCTTCATATATCCCACTGTCATAATTCTGTAAAATGTAATTTATTTTAGAAGTGGCTAGTTTGCTATTTTTCACTAATATTTATAGGTACCTTGGACAAATATGCCTCTTTAATAAAATAGTAGGGGCTACACTTACTCAAATAATAACTTGGGCTATATTTCAAGTTGTAGTTTCACTATGAATTCTTGTTCCTAAAAATTTTTTTTCAGGGGTTCCTAGGTGGTTTAGTCGGTTGAACGTCCAACTCTTGATTTTGGTTCAGGTCATGATCTCACAGTTTGTGGGATCAAGACCCATGTCAGGTTCTGTGCTGATAGCCAAAATTTTTATATAGTCTTCCTATATCTTCCAGTGTTAATAAAAAGCACTGTTCCATTATTGTGGCATATTTCCACTATTTTAAATTTTTTAAAAATTATATCAGTATTTATTTTATAAAATTTAAATGAAACTGTATACATTATTTAATAAATTATGTTATAATCTCAAATGTTGCCCAAAAAACTATGTAATGTTTTCTAACAAATCCAAAGTTTTTCATTTTATAAGTACAGCGTTTTGTAGAGCAGGCAAAACTGGAAAGTTAAAAATGATATGTAGACCTGCAGCTGGTGAAGAAACATACGAAAAACCCTGTAGAGTTAAAAACTACAGAGGCTGAATTCTTAGTCAGAAGATGTTTTCCCAATGTCAGGTTAATAATTTTGTGTGTCTGGCACTGTGGTTCAACTGTAAAAACAATGGAACTCCAACAAGATGGGATAGTTGTGGGGGGAGGGGAGAAAGAAAGCCAAGAAGGGCGAGGAGGATATGATTTTAACATCTGAAACTCAACTTTATAATGAGAAACAGAGGAGACATGATGTCATACTCTAGAAGGTAACTCCACTGTATTTTTTTTCAAGCTGGCTTGACCTGAGGTTTTCAACAAAGTCCAGATGGAAAGAAGGGAGAAATATATATATTCTAAGTTTGAAACAAAGACTTAAAATGGGGGGGAATGGTTCACTCATGAATTTAACATGCTTGCATTTAATGCAGACCAAGTAAAGCCACCTCATTATTCCCTCCTCCCGACCTCCTTACCCCAAACCTGTTAGCCTTACTCTGAATCTGCAGGATGCTGTCTGGCCTGGGTAGTCTCCTAACCACTGACTGAGGGAGGAGGTTCCTTTATTCCCACTGATGGAAAAGTCATCTATCGTCTTTCATCCACTGTAAAGTCTCAGGTTTGTTTTCTTGCGTTCAGTTTTTGTCCTTGTTTTGTTTGTTTGTTTTTAATTTTTTTAATGTTTTATTTATTCTTAAGAGAGAGAGAGAGAGAGAGAGACAGAGCATGAGCGAGTGAGGGGCAGAGCGAGAGAGGGATACAGAATCCGAAGCTGGCTCCAGGCTCTGAGCTGTCAGCACAGAGCCCAACACAGGGCTCAAACCCACAAGCTGTGAGATCATGACCTGAGCCAAAGCCGGTCGCCTGACCGACTAAGCCACCCAGAAGCCCCTGTCCTTGTTTTGTTTTGTTTTCATATTTTGCCCTCTCTGCAATTGGGATGGATCTTACAATCAATGATGCTTTGTGGTTTTATCGGCAAAAGTTTTTTTGGTTTGCTTACCTGCTTGCTTTTGTATTTTCCTTAGTGGAACTAAAATAATGCTGCATCCATTGTTAATGTTGTCTTAGAACTGGCCAAATACAACTCTAATAGAGATGACTGATGAAGCACAAGGGCTTTATTTGCTTTGTTTTGCTTTGCTTTGTGTTTATTCTGCAGTCACATCTTGATTGCAGAAGACACCCAGAAAGTAGCCCCCTGTGACCTGGTCTATGTTCTGTGAAAGTTCACTTCTGTGGCTACTGTTGATTATGCAACTATAAAGCCAGCAGTCATTTTTCACCTGGGGAAAGGCTGTCCATCTTCCCTGGAAGTTCTAGGTAGGGAATGTATCAACGTGCATTAGAAGCCCAGAATCTACAAAGAGGAAAGGATGGAGACTGCAGTCCCTGTCCCCCTAAAAATCCAAGATCAGGGAAACATGGGATGAACCAGGGTGCCAATGCTAGAAGTAAGTGACAAGTACAAGAAAGGAGAAGTCATTGAGAGAAAACAAAAAAGGTTGATTTTCCTTGAGAAGGTGGTGGAGCCTCAAGACAAGGCTAGGTTTTAGGGAGAAAGGCAGCTGGTGGCTAGGGGCAATAAGTCCTGCAGACTTGGCCACTCTATCATAGTGCTGAGCTGGTTGAAGAATGTGACCAAGGACAGAGCACAGCAGCCCAGCCAGGAACCACTAGGACACTGGCAGGAATCCAGACCTTCAAAACCATTTCCTAGAGTCACCTGGGAGACTCGATCAGTTGAGCGTCTGACTTCGGCTCAGGTCATGATCTCATGGGTCCGTCAGTTTGAGCCCCACATGGGGCTCTGTACTGACAGCTCAGAACCTGGAGCCTGCTTCAGATTCTGTGTTTCCCTCTCCCTCCCTGCCCCTCCCCATTCATGCTCTGTCTCTCTTTCTCAGAAGTAAACATTAAAATAATTTTTTTAATTAAAAAAATCATTTCCTCAACTGTAGACAGGCACCCATCCAGCTGAGCAGGACTAGCCTTGTAACAGCAACAACACATGGCAAAAATGAAAGCAGTAACACCAATAATCCTACTCTACTTGCTGGTCCCCCTTCTCTCCCCTGCATGCATTCAGAAGTAACACTGACACCCTCTGGACTGGGGGTGGCCCTGCATTCATGGAAAACTAATTGAAAATTAGGACACTTGCCAATCTTTGTATCCCAGCTGCTAGAGCAGATCATTTGCCTAACAGGTACTGAGTACCTGTTACAAAATCAGGCACCATAGAAGAAACTTTTAAAATGTTCCCAACCATCAATGACAAGTTGTGATTATTCTAAGGAAATAATGTCACAAGGGTTTTAAAACAATAATGTCCAAAGACACAAAGCTGATGGTCGTGGATTAAAGATTCAAACGAAGGCCAACCTGATTTGGAAAGTCATATTCTTTTCACAACACCATGCTGGCCATCTCTGAAGAGATGAGAATTCTCACAAGGTCAAGTTACTCAGAGATCTTCCACAATGCTTAACTGATTGTCTTATTCCGGATTAAATAATATAACCAATGTTTGGAATATGAAGAGGAAATAGCTGGGCCTAGAACCAGCCATCTGTCCCAGTGATGCAGAAGTCTCCAGTCAAATTTCCCTGGTTCACTGCGAACTGGGTTAATACAAAGCTTGACAAATTTAGGAGTTCCTGAAAGTTTCTAATGAGAGGTTTTCTGAAAAACAAAGGAGACCTTGACTCTACTTCCTCTGGAGGAAACACACAAGACTCTGTACAGAAGCCCTAAAAATCTGTCTTGCAGAGTCTCTTTTCATATGTCAATAAGGAAAAGTAGAGGAGTTTGTCACTAATCTACAATCCATCTACTTGGTTGCCTGAGGGGAGGTAAAGTAGGGGGATGGGCAAACCAGGTGAAGGGAGGTAGGAGATACAGGCTTCCAGTTATGGAATGAATAAGTCAGGAAAATAAAAGGCACAGCACAGGGAACATAATTGATGATATTGTAGCAGCCTTGAATGGTGACAGACGGTAGCTACACTTGCAGTGAGCATAGCAGAAGAAAAATTGAATAGCTATGTTGTACACCTGAAACTAATGTAATATTGTGTATCAACGGTACTAAAAAATTTTTTAATAAATAAAAATAAAATCCATCCACTAAAAGATTGATGGAGCACCTCTAGAACTTTCTGGACATTGAACTTCTTAAGGCCAAAGAGACCACTAACACTTTTGCATTAATTTTACATCCCTTTTCTGATTATAAAATATGATATGACTTTGTTTGAATTGTGGAATAAAAATAATTTGCATGAAGAAAAGGCAAAATAATATTTGATATTTGATTCATAATCTTCTCATGAGGTGATAAGAAAAGTTACCAGTTCAAATTACTGTTTCCAGTCATAGCTATTAAAAAATCATAATTAGTAACACACATGGAAATAGTTGTATATCCTTCTTCTGCTTAACATTACATCATGAGTTTTCCCTTAGCCATTACAAATTTCCAGAAACTGCCAACCTTGTAATTTTGGGTGTTGGCCATCAAGGATTCTAATCATAGAATAGAGAGTGAAAGGAACATAGTGCCTGCCTGCTAATATGCTCATAGAGAAAAAGGTAACCAAAGTCAGCAAGACGAGGGCATGCTTGAGAGGCAATGGGAAATCCGAAGTATTATTTCAAAAGGCATGAGTGGAAAACAAGAAATCAGAAAACATCTGTTCCAAACATTAGGGAATATGGCTAAACTAGTTAGGGATTTAAAACCCTATAGAGATTTACTGGGATAATGACTCCCAGAGGGAGGGAATCTTTTATAAACAGGGTGATTATGGAATTTTTCATTCAATCTTGAACACTATTGATAATTGGAGACAACAATGGTAAACCAGGACATTCCTAGGGAAACTGACACAAATAGTTGCCTTATTTATAGTTATTAAGGGGAACACTCTTGCACTGCTGATGGGAATGCAAACTGGTGCAGCCACTCTGGAAAACAGTACAGAGGCTTCTCAAGAAACTAAAAATAAAACTACCCTACGATCCAGCAATTGCACTATTAGGTATTTACTCAAAGGATACAAAAATACAAAAAAAAAGATTTGAAGGGGCACATGCACCCCAATGTTTATAGAAGCATTATCAACAATAGCCAAACTATGAAGAGAGCCCAAATGTCCATTGACTGATGAATGGATAAAGAAGATGTGGTATATATACAAAGGAATATTATTCAGCCATCAAAAAGAATAAAATCTTGCCATTTGCAATGATGTGGATGGAGCTAGAATGTATTATGCTAAGCAAAATAAGTCAAGGAGGGAAAGACCAATACCATATGATTTCACTCATACGTGGGATTTAAGAAACAAAACAGATAAATAAGGGAAGGGAAGAAAAGGGAAGAGGGGTAAACAAACTATAAGAGACTTTTAATGATAGAAGACAAACAGTGGGTTGATAGAGGGAGATGGTGGGTAGGAGATGGGCTACATGGGTGATGGATGCTAAGGAGGGCACTTGTGATGAGCACTGGGTATTGTATGTAAGTGATGAATCACTGAATTCTACTCCTGAAACCAATACTGTACTGCATGTTAACTAAAACTTCTTAAATAAAAATAAATGAATAAAAAATTTAAAAATTAAAAAAAAAAAGAAGATGTGAAGGTGAAGAGTTCATAAGGGCTCTCGGACTGCTTGGATTTTATTGTATTGGCAATAATTCCTCTACAGGACTATATACTAACAGTGGCATCAAGAATTCTTGTTCTGAATCTGTTTTACTCTTTTCACTATTAAATACTGTGCTACCCAAAGTTGGAAACATGCTCCAATATCATAAACACACACTCACACACACAAGAATGGTCAGTGGGATTCATGAGGCAGAAACCAGAAAGTTTCCTAGGGCAGTGGTGCACAAGTGCCCATTGATTATGTAATGTTTTCGGTGGAGACAGAACATTACATAAAAAACATTCACTGTACAGTATTCCTAAAGTCTCTGAACTGTTCTGTCAGTCCCCACATTCATCCAAGTGTATCATCATGATTCCAGGATTTCCCTGTGTACTTTTTCCATACTCTGTCCCAGGGTTGCTAAGTGGAAAATGAGATTTTGGTGGGATGAAGGAACGGGAAGTAGTGAAAGATGGGGTGGATTTATATGGAAAAAGCACCTGCATTCCCAAGGTTGCAGGATTGGCAACTCCCACCATGACTCCTTAGGGACGCGGTAGCACGTACCCATTCACCAGCATGAGTGGGTAATATGTTGGAGGCAGAGAGATGGACTTCCCAGTGTCTGAGCTGGTTGTATATTTTTGAACAGTCCTTTGCTCATTAGAGGATACCCAGAAGAGTCTTCTATTATTTCAACATTCTAATCATTTTTAATAAGGACTTTTTCTGCTTCAATCAGCTAAAGACATTTCTGTTGCATACAACTAATCCCTCTAACTGATAAACCCATTTAGAAGTAGCATGCCCTTCATTCCTCTAGTCCTTCTGGTCCAATGACTGTGTAAGTCCCTACTACCTATCTTAAGTCCTTACACCCAGAACACGTAGAGTGGCTTTCTATTTTTCCATCTAGCTTCTATTATTTTTTATATGTAGAGAAAGATATCTAGAAAATTACTTTAAACTTGAAATATATTTACACTTAAGAAGGTGTGGAACGGCGCCTGGGTGGCTCAGTGGGTTAAGCGTCTGACATCGGCTCAGGTCATGGCCTCACGGTTCGTGAGTTCAAGCCCATGTCGGGCTCTGTGCTGACAGCTCAGAACCTGGAATCTGCTTTGGATTCTGTGTTTCCCTCGCTCTCTGCACCTCCCCCCCCCCACCCACTGGCACTCCATCTCAAAAATAAATAAACATTAAAAAAAATTTTTTTAAATGAAGGTGTGGAGAGGCCTTGAGGGGACATGCCTTGACTCTGTAATGTTCCAACTTTTAATAAAAAGAATAGATTGCTATATTAAGTATGCAATAAAAATTCATTAAAAAATAATGAAACTTTAATACCTAACGTAGATCCAGCATTGTTATGTACTCAATAAATACTTGCTGGTAGAACAGGCAAAAGAAATATCAAATAATTGCAGACTGCTATTTTATAGATAAAGCAGATGGCACTGCAAACACTGAATGGCTGGCTACAGCACCACTGGTTTTGGTATGGAATGTTACATGTCCATTTTAGGACAATAAATACAATGGAAGTTTGGTAGTAGAAGGGAACTAAAATGTATGGAGACATGGTCATGCTACTTTTAGATGGCTGTGTCTATTTAGAGGCATTAGTTACAAACAACAGAATAAATTATGGCTGAATTAAGTGATAAGAAGTTTATTAAAATTGCTGGGAAGTTTTCACCTAGCAGAACAAGGGCAGGCTGAGCAACCCCAGCCAACATCACATCAGAGAACCAGTCTGGCAGACTTTGCTGCCACCACCAGAAAAGGTGAAGCCACCTACCCAAGATCCCACAGCTAAGAAGTGGTAGAACTGGGATTTAAACCCGGACAGTCTGATTCTAGACTCTTCACTACCCAATCCAGACACGTGGAATCTGTAAAATTCACTGTACGGAGAGGTATGGTTGGTATCTTTAGGATAGTGTGAGTGACTGCGTCAAGCTCTCTTGCTGGCATTTTTTATGACCTCATGTTTCACCTGAATGATCTCTCTCTGAACTACTGGTTCTCTAGGGTCTCCTGTCACTCTCGGGGCACAGTGAAGACATGGACCAGAAACAATCTTCTACCATGTCTTGTATGAGGTGTATAATAAAACACTAACAAAAGAGAGAATGCACAAGTATGCAGCAACATTCATTGGCTGTAAAAATAGATGAGAAAACTAGGGCACAAGATGGGAAAATGATATATTTGTCATCAGAATAAAGGAGACAAAAAATGTAAATGACTTGATAATCAGTTTAATGGAGCAATTAGATGTTACTGTTTTAAATCAATCATACTCTAAAATTATCCTTCCCTAAGTAGTATTTTCTATCAACAATCTCTTTCTGTGTCTCTCTCTTTTTCTCTCTCACTCCCTCCCTCCCCGAGCATTATTTCAAAGTAAAATATATGGTCCTAAGTTTTTATGGCATGTTTCCTGGTGCTCAATAATTCAGCTCTTTGGAAGGAGCTAATGTATAGCACAAATGCTATTTCGTCTTGCTAGAGTGAAATTCCAGTGGTCTACCACCTTTTTCTGTGACAAAGCTTTCTGGCTGAGCATTAACAACATTCTTTATAAAAGACATGGGACTGGGAACATGAAGAAGACCCGAGCTAAACAATGTACACACAATTATTAAGCATGATAGAACCCAAAATATGTTTGAAAAGAGATTTACTCCCTTTGTTATATACACCATAGCAATGCATGAACCTGAAACATCAATTTCTCAAACAATTTTCCAAGACTTGTAACAGTCCCATCAGATTTCACCAGATTAATCTGGTATTTAGGGAGGCCAGATCAAATATTTATAAAAGTAGGAAAAATTATTCACTAGCCTTATTTATTTTTTAGGATCGAGAGTGCCTAATGGTGTGTGGAACACACACCTTTTAAGAAATAATCTATATCATTTTACATTCTTGAACAATTCTGGGGAAGGGAGATTATTTTACACAGAGAACTGTCTGGAAATTTCCTGTAGTCTTGAAATGCTCTCTGAACATCTGTCATACTTTTGAGAATTTAGACCTAATAAGATTTCACAGCAACTATGATAGCACCAAAAATATTTGCAGTTGAGTATAATTATCAGTTTCCTGCAGGAGAGAGAGAATCTTTGTTATTAGGACAGGACTATTTGGCAATACTGAGGCAGCATAACATGGAGAAAAAAACAAAGAATTTGGAGATAGACAGGTCTGGACTGAAAAACATACAGTCAAGAATGCCTGTATGTCCATCTGGAAGCCCCCGCCAACCCTTTGTCTATAGAGATAGAAACACTTCCTTCCTCAAGGATACTATTACAAAATGAATGAAAAGTCTGCAAATAGCCATGAGCTGCTTCAAAACAAGAGTGCAGTGTAAACATCAAATTAATTCTTCTAGGGTCACAGTTCATTCATTCTTGGCCCAGGGATAAATGTGATAGCGTTTACCCAGGATGCTGAGTGGACAATTCGCCTAATCATATACAGGAAGCATTCGCTGTTTGCAACCTGGCTTGGAAATTCTGAGTATTATTACTTTCTGAAGTTATATATTATTTTAGTCTTGGTAATTTGGCTACTTTTATTAAAATAAAGACCCATTTCATGTATTCATTTATTATTGATGTCCCTCCAAACTCCAAAAAGGATTTTAAGAGACTTAAAAAGAAATGAAAGGAAAGACTAACAGAGACATTGTAAGAATGTGGTAGAATAAGTAATTATGCAAGAAAACTATGTTGAGGAAACATATTTTAATCAAACACAAGACTTAGATATTTCCACCAAATAGAGGGAAATATAAGACTTTGGTATCAAATGGCATCTGCTTAGCAGTGGTAACATTGTGGTAAAATCTCTGAGAGCAGCAATAAGATTCATAGACACTATGATGGAAATGTGTGGAAGGAAAGGAATGATCACTGACTAAAATGTCAGTGGAGCTGGATTGAGGAAAAATAATCCAGAGATTCTCAAGCCTCATCAAGTGAAAGAAAGAGCTCTGCTTAGTTGAAAGACGACGGTACAGACACTTCATCCTTCTACTCTCCTTCTCTGACTCCACACAAGGAGAGATGCATCACAAGGGCAGAAAAAGGAAGAGCCTTGATAAGAATGTACAATATGCCAACTGTGATGTTTCACATGCTCTTCGATTCACAGAGTGGAAGTAAGAGAAAAACATGCCTTGTTTCAGCAGAATGCACTCTATAAATGTATGGAACAAGGTGCATTTTGGCTAAGGGACGCCCAATAAGATAGTGCCAAGACTCAAAGAGAATCCTCTCATCTTGACTGATGATATAGGTAAACACCAGGTTTGATTAGGTCTTTCCATTTATTAAAAGAAGAAAAAAATGTTTGATGTCAATTTTGTAATCTAAAATATTTTAGTTTCTATGTTTAATTAAAATTGTTTCAATTTTAATTCATTTTAGATTTTTGTAAAAACTTACACAAATTTTTCCCAAAACCTAAAAAGAAAAAAAAATGTCAAGGAGCCCCGTGGAAAAGATGATGTATCACAAAGAAAACATATCATCAATCTGAAGACCTAAAAGAGACCCTCCTATCTTTGAAAATGATGTTGGGTGGGAAGCTAAAGGAAAATTGTTTAAAACTTGGCATCTTCAGTGGGTTGCAAAATGACAGAGCAAATATGAAAGAGGGAGAACAGGAACAGGTAAAATAGTGTAACCAACAGAGACGCCAGGACAGAAATTAGAGAGGAACGGGGGGTGGAATGAAAGAAGGAAGAACAAAAAGGAAACTGATACTGAAATAGCAGAATTAAGATCTGCAAAGAGAAGAAATGATGTGGCAAAGAAAGCAAATGTGGGAAACAACTTGAAGAGTCTTCTAAAAGAATAGCTGTAAAGGACATGACATAATTTCATGTGGGAAGTTCTAAATATCAAGGACTTACATTGAAAATCTAACCAAAGAATTAATGATGGTCACACCCACAAGACCAGAACAATTTTAAGTCATATAACTTTTCTGAACTTAAAAACATAAAGATTATTCATATCAAAAGCACGTTCTAAACGAAATTACCAATAACAGACCCATGCTGAAATTTCTGAATTACAAGGATAAAGAAAATATCCTACAAGCCTTCAGGGGCACAAAGGAAATTTTAAAAACAGCAACAGGATGCCTGGGTGGCTCAGTCAGTTAAGCAGTCAACTTCGGCTCAGGTCATGATTTTGTGGTTTGCGGGTTCAAGCCCTGGGTCAGGCTCTGTGCTGACAGCTCGAAGCCTGGAGCCTGCTTCAGATTCTGTGTCTCCCTCTCTCCCTGTCCCTCCCCTGCTTGTGCTCTGTCTCTCTCTCAAAACTGAATAAACATTTTTAAAAAATTATAAATAAAAATAAAACAACAACAACAACAACCAAAAACAAACTCCAACATTATGACATTATGCTGGCCTCAAAATTCTATTCAATAAAAAAAAGGCAAAACAAAACAGAGAAGTCCATAGGATTTTCTGGAGGTAAAGCTCTAACACAAGATTATTTCCACATGAGTAGTTATTCCTGTGTGAAAGAAAAAAAATCATCATTCCAGTTAAACAAAGCCCAGAAAATACAGAATCCAAGTGCCTTTTTTCCTTAGAGTAAATTTTTCCTTTTTAGTTATAAAATGTATGTAACAAATGTATTATAAAAAGAATATTCAGGGGCGCCTAGGTGGCTCAGTCAATGAAGCACCTGACTCTTGATTTTGGCTCAGGTCATGATCTCACAGTCGTGAGATGGAGCCTCACCTCAGCTCCACACTGGGCATCGAGCCTGCTTGGGATCCTCTCTCTCTCTCTCTTTCTCTCTCTCTCTCTCAAAACATAATATTCAAATAAGCAAGAGAAAGATAACAACCACCTATAAATCACCTTCCAGGCTTATTTAGCAATATGTCACAAATTGTTGCCCATCTCATTAAAATTCTCTTATAGCGTCATTTACAATGTTGGGATTAGAACTTAGACTTCATTCCAATATGGAGAATAATAAATTATGGATGTGCCACCATTTATCTAACCTATTGCCTGTGATCCAAATGTCCATTTGGTCAGAAGTCCACTGCCCTCCCCCAAGATTTCACATATTCCTGCAGAATTTAAATTCCTGCAGTTATCTCTGGCTTTGACTCTAGCTCTGCACTGAGTTCATTTAGAATACGATTGCCTTGGCATGTGCTGTATCTGATCCTGTCACTTCTCTGCTACAAACCTTATTATTATTATTATTATTATTATTATTATTATTATTATTATTTAAATCCAAGTTAGTTAGCATATGATGTAATAATGATTTCAGGAGTAGAATTTAGTGATTTATCACTTCCATACAACACTCAGTGCTCATCCCAACAAGTGCCCTCTTTAATTCCCATCAAACATTTAGCCCATTCCTCCACCTACCTCCCCTCCAGCAACCCCTCAGTTTGTGCTCTGTATTTAACAGTCTCTTATGGTTTGCCTTCCTCTTTGTTTTTATCTTATTTTTTCTTCCCTTCCTCTATATTCATCTGTTGTGTTTCTTAAATTCCACATGAGTGAAATCACATATATGTCTTTCTCTGAGTTATTTCACTTAGCATAATACACTCTAGTTCCACCCACGTTGTTGCAAATGGCAAGATTTCATTCTTTTTCATTGCCGCATAGTATTTCATTGTGTATATATGTGCTGTGTGTATATATACATACATATATATATGTATATGTATATATACACACACACATACATACATACCACATCTTCTTTATCTACATCATCTTTATTCATCAGTTGATGGACATTTAGGCTCTTTCCATAATTTGGCTATTGTTGAAAGTGCTGCTATAAACATTGGGGTACATGTACCCTTATGCATCAGAACTCCTGTAACATTTGGGTAGATTCCAAGCAGTGCTATTACTGGATCATAGGGTAGTTTTGCTTTTAATTTTTTGAGGAATCTCCATACTTTTCTCCAGAGTGGCTGCACCAGTTTGCATCCCCACCAACAGTGCAAGAGGGTTCCCTTTTCTCTGCATTCTTACCAATGTCTGTCATTGCCTGAGTTGTTAATTTTAGCCATTCTGAGAGGTGTGAGGTGGTATCTCATTATGGTTTTGATTTGTATTTCCCTGATGATGAGTGATGCTGAGCATCTCTTCGTGTGTCTGTTGGCCATCTGGATGTCTTTGGAAAAGTGTCTGCTCATTCTGCCACAAACCTTTTAATAAGTACTTTTCCATTGCCCTTGTAATAAAGTGTAAATTACTCAGCTTGACTTACAAATCCTGCATGTGCCTCCATTTCCAGACACTGCCCCCTCCCAACTGCCTACTCTCCTCTTTTCTCCTATGTTCCAACCACATGAACAATTGATTTTAGCTTCCCAAAGAGTCAAATTCCTTCTTACCTCCAGACCTCTGCAAGTTGTTCAAAAAATATTTACTAATCTATATTTCTATGCACTTTGCTTTAGGCCTGAAGGGCCTGGTCCAGAACAGACAAACCAGAACACATAGCGAGAACACAGATTTTAATATATGTAAGAATTTAATATGCTATAAAGTGTCACATATCAGTGGGAACATAATTAATTATCTAACAAATATTATGCAAGAATATTGGCCTCCACTGAGGAAAAAAAGTTAAGAATAATAAAGTTGAAAGCCCTACTTAATACTAGATATAAAAATTAACAAGCCAGATTTAAGATGTACATATGAAATACACATCTCAATGTACATATGAAACCATTAAAAACTGGAAGATATTACAACTGGTTAATTGACCTTGAGGTGTGAAAGGAAGTTCTAAGCATATAGCAATAGAGTTATCTTTAAAGGAAAAGTTTAACATATTCAATAACATAAAAATCAAGAGCTTTGGCAATTAGGGGAAACAAAGAGCAAACAAACTGAGCAATATCGTGTTAGTTGTAATGAATGCTTTATATTTTATTGTATTCCCAGCTCACAGAGAAGGTCCCAATCCATATAACCCAGCAATTCTGTGGCCTCATCTCCCCCACGCTTATGTCCTCCCCAGCAACTCTTGGCCACATGAACTCCTTCCTGTCCTTCAACCCACCCTGCTTCTACCTCATTGCCTTAGCCCTTGCTTTGCTTTCCTTTGGGTTTTCTTTTCCCACTTACCTGCAAACCTTGCTTCTGCCTTTGTGTATTCTTTCCTATTGCTGCTATAACAAATTACCACCAGCTTAGTGGCTTAAAAACCTCATAAATTTAGGGGCACCTGGGTGGCTCAGTTGGTTAAGCATCCAACTCTTGATTTTGGCGCAGGTCATGATCTCTCAGTTCATGAGACCAAGCCTCATGTTGGGTTCTGAGCTGATGGTAGGAAACCTGCTTGGGATTCCCTCTCCCCCTCTCTCTGCCTCTCAAAATAAATAAACTAAAAAAAAATTTTAAACCCATGTAAATTTATTACCTTATACTTCTGGAGTTTAGAAATCCTAAGACCCAGGTGCCAGCAGAGCTGTACTCCTTCTGGAGGTTCTAGAACAGAATCTGTTTGCATGCCTTTTTCACCTTCTAGAAGCTGCACAGGCAGCTTCTTTGGTTCACGGCCCCTTCCTGCATCTTCAAGCCAGCAGCATAGAATCTTCAAATCTCCTTGACTCTACTTCCCCATGTTGCATCTCCTTCTCTGACTGACCTCCCACCCCCCTCTCGTAACAATCCCTTACAGTGGGCCTAATCTTCCCATCTCAAGGTCGTTATTAACCTAATCACACCTGAAAATCCCCTTTACATGTAAGGTAACATATGTACAAGTTTCAGAGATTCAGACATAGAAATCTTTGGAGAGGGCATTTTTCTGTCTACAAAATTTCCTTCAGATGTTGCTCAAACGTTACTTTATCAAAGAGACAACGCTACACCTAAATAAAACAGAAAGAGCTTCTGTTCCATCCCTAAACCTATGCTTCTGCTTCTCACTGTATTTTATTCTTTTGTTTAGCACTTTATACCATCTAATTTATGCAATCTCCATCAGGCCAGGGACTTTATATTATTTACCCATGGGTTCCCATAGCTAGAAGAGTGGGAAGCACATTATAGGTGCTCAATAAATGTTTGCTGAATGAATAAATGAACCAGAAAAACTAAAATGACTTGTTTCCAGGGCAAGAAAAATACCAGAGATGACAAACTCTCTTGCATTGATAAATAAATAACAAAAAGAAAGGAAGAAAGGATGGACTGCATCTCCTCAAATTGCTGTTGAATTGTGAAATCTCTCTGTTATTGGTCCGCAAAACTTTCCCTATGTCATGCATTAGATTTTCTTTAAATTTTGGCCAGAGCAGTATTAAGTCAGTGTAATGAAGGCAAGAGGTGACAAGTCTATACATTTCTCAAGAAAAATCTCAATTCTTACATGTTCCTCCTGCCTCCATGGTAACCTAAGGAAGGTAAGTATAAGCAAAATCAAAAAGGGAGAAGGGAAAAAGAATGTTGAGCCCACGTGGCCCGTTCACAACAAAAGTCTGTTCCGTTGTGATTTGTAGTCTGTTATTCAGCAGGAAAGAATCTTGGAAAAACAAGCATCTTGTTCTTGGAATGTCAGAGAGAATCAAAATAATTCAAAATCCAATCAGTGGCTTTGAACAAAACACATATTCCTTTCTCCTGTTAGATTTGGACAAGAATTCCTCACACAGTAGAATTTATAGAGCTGAAGACTACTGGAATAATGAACAAGTCTAGGAAAATCCTGAACCACCCTGACTTGCTAAGAGTTGGGGACAATGGTGCAGGGCTATAGGGGGACACCAAGGGAGAAGACGGGATAGGGCGCAATGTATGAAATGGAAGACTGAATTCTGGCAAGGGAACTGCCTGCTTTGGTATTTGCATAGCAGAGTAATGACACTTGAAACCTTTGCTTTTATTTTTCCTTAAAATGCATGAAGCCACATGATTGTTATAGTCACTCTTGCTGTATAAAAATTGTCCCATGGTTTAGTGGTATAAACTACAATCATTTGATTTTGCTCACAATTTTGAGGGTCAGGAATTTGGGACAGGCTTTGCTAAGTCTCTCTTTGGGGGTCTCTCATGCCACTACATTCAGATGTCACCTGAGGCTGCCGTCACCCAAAGACTTGCCTGGCTAGACATCTGAGTTGGCTCAATCATGTAGTTGGCAAGTGCTAACCTTTGGCAAGGTCTTTATCGTATTCAATATATAATTATTAAATCCATATCACCTGCTAAGCACTGTGCTAAGTAAATAGAATTATTACTGACTGAAGTAGGAAAAAAGGAAGGAGGGAAGAGTTTATTTCAGTTTGTCACATTTCACCTTAAAAATAATGTTCTTTTTGGCATGCAGAGAAACCATGTGGTTCACTCTGGTTTTTGTCCTCCAATAGTTCAAGCATTTAAAGAGAGAACTTAAGGGGCACCTGGGTGGCTCAGTCAGTTAAGTGTCCTACTTCACCTTATGATCTCACCGTTTGTAGGTTCAAGCCCTACATCGGGCTCTGTGCTGATAGCTCAGAGCCGGCATCCTCCTTCAGATTCTGTGTCTCCCTCTCTCTCTCTACCCCTCCCCAGCTTGTGCTCTGTCTCTTAAAAATAAATAAATGTTAAAAAAATTAAATAAAAAGAGAACTTAAAAGATTAGGTTCATAGGGGCACTTGGGTGGCTCAGTTGGTTAAGTGTTGACTCTTGATTTTGGCTCAGGGCATGGTCTCACAGTTGGTTTATGAGTTTGAACCCTGTGTCAGGCTCTGTGCTGACAGCGCAAAGTCTACTTAGGATTCTCTCTCCCCCTCTCTCTCTGCTCCTTCCCCACTCTTGGGCACTCTCTCTCTAAAAAATAAATAAATAAACTTAAAAAAAGATTAGGTTCATAAATCAATGTTTGGGAATAGCAGGAAGAAGAGTATGGGGTTCTCCTTGCTGCCTGCCCATACCAGAATCATGTTCTCTTGGATAGAGTGAAGAGGGAAGGAAGTGGAAGAGATCTGCCTGGGACTTACCTCCAAAGTGGGGCCCAGAAGCATCAGAGAGAGCCATGTGGTTCCCCCAATATAGCAATTAAGCAGGGGATTCCTGGTTGGAAGAGGCTATGCAGAAAATATGGGGCTCTCAGTCCTGGCCTGAGTGGCCCAGTGCTTAAGGAGCACAGGGGCCTCCCACTAATCCCAGAGGTCTCATGAACCCCATGAGAGTTGGAGTCAAACCCACAAAAGCTAAAGATAGATTTTCTATCTGCCAGACATGATAGGACTAGAAATAGAAATCCATTTAAATAATCAAAAGTAAATCACATCTCTTCCTCATCCTCCTCCTCCCCTTCACTATACTCTCTGCCTCAGTGGTCACACTGTTTCCTCCACTTCTGTATATGTGTCTGTCTTGTCTCCCTTTGCTTCTTTCTTATAAGGACATTTGTCAAGGCATTTGGAGCCCACCCAGATAATGCAAGATAATCTCTCCATCTCAAAACCCTTAACTTAATCACACATGTAAAGGTCCTTTTTCCCTATAATCTAATATTTACAGGTTCCAGAGATTAGAAACTGGAATTTTGAGGACTTTTACTCAGCCCATCCCACCCACTGAAGGGGTTAACAGAGCATCAAGTTGGCACATTCCTCTTAAATAGACAAAAAAATAGTTATTTGTCCTATACTTCCAAATGAGGCTACGTGATGCTGCAGCTCCCTGTGTCTATTGTGAACTTACCCTGTCAAGAGCTTTTTATCATAGGCAACTCTGTCCTTTCTAACCCCATGATCATCCTTTGGGGCAATGGAAAAAATAATATAAATCCTCCTTTGGGTTCCTCATTATGTGCCTGAAAGATGTTACGATGCTTCTTTTGTAACCCCATTCATCATATCTGGGGTAAGTATGCCACTGACATTGCCATTTAATCACTCCTACTATGTAGGGTACAATTACTGTGTCAGTTTGAGCTGTTTGCATTTAATTCCATCAAAAATTATCTCATGATATCAGAATACTATGAAGAATCACAAAGGAAAATAGATGGGAAAAAAAGCTAAATTATGTACTTGAACTGAGCCTGACTCATCTCCCAAATTTGCATGTTGAGTATAGACTCAGTCCATATACCACTGAAATCATCAATATTACTAAAACATTGCAGGATTAGGATAGACACCAAAGGCCTACGTAATAAAAAGACAATTAGCATTGAAAGGCTCTTGGATTATGATGGAGATAAATCTGCCATGCTTTTAATAAATAGACCTAATTGCTTTACTTGATTATCTATTTCTTTCTTTAGTATTAAATTTACAAGAAAAAAATGAAGATCTTTAAAAGAAGCCTTAAAGATTTCATTTTTCAGCAGCCTTGTCTTTAAGGGAAAAAATTCATTTTTATAATATATTGTTTCACAAAGTGGTTTATGATAATGTCTAAACTGTTTAGATTGCTTTGGGGACACATTTTAAGCCTTCATTTAGGAAAAAAAAAACAGCTGAACCATGCATTACAGTAAATCAGTGACCTCTGGATCCTGTGTGTTGTGGGCTTGCAAATGGTTTCTTTTGCATTGCCATCGTGAATTCTTTCCCAATGAACTCTGTGCAACATAATGAATATCCATATTTTGGATATAAGAAGCCCACTTGGCCTCCAAACTGTATTATGTGAACGACAATTATTTCTTAAATACTGATTTAACATTCACAACGAAAATATACACGACTGTGTGGCATGACAGACCACTAGCCTAAGACCATCCTCTGAATCTAGATAAATAGGCAGAACCAAAACCAATGTTCTAGATCTGCGATCTTGTAAGACTAGTTGATAGAGTCTTACTCCTGCTTCCTTACACCTCCTCTTACTCAGCTCTTGGGGTTTCCAGCAAAATTCCTGGATGGCTCCAGAAGTCAAAGACAGTGAGGCATTCCCATCACAGAAATGGGTTGTACTGTTGTCAGAAACCTTGAGACTCCAGAAGCATCTGGGTTTTACTGCATGTTCATTAACAGCTTTTTCTTATTTCTACTTCCTAGGATATGCCATATCAGAACTCCATAAAGAGGAAAGGAGAACTTTCCACATTCTTTCAGAGCTAAGAAATAACTGATCATACAATAAGTAAAAAAAACAAAAAATTGAAGCAGAAATGGAAAACCAAATTATTTGAGCTAAAGACACAGATAAGCCATAAATGTTATAGTGGTTGAACTGCTAATTCCTCTTAGTGCTCTTTCTATTCCACTAGATGAAAAGATTAGTAACACTGGAAACTTTTAAGGATGACATTCAAATCCCTGGTAGTTTGATGAGGTTTTTTTTTTTACTGTAAATAATTTTGGGGAAAATTCATCTCTGGCATGCAATGGTCTTGGAATATTTTCTGCGAAAAATAAAATAAGAATGCCTTTTATTGGTATTGGTACTGGTTTATAAAGATTACAAAGAGCAGCAACACACATTATCCCATTTGATCCTCAAAGCAACTCTGCAAAGCAAACAGGAAATTCATACTATGATTACCATTTTAAAGATGAGGAAACTGAGAACCAAAAATCATAAAGCTCCTGATCAAGATCTTATAAATAGTAAATGGAAATATTAGGTCTTGATCTCAGTTCACTGTATTTCCCATTAAACCATAATGCCCCTTCATCTAACTCTTTCTCTCTTTTTTTTTTCCTGGAAAAATAAAGGCACTCCTATTTTAAAATTGAAAAGGTTGTTAGTTTTAAAGGAAAAACAAAACCTTTCTCCTTTTTAAAATTGCATGAACAATAGATCTTCATTACAGAAAAATAAGAAAAAAAACTTTGAAAGGAAAAAAGCGGGAAAAATCTCCGGGTTATCACCTAGAAACAATAACACCTAGAATTAATAACTTGGTGTATTTCCTTTTACACTATTTCCTGTGCAAGTCTGCCCATGTTAATAAATATAAATTTGCTTACAAAAATTGCACCATCTTTACAGACTGCTTTTGTGCACTGCCTTTTGCACTCAACACCTTTAGAACAACTTTTCATGTCAATATTTAAATACCAATAACTATAATTTTGATGACTACATACTATCTCATAGTATAGGTATATTTAACTTGTTTAAATGAACCCCTAAAATGCCAAATTTAAGTTGTTTCCAAATTTCTTCTATTTTATTTTAATTTTTTTAATGTTTATTTTTTTTTTAATTTTTTTTCAACGTTTTTTATTTATTTTTGGGACAGAGAGAGACAGAGCATGAACGGGGGAGGGGCAGAGAGAGAGGGAGACACAGAATCGGAAACAGGCTCCAGGCTCCGAGCCATCAGCCCAGAGCCTGACGCGGGGCTCGAACTCACGGACCGCGAGATCGTGACCTGGCTGAAGTCGGACGCTTTAACCGACTGCGCCACCCAGGCGCCCCTATTTATTTATTTTCGAGAGTAGAGAGGAGCAGAAAGAGAGAGAAACAGAGAATCCCAAGCAGGCTCTGCACTGACAGTACAGAGCCCAATGCAGGACTTGAACCCATGAACTGTGAGATCATGACCTGAACCAAAATCAAGAGTCAGACACTTAACCCGCTGAGCCACCCAAGCACCCCAGTTGACTCTATTTTAAATAAGTAATGTGAATATTGCCTTAAGAAACATCAGACAAATCTAAATTGAAGAACATTCTAGAAAATAATTGTCTTTACTCTTCAAAAAAAATCAAGGTCAGGAAACATAAATAAAAAAAAGAATTGCTCCAGAAAAAAAAGAGAACAAGCAGTAAATGACTATAAAAGACAAAACTGGATGGCAATAAACTGAACAACCTAGAGGAGATGCATAAATTCCTGGAAATATATAGTCTACCAAACTGAAACAGGAAGAAATTTTTAACAGACTCATTACCAGAAATGAAACTGAATCAGTAATCAAAAAACTCCCAACAAACAAAAGTCCAGGACTAGACGGCTTCACAGGTGAATTCTACCAAACCATTAAAAAACCTATTAATACCTATTCTTCTCAAACTTTTCCATAAAATAGAAGAGGAAAGAAAACTTTCAAATTCATTCTATGAAGCCAGTCATAGAAGTCAGGTATCAAAACCAGATAATTATATCACAAAAAGGAAAACTACAGACCAATATCTTGATGAACATAGATGAAAAAAAATCCTCAACAAAATATTAGCAAAATGTGGGGCGCCTGGGTGGCGCAGTCGCTTAAGCGTCCGACTTCAGCCAGGTCACGATCTCGCGGTCCGTGAGTTCGAGCCCCGCGTCAGGCTCTGGGCTGATGGCTTGGAGCCTGGAGCCTGTTTCCGATTCTGTGTCTCCCTCTCTCTCTGCCCCTCCCCCGTTCATGCTCTGTCTCTCTCTGTCCCAAAAATAAAAAAAATAAAAAATAAAAAAATGTTAGCAAAATGAATCCAACAATACATTTAAAAAAATCTTTCACCATGATCAAGTAGGATTTATTCCAGGCATGCAAGGGTGGTTCAATATTCACAAATCAATCACCCTGATACATAACATCAATTAAGAGAAAGAATAAAACCGTAAGATCATTTCAATAAATGCAGAGAAAAGCAATTGACAAAGTACAAATTCCATCCATGATAAATACACTCAACAAAGTAGGTTTAGAGGGAACATACCTTAACATAATAAAAGCTTTATATGCAAAACCCACAGAAAACATCATCCTCAATAGAGAAAAACTGAGAGCTTTTCTCCTAAGGTCAAGAACAAGACAAGGATGTCTACTATCACCACTTTTATTCAGCATAGTACTGGAAGTCCTAGCCACAGCAATCAGACAAGAGAAAGGGATAACAGGCATCCAAATTGATAAAGAAGTAAAACTTTCACTATTTGCAGATGACATGATACTATATATAGAAAACCTTAAAGACTCCACTATAAAACCACTAAAACTGATAAAGGAATTCAGCAAGGTTGTAGGATACAGAATCAACGTGTAGAAATCTGTTGCATTTCTATTCTATATGCTACTAATGAAACAGCAGAAAGAAAAATTAAGAAAGCAATCCCATTTACAATTGCACCAAACATAATAAAATACCTAGGAATAAACTTAATCAAGGAGGTAAAAGACCTCTACTCTGAAAACTACAAAATATTGATCAAAGAAATTGAAGATGACACAAACAACTGGAAAGACATTCCCTGCTCATGGATCAGGGGAACAAATGCTAAAATATCCATACTACCCAAAGCAATCTACAGATTTAATGCAATCCCTATCAAAATACCATCAACATTTTTCACAGAACTAGAACAAACAATCCTAAAACATGTATGGAACCACAAAAGACCCCAAACAGCCAAAGCATTCTTGAAAAAGAAAAGCAAAACTGGAGGTATCACAATTCGAGATTTCAAGTTATATTACAAAGCTGTAGCAATCAAAACAGTTTGGTACTGGCACAAAAATAAACACATAGATCAACAGAATGGAATAGAGAGTGCATGATTATATAGTCAATTAATCTTCAATAAAGGAGGCAAAAAATAACATGGGAAAAAGACAGCCCCTTCAACAAATGGTGTTGGCAAAACTGGACAGCTACATGCAAAAGAATGAAACTGGACCACTTTCTTACACCATACACAAAAATAAACTCAAAGTGGATTAACGACATAAATGTGAAACCTGAAGCCATAAAAATCCTAGAAGAGAGCACAGGCAGTAATTTCTCTGACATCAGCCATAACAACATCTTTCTAGACATGTCTCCTGAGGCAAGGGAAACAAAAGCAAAAATAAACTATTGGGAATACTTCAAAGTAGAAATCTTCGGTACAGTAAAGGAAACAATCAACAAAACTAAAAGACAACCTACAGAATGGGAGAAGATATTTTCAAATGCCATATCCAATAAAAGATTAGTACCCAAGATATATAAAGAACTTTAATAATTCAACACCAAAAAAGCAAATAATCTAATTAAACAATGGGCAGAAGACATGAACAGACATTTCTCAAAGAATACATACAGATGGCCAAAAGACACATGAAAAGATACTCAATATCACTAATCATCAGGGAAATGCAAATCAAAACCACAATGAAACCTCACCTCACACCTGTCTCAATGGCTAAAATCAAAAGCATAAGAAACAAGTGTGGGCAAAGATGCGGAGGAAAAGGAACCCTCCTGTACTGTTGGTGGGAATGCAAACTGGTGCAGCCACTCTGGAAAACAGTGCAGAGGTTCCTCAAAAAATTAAAAATAGATCTACCCTATGACCCAGAAATAGCACTGCTAGTAATTTACCCTAGAGATACAGGAGTGCTGATGCATAGGGGCACTTGTACCCCAATGTTTATAGCAGCACTCTCAACAATAGCCAAATTATGGAAAGAGCCTAAATATCCATCAACTGACAAATGGATAAAGAAATTGTGGTTTATATACATGATGGAATACTACGTAGCAATGAGATAGAATGAAATATGGCCTTTTGTAGCAACGTGGATGGAACTGGAGAGTGTGATGCTAAGTGAAATAAGCCATACAGAGAAAGACAGATACCATATATTTTCACTCTTATGTGGATCCTGAGAAACTTAACAGAAGACCATGGGGGAGGGGAAGGAAAAAAAAAGTTAGAGAGGGAGGGAGCCAAACCATAAGAGACTCTTAAAAACTGAGAACAAACTAAGGGTTGATGGAGGGTGGGCAGGAGGGGGAAGGTGGGTGATGGGCAGGGAGGAGGGCACTTGTTGGGATGAGCACTGGGTGTTATATGGAAACCAATTTGACAATAAATTTCATATTAAAGAAATTAAAAAATAATAATAGTAATTTAAAAATAAAAATAGTAAAATAAAAGAATGAAGAAAAGATATATCGTGCAAGCATGAATCCAAAAGTTACCCCCCAAAAAAGTCAACTGATGGTTAAAGCACAAAGAATAACAACAATAGAAGTGAAATATATGGCAATGATATCACAAAGAAAGTGAGAGCCACATCTCCTGAAGAACTTCACATTTAACTCCACATGTCACTAAGAGTTAAAGCTGGAATCCTAACAAAGTCCTATAAATCCCCATGCCATCTGTCCCTATTAATTCTCTCACTTCCTCTCCTTCTATTCTCCCTGCTTTGCTCACTGGGCTCCATTCACACTAACCTATCCGCCTATTGCGAGAACATTCTGGACAAAGTCCCTTTGGGCCTGGTGGCTGCCTCTTCCCCAAAGACTCTCACGCTAAGATGACCAGAGGCTAACACACTTCTAAATGAGGACCACCTAGACAAATCTACTTCCAGTTGTAACCCACACACGCATCCCTAGCCCTGTGCCCTACCTTATTTTTTTCATAGAACTTACCCCCTTTTAACACACTATATAATTTCCTTGTTTATTGAGCTTATTATTCATTTTATGTCCCCACCTGCTAGAATGTAAGTCCCAATAGAGTATTGTCTGTTTTCTTGATAAATGTATTCCAAGGCCATATAACAGTGGCTGGGATATAGTAGTTGCTTAATATATCTTTATTTGTTTAATGAATGAATAAATGAATATCTGTTGGAGAAGGGAAAAAGGGAAATATGTTAATGATAATAATACAAATATTACTCTGAGAACACAGTGCACCAAAAGAGAAGACATGACTTACATGGGCAATTAGACTCATTTTAGCCTTTTGTATAAAGAAGTATCCAAATGAAAATGGTTTTACGAATTTCAATATAGCAGAGATTAATAAGTTCAACCTCAAACACAAGTCCATTTTTCACAAAGAGGATACCAAGTCAGTGAGAGGCACACACAGTTCTGTGATGTCAACTGCATTCGAACTGCATATCCTCTGCTTAGAGTCACCTGACATAAGAATAACATGATGTTTACACACAGCACCTGGATGTGTGTGCCCTTCATTCTCTATTCCTTTTATTCATTTTTTTTAAAAAAATCCACTGCACATTAAATGCTAAAGCTAAGGGATTTGCAGAACGTCCATTAGAGATAAGAAACACCAAGCTACTGTTTGTTCATTTTCAACTAGCAGACATCTCTAGGCATAGATGTCACCCAGAGTAGTAATGTAAACAGGTCATTTAAACAATGAATTCAGGTAGAAAATGGAAATCGTTGAAGAACCATTAATGCCCACACCAGCCTGCTTCAGCTAGAAACAAAGGGGAAAGATGCACTCACCATGTGAACGGATGGTAATAGGGTACATCAGATAATTCTGGCCTTCTACAGGCCTGCTAGCATCCACCCACATGAAAATGTTGTCAGTCTTCAAGAACCAGGGGCGCCTCGGTGGCTCAGTCAGTTAAGCGTCCAACTTCAGCTCAGGTCATGATCTTGTGGTTTGTGAGTTCAAGCCCCACATCGAGCTCTGTGCTGACAGCTCCAAACCTGGAGTCTGCTTCGGATTCTGTATCTCCCTCTCTCTCTGCCCCATCCCTGCTCACACTCTGCCTCTCTCCAAAATAAACATTAAAAATATTTTTACAAAAATCTTCAAGAACCAGCTTAAGTTCTCTCTCCTTCATGAAGACTCAGTGATTCCCAGAAATGAATGACATACTGGCTTCTATCAGATCTCAGCACCACATTGATAGCAACTTGTGGTACTTATACCTTAGATATATAGTCGTAAGTATTCAACATGGGGGCACCTGGGTGGCTCAGCCAAGGAAGCATCTGACTCTTGATTTCAGCTCAGGTCATGATCCCAGGGTCATGGGATCAGCCCTACGGTAGCATTCTCTCTCTCTCTCTGTTTCTCACCCCCTCCTCTGCTCACGCATCCTGTCTCTCTAAAATTAAAAAATAAATAAACAAAAAACCAAGTATTCAACATAGCTGCCACCATGAGGGAAGGTATCCTGTGTTTTAATCCTGTGTATGTCCTTTGGCACCTCACATATATATCCATCAAACCCCTAACTGAATCAAATCAAATGCTTCCAAAATTGTCTCCCATGCTGGGAAGCCAGGAAAGATTTCTGTATACAATAGATATTTGCTGAATTCATTTGAATGGAATCCCACGAAGATTTCTATTTCTGGAAACTTTTTCTATTAGTTCTATCGGAGCTCAGGTAGACCACTAAGGTCAGCAGCTATCACTTGTTCTTATTCTTTTATTTAAATTAACCAAACTTTCTTTAGCCAAATTTTATTGATTTCTAATATAAAACAGCATATAGTCTGAATGATTGCCTAAATCATTCAAATGTAGGCTCCATGAAGACAGTAGTTTTTGTCTCTTGGTTCTTTGCTCTTATGATGATTAAAACAGTCCCTGACACATAGTAGATATTCAGTAATAATTACTGAATGAAGTTGTTCAAAACATCATGAAAACCCAGCTTTCTGCCAACAGACTATGAAAAGCAGCCTACTTATTACAGACACAGTGGTGGATCATTTCCTAAGAGCCTCCAACTTTCCCTCCATCCCTATAGGCCCATGTCTCTCTGCACATTGAGAGGGAGAGTCTGTTCCCTTTTCCCTTGAGCTTGAGCTGGCCTTGTGACTTACTTTGAGCAACAGAATGCATGGGAGGGGGATGTTCTGGGATTTACACACCTAGATCTTAAAATACCTGTAGCCTCTGCTTTCTCCGTCTCAGGGTCCATGGGGTAATGAGAACCCATGGAAAAAGAGAAACCTAGCCAGGAGGCCCTGAGCCATCCCGGCAGAGATTCTGAACATGGAAGTGATCTTAGATGTTCCAACCCCACCCACGTTCCCAGCTGAATACAACTGCACAAGTAACTCCAGCCAACACGTGGAGTGAAGACTGGCATCCCAGCAAGCTCTGCTCTGTTGCAGAATCATGAGCAAATAACTGGGTTTTGTTGTCACAGCCACTAACTCTAGAGGTGGTTTGTTACACACACTAGATAACTGAAGCAATCCTAATTCATTTGTCTACATATCTGTCCTTTCTGTATGTTTGCATAAAAAATACTGTGAAATGATTATCACTTAGTATGTGTTTCTGGGTGGTGACATCTTTGGTGGGGCTTTTTCTTTTTTGTCTTTAGTTTTTTGCTTAGTACTTTATATTTCTGGAATTGCATTAATAAAATGTATTTCATAAAAACAATAATTATTCTTTTCTTATCATTATAACATTAACAGATCTAAAAGGAATGTTTATAAAACATATAGAGAATATAAAAAACTTCAAAAATACCTTTATACCTACCCACCACCCAGTTTAAGAAATAGAACATTATATTCAAAGCTTTCTATGTGCTCCTTCCGTAACCCAACACCTTCCCTCAATTTCTGCTTCATGAACTTTGCTTTGCTTCTCTATGAAAATTTCTCCAAATATGATTATGTACCCAAACACACAATTGTATGGTTTCATGTTTGTGAAAAGATGGAATTCTATTTTATTGCTGTATCGTATTCCATTCCCTTAACACACTGTGCTAGCCCATTCAGCTTGCTATAACAGAATACCACACACTGGGTGGCTTGTGAACAACAGAAGTTTAAGTTCTCACAGTTCTGGAGTTTGGGAAGTAAGTCCAAGATCAAGGTGCCAGAAGATCTGGTGTCTGATAAAGATGTCCTCACATGGCAGAAGGGATGATGAAGCTCTCTTGGGTCTCTTTTACAAACACACTAATTATATTCACGGGAGCTCCACCCTCATGACCTAATCACTTCTCAGAGGACCCCACCTCTTGACACCATCACACTGGGAGTTAACACTTCAACTTATGAGTTTGGGATGGGGGAGAACACAAACATTCAGTCTTAGTACACACCACAGTTTACCCGTTCTACTGTTGTTGAACGCTTCTGTTTGTTCCTAGATTCCACCCGTTACCAAAAGGGCTGCCATGAATATTCTTATACATGTCCCTGACGCAAGAATATTCGGTGCCTGCCCAGAAGTGCTAAATACTTTGAGAGGCAATATAGTGGAGAGGTTAAGATGAGGCTCTAAAATCTAACAGACCTGGATTCCAACCCCTATTCCTTCACTCAGTCATCCCTGTGACCTTGTGCTGCTTAATCAATTCCTCTAACAGTCGGTAGGTCTAACCTTTGGTGCATTTGGTAATCACCTGAGGAGGTCTAAAAAATCATAGAAGCCTAGGTCTTGCCTTCAGAGGGTCTGATTTAATTGGTCCAAGTGGATGGTAGCCTGAGCACTGACAGTTTTAAAAGCCCCACCCCTACCCCAGCCATGCGAATGGGCAGCCACATCTGAGAACCAGTTTCCCCATCCGTGAAACCTTGATGAGGACAACAGTTAACAGGGCCTTACCAGAGCACTGCCAGAAGGACAAAATAGTGTGCGTGACAGTGCCTGGAAGTCAATAATTTTAGCCCTTCTGGTGAAAGCCCTCACTCCATTACCTTTTAAGTTTGAGTACAGCTGATATTGGAAGTATCATAATAAGTAGGATTTGATGACTGGGTGGATGCAGAGAAATAAAGGACAGGAACCCTGGTTCGTATGCTCTGAAGGGGAAAATACAGAAAAGGGAGCAGACCAGTCTTTTGACTCCAACTATCTAGACACAATCTCTCAATTACTCTCTGTTGTAATTTTCCAAGTTTATGTGAGATGTGAGTGATTCGAAACCCAGTTAGAGGCTTGCCTTTATTGTTTGCTGGCCTTACTGGGGGTGGAATCTTAGAAATGTTAGTGTCTTATAGAGATAATGTTCTCTTTGTTCAAAGATTTTGTTTTCCAACCAAGGAAATAATTAATTAAGCTTGTGTTCTCCCATCCCCCTCTATGATGTTCTAAACAGCAGTACTTATTTGGGACATGATATTAATTTTGTTTGGAATCCATGGTGACATAGTCTTTGTTTTTTGTCATGAACATGTTACAAAGTGGTTTTATGATTTTCTAAACCAATCATTGCATTAGGAATCTTCCTTCATGCAGACAAAATTAAAAATCTGCCTCAATCTCAGACATCAAAAAAATCTTTCTCTAATTCAGTTAATGAGTTAGGCTTCCCCCGCCCCAAAAAAAAGAGTGTTAAATATCTGGAATTCATAATAACATCAAATTTTCTTTTATTAAGTAAACTGATTTGTCACTTTCAAAAACCACTTTAGTCAAATAGGTTATTACACTTATTCCCTTAAACTGTCGTTTAGCAAATAAACACTGACGTAGAATGGCCACCAAAAGAGAAAAAAATGTGAGGAAGAGACACCTTACAAAGGTAGGAACTTACTGGGTGGTGAGAACAGTTCAGGGAATCTGTGGGCTGACTGGGCTAGGCCCGCAGCTAGATTTCATCTAATCCACCTGTCAGATGCCAAGAAAAATAAGTGCATTTTGTAGAGCCTGGTATCTCTAGCTCTCCCCTCTGACCTCCTTCCTTCCTGACCCTTTGACCTTCCCCTCAGGAGCTGCTCTGAGCAACTGTGCCCAGCACCTGGGAGGCCAACAATTCTGCAGAGGCCAACAAGTCAACATTCCACCGGGGACGCTGTGGCTGGATAATTCAACAAATTCAGCTGTTCTCCTTGCCACACCCTCCATCTAGGCTTCCACCCAAGGTTCCTCCTTCTTCACTATTAAAAATTGTAAGTCAAGGCCCCCAGTCTCTCTTCTCACCCCTCCCAACCAGTCCCCCCACCCCTGCTTCCCACCTCCATGCCTCCCTGCCTGTGAGCCTCCCCACAGTGCCTTGTAGAAACCCCAACTCTAGAAGGAACAAACTTCCTTTGGTCTACAAATATTTCCTTGAGCATTCCCCCAACATTACTGACAAGTGGATTTATTGGATTCCCTCCCAAACCTGTCATTCCATTAGACACAATCACCCACTGAGTCATGAGGACACCAACTGTTAGAATAAACGTGACCTTCTGCCATTTGCCCTCCCATATCCAGTCTGTGGCCATGTCTTGACTACTGTGACTCCAGTGACTTTACAGGGAGGAGGGAATGAGATGGGCCCATGCTCGGTTCATTAGCCCTCCTATTATTTATTAAGATCTTTTTATGAAAAAGTTTAAAAGTACACTTAAATACAGAGAATAGTACAGCAAAAATCCCATATCCCCACCACCTAACTGCCTCAGATTGTAACATTTTACAACACTATATTCTATTCCATTTCCTTTCAATGCTTTTTTTTCTAACAGATGAGACTCAAAAGCATTGAGCGACTTTCCCCAGACCTACAGCCCTCACCCAGCACAATGTCTAAGACACAGAGTATGTGAAGGCTCATTTGCTCAATAGCTCTCACCTAATCTATGAGCCTCCTTGGGTCCCCCCTGTCTTTTCTCCCAAGCTCCCTTTCTAATCTGCTTCCTTGGAATATAGATGTTTCTGTCTGTACTGTCAAATTTTCCTTGCACTATCTGCCTATTTCCTTTTATTTTTTTCTCCCCATGCCATTCATTCTGTTTTTCACTTAGTACCTATTTCATAAGCACCTACTACGTACCAGGCACTATTCCAGGCCCTCAGGATATGCATCCATCTACCTTCTTCTCTATGTAGCTTTGTCTTTGCTGATCCTTGCTGTTGGACCATCTGTCAATATGAATTTCTTCCCGTTTTCCTTTCATCATCCCTACCCTCCTCAGCTCTTGCCATACTTCCCTCACCTCACTGATTACAAAGGAAAATAGAAGCATTATTTTACTTACTGCATTTTTATGTTAGAATGATATGTCCTCTGTAGCTTTATTTTAAAAAAAAACTGATTAAGAAATAATTTCCTATTGATTAATGTTCAGATTTTTGACAGTAATACCAGGTCTTCAAAAAATCTTTTCTTTCCCATCAAGCACTTTGTATCCCAACCACATTTGAATAGCCTCCATGCTACAGACTTACTCCCAGGCTTTTACTCAGGCTGTTCCCCATTATATGGGGTGTTTTCAACCTGGATTTGTCAAGGTTCTTGGGAGACTTGTCTGCCACTGTCTGCTTTTTCGCCCATGTCTCCAGCATTTAGCACAATGCCTGGTACACAGGATGAGCTCAAGAAATGGTCATTGTATTTAAAAAAAACAAATAAATATTAAGTTACTCATCACTTGAGACAGCATGTTTTCTTTTAGCTGATGGGCCACCATAGAAACAAATTTTTTAACTTACATTGACCAACCAAAATGGAAAAAGAGACAGCAAGAATAGACAAGGAAGAGAAACATGTCACTCAGAAAGACTGAGAAGCTCTGAGGTTGTTCTTTCTCATGGGGTTACAGAACTGTCAGAGGTGGGGTCGAGGCAACTGCAAATAGTTTGCCTCCCTACTAATCCTTCAGGGGAGGGAAACCTGTTCTAAGTAGGCAATGTGACAGCTGCAATTCTACCAGCACATTCCACAAAAGTCACAAGAAAACTGATGAGAATTCTAATACTCTGTGATAGCAGTAAGGAAAAGCTTCCAAGGAAAAACACCAGGAAAGGGACTTGGTGACTTTTAGCCCTTGGAAAAGTGAATATTTAAAACACATGAATCTGTTAGACCCACCTCCTCCCCTGCCCCCCCATAAATCAGAGGTTAGAGAAGATGGCATCAAATGCCCCAGTGAAGGTTTACACCGAGGGGCACAGCACCAGGGCTAAATCAAAGAACTAAAAGTTAAAAAATCATAATAACCTCCTCTCTCTAGACCCCACCCCCGTCCAAGCTGGTTTACAACACTGTGGGTGAGATCATTCACCTGCACCAAGAGATAAAGCTCTTTATGATTCACTCCCTTAGGAACTCAGTAATTAAGATCATTTAGAAAATGAATAAGAGCTGTTTAAGCAAACAGGCATTCCTGGCAAAGGGATGCTGCAGGGTATTGGAGCAGCTGGATCTTCATGGGGGCTAAAAAAAAACCCCACATCCTTCGAGAAGGACAATACTCTGCAGCACCTACCTGCAATCAAGTTACCCAGGGTGCTTGTTACGAGTTCAGATTTGGGAACCCCAACTCTTTTCTACTGAATCAATGTTTACACACAGAGATGTGGTTCAGTGTTGAAACTAGGAAATTTAGAACAAAACAAAACTCTCCTCTCTAGGCCTCCCTCGGATCTTAACTGGTTACAGCTCTTTTGTGAGACCTTTCATTTCCACACAAGGACAGAGATAGAGCTTGTGAGGGTCAAATATGTGTCAGCAAGTTTTCCTGGTGATTAATATTCGCTGAAGTGTGAGAAGAGCTTCAGGGTCTGAAGACCATCACCATGGCACACGTAAAGGGCCTTTCATGTGAGATGGAAAGCTACCTGTTCCCTGGAGTTTCTCAGCTCTGGGACCACTCTCCCTTGACCTCAGACCTGAAGAACTGCAGGCAGGAAACCGTTTCCTCCTGTTTCAGAGCCTCTATGTCTTTTCCTCTTGCATAGAATTGTTCCATTGAACTTTGTACTCCTAACAGCTGCTTATATTTGTCACATCATCCTATTTAGTCTTCTCTTTCAGTAGATTTATGTACTTCTTTGATTTTCTATTTCGTTATTCTAATGTACTCTTCTTGCTTAAACTCTGACTTCCTACTAAATTGTAAAAATAATTCATCATCCTTGTTTTGTAATTAAGTGATACAGCAATTATAACAAACCATTATAGCACTTAGGTGGAGAATTTATTGGTGTCCACTGAATAGTTCTTTAAACTTTCTGTACTTTAAAATTTTTCCAGGGGCACCTGAGTGGCTCAGTCAGTTAAGTGATTGATTCTTGGTTTCCGCTCAGGTCATGTTCCCACAGTTTGTGGGTTCGAGCTCTATATCAGGCTCTGCACTGGCAGTGCCGAACCTGCTTAGGATTCTCTCTCTCCTTTCTCTCTGCCCCTCCCCTGCTCATGCTCTCTCTTTCTCTCCCTCAATATAAACAAACTTTGAAAATGTACATTTTTTCATAATAAAATACTGGGGAGGAAGAATTCCAAAGGTACAGAAAGTGAGTGAAAAGTAAACTCCTCCCCTCTCCTTTTGCTTACTTGAATCTAATTCCCAGAAAATAATCACTGTCAACAATTTTTTTTAATTTTGTAATTTTCAGGCACACAGCTTTACAATTCAACATCTGTACACACTACAAAGTGATCCGCCACAAATCTAGTTCCCATCCATCACCATACAGTTGAACCCCTTCAACAATTTCTTATATATTCTTCCAGAAGTTGTCTCTGCATAAGCAATCACATTTTTTTCTACTTGATTGCATACATATGACATAAGTGCATAAAAGCATAAAAAACAAATCTTGGGGCTGAGCCTGAGTGGCTCAGTTGGTTGAGCGTCAAACTTCAGCTCAGGTCATGATCTCAGGGTTCATGAATTCAAGCCCCACATCCAGCTCACCACTGTTAGTGCAGAGTCTGCTTCAGATCCTCTGTTCCCCTCTCTCTGCCCCTCCCCTGCCTGCAGTCTCCCAAAAAAGAAAAAAAATGAATAAATAAAAATTTTAAAGCATGAAAAGCAGTCTGATCTTGCTTTTCTCAGTCATCAACATTTCAGGAATTTCTTTTCAAATGAGTACATAGAGATCAGTCCATTTTCTAGTTGCTATATAAAATTTCACTTTATGAAAATACATAATTTGAACAGTACTACAGTGAGAGATATACAGGCTATGCAGGTACTTTACAGTTTGGTTATTTGTTTAGCTGACACATCGATATGCAAAATGTCACCATGAACACCCTCATGCCATCTTTCTATATTCACCAGTTATTTGTATAAGATAAAATCCTAGAAGTGAAAATGATGGGCCAAAATTTGCATTGAAATGTTTTAAAATATTGCAAAATTGACTGCTAAAAATTCACACCAATTTATATGCCCATAAAGCATCTCTATGCCTCTTTGCCAATCTGATAAGTGAAAAAAAGCACTCTGAATCTAAATTCATTTCTTGAACTAAAAGAAATGAGCATCTTTTCACATATATGCCATTTGTATTTTTTTTCCATAAACTGCTGATTCATGTTCTTCACCCAAATTATATTAGGGTTTTCAACTTTTTTGTTGATTTATTTAAAAGCTCTTCATGTATTAAGAAAATTAGCCTACTTGCCATATATGCTGTAAAAAGACATTGACAGTCAATCTTTTGCCATCTTATCTTATTTGTAGAATTTTTGCATTGCAGAATTTGGGAGTGAGGTTTTACCACAGAACAGTTTTTCACAATTGTACAAACAATAAGTGATCATTACAATGAATTGGAATAACACATAAAATACCATATATGTATTTAAAACAAGCAGCAGCAGCAACAATAAACTGCACCCATAGTTACAGAGAGATGACTAAAGTTAATACTGTATTGTATATTCAAAAGTTTCTAAGAGAGCATATGTATATATAGGGATGGAAGATAGATAGAAAGATAGATAGATAGATAGATGATAGATAGATAGGCAGGCAGATAGACAGATAGATATACAAAACAACCTAAACCACTTATATGACTCATTCATACAAATGGAATACCATCCATCCAATTAAAAAGCGTGTTGTAACTGTTACATGAAAAACCAGTTTACAAAAGAGTAGATACTTACATATATGTAAGACTTTGCTATTTGCAAAGTACATCCTGCTGTGTGATACTTCCAACAATTCTGAAATATGCCACTATCACCATCCTATAGGTGACAAAACAGAGAGTCAAGAACCAAGTGATTTCTCTGAAATGACATATTTAGTAAATGATCCAGGACTTCTAACTCCAAATTACCTGATTTCTCCAATTGATCCAGCTGCCTCAGGGGGAGAGTGAGAATGCAGAATAACATTTAGAAGGAGAGATGTTTCCATAGGTATGTAGCTTAAAAGTCTTTCGAATTATAATTGTACTAGCATACATCCCCAAATCACACTTTTATTCCCAAAATTCAAATTTCAACATAATTCTAACGTGCACAAATTACTGTATGTTTATTAAGCACAATCTAAATCTATCTTCAATGTTAGAAAAGAAGTACTTGGTACGGAATGTGTCTGGTGACATACACCATAATGATCTCCCACTCCCTCATTATTTCTTGTGAAGTAATATATTTAATTATATCTGTCAATGACTAATATAATGGGCAGTCCTAACTTGGGACTGTCTTCTACAGTAAATTAGAATTGCATTTCCTCCTCTGTCAATTCAGTCTTGTTTTCCACAGAAAGGCAAGCAGGATTGCTTGGTGCTAAATGTCCCATTAGCATTCTCTGACCTTCTGCACAGCTGGCTGCAGCTCTGAACCTGCTGTGGCCACTGAGACACACAAAAGAAATGGAAAAAGTCATTTAATGTCTAGAGTGATCCAAAATGCCAAGGAGCGGCCAGGCCATACCCAATAAAGGAAAGAAAAGAAATAAATAGGCCCGACTGGGCTACTAGAAATAAAGGAGGCAAGAGCCCTGAAGATCTGGGGCCACAAAATTGCCTTCATCCAAAAAAAACAAAAAATACAAAAAACAAAAACAAAAAGACAGGGACACCTTTGGGAAAGCTGGTGACATACATACATGTTTACAAATCTCCCATCAAGAAAGCAGACTATATTTTTTTTTTAAAAAAAGAAAGCACAATCATTAAAACTAATCCATGTAAAATCCAAGGAAAAGTTCCAGCCTCATAGTGCAAATCTCAACAACCACTGAATCCATATATCACTGTTCTCCTTGACTAAGGGTGCAGTGCGGTATAATAAAGCAGACAGAATTTGAGGGGAAATACTAATATTCCCTAATTTAGAGAAACAGAAGTCTGGAGGTGGTAGATGCAGAAAAAAAATACCCACTTAGAGCTATACTCCCTCCAACCAATTTTTTCCCCTCTGTATAAAAACAATATTCTGAGGCCAGGACTGTGCTGGGTTGCGAGAGTTTCCTCTGACCAAAACAGATGTTGGCAACAAAGAAGGTGGCAGACATCAGAATTTAATCGACCTCCCTGCTTTTCTAACTCCCTTCCTCCTCACCTGCCTCTGCCATAGAGTCTGTAAAAGATAAAGTTTCAATTTCCCTGCCTCTGGTCAGGTATGAGTGGCAACGAGCCAACTCCCAGCCAAAGAAATGGAAGTAGAAGTCTCTTGGTGCTGCGTCTTCCTCCCCACCTTTCTCCCTCCTGGAACCCAGGCCCAGCCTGGAGGTGCAGCAGACCTCACAGAAATGGAAGGGCAGGAGGGCAGAAGGAGCCTGCATCTGATGGCATTGTTGAGTCACCCAACCAGTCCTAGACTGACCACCTCTGGTCTTCTTGTTTTCTGCTTCAGCTACAGTAGAGTTGTTTTGATTATGTGAAACTAAACACAACTCTAATACAACAAAATATCTCCTGGAGTGAAGCCACTAATCAACTGGGCGTCAACACCAAAAGAGCAGTCCTGAAAAAAGAGGTAGAAAGATGCAGGAGGGGACTCTTGTACACACACACACACACACACACACACACACACACACACACACACACAAAGAGTTAGACATGATGGGATACAAGATAAAACAGTAGCAATGGGGGTGGAATAAAAGGGACAGGCTAAAGAGATAGTTGGAGAAACTGGGCACAACTTTCCTCTTCCCCCCTCCCAGACCCCATTAAAATGGGAAAAGGGTGATAAAAATGGGAGAAAACTTGCATCTGTGCTAAAAATTGAGAAGGATGTTTTGTATGGCCTCTGAATGGTTCTAATAAAACCAGATGGAGAGACAACACTTATGATCTGCTAATGAGAAAAAAAGCGAGCAGACAACACCCTAGCAGAACCCTACTAACACCAGCCAATGTGGAGGAGGAGCAAGGGCTGGGAGGAGGGTAGCAGTGAACATAAGGAAAACACTCCCTAGAATTGTATTTGTAGCCATGGATCAGTACCATTCCAAAGAAGCTGTTCAAGGAGATCCCGACAGCATGCTGTTATTCCAGACACTGTAGCAAGACTCCTCTGAAACAGTACCGCTTTCTCCCCAGTGAGGCAAGGTTTCATTTTGAGGCATTGGTCAGCAGGACAAGAATGGAGGACAGATAAAGCCATGCCACATGGAGGGCCACACACGAACAGTTAGCATCCAGTACAACAGCTTCAAAGGAAGAACTAAATTCTTGCCCATGTGATAGTTCAGGATTCTGCTCCTTCTCCACACATCTTAATCTGCCAGTAATGTAAATATATGCCAGTCAGTCTTCCAGCTTAAAATCTAAAAATAATATTGTTTTATCTATTATTATTATTATTTTAATAGTAATCAGACATACAGGGAGGAGATCCGAAGATAACTCAGCCATCTTGTTTAAACAGGTAAACACCAAAGGTAAATAGACCTCACTTTATTCACAAAGATATAAATAGAAGAAAAAAGGAGTCTATAAAATATATGAGCCTATGATTATGAAAATATTCTGCAGAGGAAGCATATGCATTTGAAAAAGACGTGTAACAGGAAAAAAAAACGTGAGGTGAATTTCTTGGTACTTTCCAGAAATTTGAGAAAATATAGACTCGTTAAAATTACAGACTTAAAGGCAGAGGCTGAGAAATAGATGGAAATTTTAAAATAAACCTGAAGTTTGTAACAGTAATAATGTAGAGGGGAAAACAATACAACAGGAGGCAAAATCTCCTGCCTCCTGAGAGGTGAAGACCAGAACATACAATGTTGAAAATCACAACACTGGAAGTTTTCCCAGGCTACAGAGAAAAAGATCAACAGGTTGAAATGTCAAGAAATGACAAATACGGATCATTGGTCTTAAATACACTCAACATACAGAGACAAGAACAAACAGAACAAAAGTATTAAGAGATATAAAAGAAACGGCTTTTTTTTTTTTTTTTTTTTTTTTTTTTTACAGATTCAGGCAAAGATACTAAGGAGATACCTCCACTTAACCATATTCTCCAGGCATTTTTGAACTTCGTGGGTGAGAAAAAAAATGCTACAAATATTCAGAGAAAAAGTGGATTCATTACTACTTGTTAAAAGTCCCTCAAGTATAAGCGAAAGAAACTCAGATTAAAGACAAGAAATTAGCTTAAGCAAAAAAAAAAAAAAAAGTTTGATTCATGTATTCTGGGAAGTTCAGGACAAATTTGGTTTCAGGCTCTCTTTCTCTTTCCACTTTGCAGTTCTGTGTGCCTCTGCCTACCTTCATATTCATATTCATTCTCTCAGTCTCTCTGCCTCTATATCTATCCATTGATATCTGTATCTATCTACATACCTATTTAGATACATCTGTATAAGAAGTTAGGGGAAATCATTGTTTCTGCTAGATTTGGTAAGGAAGCATGTGAGTCTGGGGTTATGAAGATTACTGGTAGCTACCTACCTTTCTTATCATCTATCTATAAATATATTTATTATATCTATATAGAAATATTATACATAGGTAGATATGTAATTATATCTATAGATAGGCAGGTAGGTAGGTAGATGGATAATAGATAAGTAGGTAGGTAGGTAGGTCGATGATGCACACGTAGGTAGGTAGGTAAGTAGGTAGGTATACAGATAGATAGATAGGTAGATAGAGCTACCAGCTCTGACTCACATTGCTCACTTACCAAACCTAGCAGAAACAATTATTTCTCAGTTCCTTATATCAATTCCCGGTGAGTTCTGATTGAGTTCTGGTTGAGTCAGGATCCCATTTGAGAAGCAATCACTATCTCTAGTGATTATACCACTCTGCCTAATCAGCCAGCCTGTATTATGTGGGGAGGGGGAGTGGGGAAGGAGCCTGCATGGTGTCATTATTAACAGACTCAACAGAACCATGTGGATTTTCCCAAAGGAACCAGAAGAACTGGATGGGGAAAACACTAACTACCACAGTCTATTGCTAGACACAACAAAGAAAACTCAGTCTGGCCCCAGATACTGACCCACAACAATAAGTGCTTTGCAACAATGTTTTTCTGAGTTTTTTGGAGAAAACGCAATAAAAAATAAATCAGGTATGCAAAGGCCCCAAACTGATCTTCCCTGAAAATAACTCAAAAAGGAATTCTAAATAACTAACAGATAAGAAAAATAAAGACAGCTAACGAACAGTAAACGTAGGCTTAAAACCAGCAAAGTGAAACCAAAGCCTCACTTTTCCCACTATTCTAGATTTTTGGTTGAGAGAAAGTAGGTCCACAATGAGGTGAGAGAACAGGCATAGAACATGCAAGAGAGGGAGCAGTCTGAATAGGAGATTATGACAGACAGTGGGTTGTTGGAATATAAGATTTAAGAGATCAGCACACCGTGTGTGATGGGGGAGGTAAGGTATAATTCTAGAAGCGGGTGCCTGAGAGTCATTAGAGTTTAACATGTCAAAGAACTTTGAAGATAGGGTTCTGGAACATTGCCGCGGCATGGTATTTACTCAGACACTGTAAGGACTGAGCCAAGGATCACATACATGGACAGGGGGAGGAGCAGTCATGGGCGACGTCGGCCGTCTGGAATTAGAGGGGGGCTTAGCTGGGTAGGATGAACTTCACCAAAGGGAAAATTTCCAATGGAACCAAGAGAGGAATGGGAATGGTGCCGAGGGATCGGGGAGACCATTGTTCTGTGTAGTACCTGAAACTTAGATGAGGCTCTATGGCCTCCACTCACAAGGGCTGTGGGGAAAGCGGTATGTCCTCAAGTAAGAGCCTGATTTCAGTTAAAGCAGGAGGTGGGAGGATCCTTCAGAAAAGAGACCAAAGATAGCACAGGTAAGGTGTGGGAAAGGGAAAGGAATAGTGTGAACTTGGGTCAAGCAAGAGCACTTACACAACACCATCAGAATGCAAGAATGTAAATGAATGATCAGGTGACAAGAAGAGTTTATATTTTGAGGGGTGGCCACAGCTGGTGAGAATGTGAGGCCTGGCGGGATTGGAACTCTACTGTCAGTGTGATTCTGGGCAGGCAGACAGTAAGCAGCCACCTCGGTTGGCAGGTTTGTCTCCCATTCCTGCCTCCAGATATTACCTGCAGTACAAGATTTCCAGCCAGGACAGAACATGCCCCTTATGTCCAACACTCGCAATACAGAGCTCTCTTGTTCTCATGTCCTAATCCAGAGGTCATTATTCAGTTTTAGAATCGGGAGCCAGACCGGCTCTCAATCCTGGCACTTTTCCTCACTCCTGCCAATCACACTTTTCATTTTTGAAGAGAAAGCCTGTGAGAGGCTGTGTTGACCTCCTGTATTCTCCCATGGGGATCAGACAAACAACCGCAAGGATCTGGCTCATGCCTCACTGAACAGCCCTGGTTCTCAGAATGCTGAGAGCTGTCTGGGCCAGAGGTCTCTTGTTCCTGTATGAATTAATTTTCACTCATGGGGTTCATTCAGAGTTGATAGATCTCACATAGTCCACCTTGTTTTGCTGCAAAGATTCTCATAACGCATTTTATTTTTTTTAAAGACTAAAACAGCCCACGATGAAACTGTCCATGGAAAAACACAATTTAAAAGTAGATAATTTTCCATACTATTATCTGTAAACCCCAACTGTGAAAACCCAAAAGATTGTAAACACCATACACTTGAGGTCAGTAAAAGTAGCAAAATCTAGGATGTCTACAATCAAGAAAACAGATAACAAGAGTTGGCAAGGATGTAAAGAAATTAGAACCCTCATTCATTGCTGATAGGAATATAAAGTAATGCAGTCACTTTGGAAAAGTTTGGTAGTTTTTCAACGTAAAGTTAAACTTTGAGTTAACATATGACGCAGCAATTCCACTCCTTGCTATAAACCCAGAAGAACTTTGTACATGAATGTTCACAGCAGCTTTATTTATAATAGCCAAAAAGTAGAAAGAACCCAGATGTCCGTCAACAAATGATAATAAAGTGCAATATATCGATAAAATAGAATGGAAGTTGGCAATAAAAAGTAATGAAGTACTGATACATACTACAACATGAATGAACCTTGAAAACATTATGCTAAGTGAAAGAGACCAGACATAAAAGACCATTTATTATGATTCCATTTATATCAAATGTCCAGAATAGGCAGATGTATGGGCAAATGTCCAGAATGGGCAAATCAAGTATACTGTATACTTTTAATGGGTGAATTTTACAGTGTATGAATTATATGTCAGTAAAGATTTTTTAAGTGGTAAAGATGAGTTCTATAAATTTTATATTCTAAACCTAGCATATGACAGGCACCCAATAAATGTTTGCTGAGTGAAGAAATGAAGGAATTAATGGTCTTCAATTCACAAGGGTCACAAACTGTGAGCCTTATAAACTTCACTAAAACATCATTTTCACTATATTAATTTGAAATCCATTACAACTGAGGCAGAGACAAAATTGATGCTTGCACAAACAATATCAATACTTTTGGAATGTAGCAAACCATTCAAACAAAATAACCCTGAGAATGTTTACTTTAGTGTCTATCCCGTCTCAGCCACCAGTAAATAGTATTCCCCACAGAGATACCTAACCTAACAATACAAAAAAAAGTAGTTAGAATCACCGACCTCTATCTCCAGAATTCTTCAGAGCTACGTCACATTCACTCATTGAGATCTACGTACTTGTCATTTTTCCTAGTTCATTAAACTCTGGATGGTCACAGAGTTGGGTTCAAGGTTGAACTGTGTAGGCCTTTAAATCTAGCCTCATGCCAGCTTCTTGCTCTTATGGCCAATCTTGTACATGCTTCTCAGTCTCAAATAGGGCATTGTCCCTCAGAATTCAACCACTGGCTGTATACACAACAGCTAGGAGAAAGAGATAGTACGACCCAAGCTAGCCTCCCCTACAGGACAGTGTGAATCAGGCATTATTCCAGAAAGCTTCAACCTATCACTGTGTATGAAGATAGTAGATGATATGGCACCTTCAAATCCTTGCATGTATAGGGATCAGAGAAATAGAAAAAAAGAGAACCTGGCATCTCTGAGAAACCCTGTAGATTTAAACCATATCGTAGAAAATCCAGACCTAGAATAAAAAGAAAAGTCTATTAGTCCTTCTCCAACTTAATATTGATGACAGATGCCCACATACCCTATGAAAGTCAACTTACAAGTAACTGCAACCAGAAGCCCAAGTCTTAGAGAAGGCTCTCCTATACTAATAATGATAGCTACCAGCCTACATAATATTGAAGGTGAAATGCTGAAAGAGCCATATTCACAAGCTACTGCTGCTAGGGAGATATTTAATAGAGCCACACAGGAAGTATCATTGCATTATAGAATCAGATGATTAATTACTTTTGGCATCCAACAAGGAAGTAAATTCCTACCAAAAGAAATAGCATAAAAATGTCCCCTTTTAACTCTAGAGTAATATTTCTCAAACCAGGCTGCACATTAAAATCACTTTAGGGGCGCCTGGGTGTCTCAGTCTGTTAAGTGATTAAGCATCCAACTTCAGCTCAAGTCATGACCTCACAGTTCGTGAGTTCGAGCCCCGTGTCAGGCTCTGTGCTGACAGCTCAGAGCCTGGAGCCTGTTTCAGATTCTGTGTCTCCCTCTCTCTCTGCCCCTCCCCCACTCGCACTCTCTCTCTCTCTCTCTCCTCTCTCTCTCTCTCTCAAAAATAAACAAACATTAAAAACCATTTTTTAAATAAAATGACTTTAGAAAATACACTGATGTTCAAGTCTCACCCCTATAGATTAATCATAATCTATATTTAACAGATCCCCCAAGAGATTCTAAGGGGAATCCAGGGTTCAGAAATGCTATTGTAGACTGTTGGACCAAAAACTCCCAGCAGAGAGAATTAAAAACAGGATGGAGCACCAAGAACCTCAGACCTTTAGATTCAGCAAACAGACTAACACCTACCCCCAAAGTTAACATCAAGCATATGATGAGCATTTTACTGGGAAAACTGTAGAGAATCAAAACTCTGTACAGAAAGTAAATTTTGAACGTTCATAGATGCAAACCTAAGAACTGTGTGCAAATCCTGATGTGACACGTGAAACAAGCAAAGGACATTCTAATGCAGACATGAAGAAACACAATTTCAGATGCTAGGCTGGATCAGAACCAAATTATTCAACTTCTAAGGGATATCGCCACGTACTAAGCATGGAAAACTTGAACTGATATGAGAATCCCATTTAATAATGTTTTACACGTGGTTAGATGTGGATGTGCCCAATTTAGAGCAATGTGCTTATTTCAGCATGTGGACTCTTGACAAATTATGTCATCCTCAAAAAGTCCCATAAAAATTATCATATACTGCAAAGTACTCGGACACTGCTTGACTCTTAGAACCAAGAGGTGGTGCTCAAAGAGTCAAAACAGGTAAGAAACCTATTTTACTAAAGCTTTATTCTTCCTATGTCACTATTAAATGATACACAGAGAAGGTATCTTGGGAGGTCCTTTTGAGTCTTGCTCCCTCTGCGAATACTTCGGACTCTAAGCTTTGAAAATCATTGGGTCTGGTTTCTCTGCTTTTTAAAATGTTTTGGAAGTTCTTCTTTAGCATGATTTCAGAGACCAGGATAAATGACTGGTTTGATCTGAAAACTGGAAAAGCTCATCCTAAGTCATAACCTCTTTGTTAGGAACTCCTCAAAAGTGGATTGAGGTGCCCTACGACCCAGCAATTGCACTACCAGGTATTTATCCAAGGGATACAGGTGTGCTGTTTCGAAGGGGCACATGCACTCCAATGTTTATAGCAGCACCATCAACAATAGCCAAAGGATGGAAAGAGCCCAAATGTCAATAAACGGATGAATGAATAAAGAAGATGTGGTATATACATACAATGGAGTATTACTTAGCAATCAAAAAGAATGAAATCTTGCCATTTGCAACTACTTGGATGGAACTGGAGGGTATTATGCTAAGCGAGCTTAGAGAAAGACAAATATCATATGGCTTTACTCACATGAGGACTTTAAGATATGAAACAGATGAACATAAGGGAAGGGAAGCAAAAATAATAGAAAAACAGGGAGGGGGACAAAACATAAGAGACTTTAGAGAACAGAGGGTTGCTGAGGGGGTTGTGGGAGTGGGATGGGCTAAATGGGTAAGGACATTAAGGAATCTACTCCTGAAATCATTGTTGCACTATATGCTAACTAACTTGGAGGTAAATCTTAAAAAATAAATAAAAATTTTTTAAGTGGATTGAGGTGTTTTGGTGAAGTGAGACTTTTAACATTTTCGAGTCAAGGAAGTTTGGAAAGTCGAGAAGATTATAAGTACAGTCATTTTATTTTTAAATGCTTCGAGGTTCAGAGAGGAAGCAAGACCAACCTGGCACTCTGCAAGACAAAACAAAAAACAAAGCAGAACAAAAAGACTCTTGGTTCTCAAGGAGGGTGAGTCCAATTAAAAAAGACAATTGCTCTCTTGTACTAAAATCTGACACACGGGAAGCACACTCAGGGGTCACTTCTCACACTCTCCTGACTGATCAACTTTCAAAGGAGAGAGAGAAAACAGAGAGGTTGCAGAAATACTGTACCAGAAGTTTCTGGAAGCCCTCACCCATCTGATAACAGCCTACATGTGCCTGACTCTGCATAATAAAGATACAAGACTTTCTGCTTTACTTTTTTCCAAGCTTAGAGCTACACTTCAGAGCTTTGAGGCATATTCATCCTATTTTCCTGGGTGGCTTATTTATGCTCAGTGTTTTATTTCTTACTATTATTACTAATACTCACCTTAGTTTTGGGTAGGCACAAATCTAATTTTTCAAGTTGTCAACCATTAGTCAATGCCATATTTTAAATATTTTTATTACAACATAAATACTCATGAACACTGAAGACACACAAATTTTATGAAGAAAATATCACTCATCCTTCTCCCCCACCCTTTCATTCTCATTATCTTAAGGCAAACATGACTAACCACAAAGTATTATCTTTCCATAATCTCTATGAGAAACAAATATATAAATATATCCATGCACAAATATATATATGTGGTTTTATTTTTGTTTTTATAAAAGTAATATCATATTCACTCAAATCTGGCAAACAAACAAAAAATGTCCCCAAAATTCACAAGAACAAGATCTGACTGGCTGTTTCCTCTTGTTGCCACCTATTCAATTCTCAGCCCCACTAGGATCACTAGTGACCTCCCAACTGGCAAACCCGATGGCCACCTTTCAACCTCTACCTTATTTTAGCATCTTATCTTTGCACTCGCCAACCTTAACCCCACTTCCTTGCAGCTCCAGTAGTGCTTTCTGCGCCATCGCTTCTCGTTCTCATTATTCCTTCACTCCTTCCTTTGTTGCTCCTCCTCCTATCCTCTCTACTGAATGTTTTTAGGCCTCCTTTCTCTCGCTCCATAATATCACTGACATTTCTGATCATTGCCCGTGACCTCAGCTATCACACAAGTGAAGAAGACTCCACATTTGTATTTCCACCTGATCTCTCTGTGACCAATGGCCAACTAGATGTCTCTGCCAGAGAGCTATGTCTCAAATTCTAGGTTTCCCCAAACCCCCAAAATCTTTCTCTAGTTTTTCATCCCCTATCTCAACCAACAGTCTCTCCATCCATGCTACCACAGTAGCCAGAAACCTTCAAGTATCCTTGTCACTTTGCTCTCCTAACCCTTTGCACCAAGCACCACTAACTTCACTGACACATTTGACCTCTCTTATCTATCCTGCAACCTCAGCCTAATGCAAGTCCTTCTCCTTGTTATCTGAATTACTACAGATCATCCTGTTTCGAGTCTCTTCCAAATCATCCTCTATGACACCATAAGAGTGAATTTTCTAAAATGGTCAGTCTCACCATGTCAGGCCTCTCAAGATTCCCCTTGATCCAATCAGTGAGTCCCCTTGCCTATCAAACAATATTTGAACTCTGTTGGGTAATTCAGTATAGTTTCAATTAGTTCATCAAACCAATCTCCTGTCACCCCTCTTGTGTAAACTATCCTTATGCAAAAACCTTCTCCCAGTGTCTTAAGCAAGTTATCTGTGTCTTGTTGTTCTCCCCAGAAAAAAATAATAGGGATAATGAATGTTTATTGAGTATGAGCTATGATCTATGTGTCTTTCCTTTATTACTCTTTTAATCTTCATAAAATCCCTATAAGATAACCACTATTATTATCTCCACATTACAGATTAGGAAACCTGCCCCTGAATGACATCTTCCAATTTGCTCATCCAGTAATAACCTACTTATCCCTCAAGGTACAGCTCAAATTTTACCTCCTTTCTCTCTAGCCATCCAGCCAGAATTCAAAACAGAATAGGTGTTCAATGTTTGCTGAATGGAAAAAAGACAGAGTGGCTGGAAGGCAACTTGTCATTAATTCTTGCATGGAATTCAGAGTGAAATACTCACTGATGTTTTGGGTTGCATGAAGCTTTCTTCCATGTATGTGATACTTGAGTTCTCATTCATGCTTGCCTTTTTAGTCCATAGCGCTATTCAGAAAAAACTTGTCATATCACATATGTACCCGAAGAACCAGAGACAATGAGAGTCCTTCCATGTTGATTGCTTTCTAAGAAGTAGGTCAGAAACATCATATATTACTTTTTTTTCACCATCTTAAACATGTAGAGAACTATTATCTACTTACTGCCCCAAATGCTCCCTATGAAGAAAGAGCATGGCTGAACTGGCATACACTACCAGCACTATAGTAGAATGAGACTGGCTCAATCCTCTACCCTTAAACCCTTAAATTTGGGAAGAGAATCCCTGGCCTTCTGTGACCATGTTCTTTCTCATAGACCAAGGCTTGCCTAGAGCCAAGGGTTCATGGTCACCCACAGCCTACATTTCTCCCTCAAAACCATGCTTCTTGCACCTGGACCCCTGAATCCTTTGCCAAAATTACCCTGAGTCACTTTCAGAGCCAGAGCAGGCCTTTTCTCTGGGCCCTTCCTCCTAAGAGCAGACCATACCAATGAAAAGAATGTCCCTACAGTCAAAGAGGGGCCAAGAGATGCCTGTTTGTGAGGTGGTTGGCACTTCTACCTGTAGGTTAGCCTACCTACACACATGCACATGATCCACAGAGCCACATTGAGGAGAGGGGTGGGGGGGGAGGGGAGTGAGGGGAAGAGAGGGGAGGAAAGGTTGGAAAAGAAGAGACAAGGGGAGGGGAGAGAAGAGAAGATCTAACTGTGGACTGGGAGTGCAGGTTCCCCCAGGCTGCCACTTTCAGATGTAGAACTCTTAGAAGTCCAAGAAACTTGACCTTCTAAGTCATTATGAAGATATATAAGTCAAGGTAGGTGAATAGAAGATATTTTATGTAACAATGTGTTAGCCTAAAGTATAACTTATAAATATTTAGTCATCATAATATGAGGGCACTCATTTGTATCTTTGCACTGAGCTCTGCCAATTTGAGGAATGGGACTGCTCTTATACTACAGAAAGCTGTTAAGTGGTAGAATGGGTTCTTTAGTGGCACTCTATAGAGAAAGCTAGAAGAGGCAGGCGAGCAAGTAGTGAGAGTCTCTGCACACACAGAGCATATGCAGGAATTAATTCTTATGTAAAACATCTGAGAAAAAGACACCCAGAGGGTAGAGCTAAGTTCTGAATCTGAAACTCCTAGCAAAGGCCTAAGGAAACAGTTCTCAATCCTAAGAGTTCTAAGAAAGAAGTCTGGGCCAGCATCCAGGAGTATACACCAAGTAGGAAGAAACAGGCAAGAAGCCAATTCCACACCAGGAGTCAGAGACACTTCTTTGTTTGCCCCTGGGAGTGCCATTTGTGATGCTTACCATGTGAGTGGTACCCTAGTGTTTGTACAATGCTACAGCCCTACAGGGAGGCTAGGAACAGCATTTCTATGTTTCCACCAATATAGATGACCCCTGCAAGTGACAGCAGCACCAGTTATTCCTCCTGTACCTATAACATCTGCTAAATACTGACAGCCAGGGCCAGCCAATATAAGACTCTAGCAGTGTAAATCTCCAGAGTTGGTAGGAACTGTTGACTGGAACTATGGGACTAGAATAATGTCAAACGAAGCACATGTAGTTGTCACAAGACAACTGCAAACCCTCAAAGTACTTCCCAATGATAGGAGGGCCAACTGAGCAAAAGTTAATTTGGTATTCTGTCCATCTTTCTACATATCCCCAAGAGAAATAAAGCAGGGATCATCCTTTCTAAGTCATACTCCATATCAAGAGACACATATGGTTCAGTGTCTCACTTTGTCTAGATACAGAAATTTTTCAAATCAGAATATGTGTAGGAACAACAACAAAAAAAATCCCTGGAACAATGTCTCAGGAATTCCCATGTGTTGTGGAATGTATGCTAAGTGAAACTTTAGTGCACTAAAGGAATAGGTTCTGAAATCAGACAAATGTAGGTTCCTCGATGGTAAGCAACAGAAAATAACTAACTTAAGCAAATATGATGATGATGATGATGATGATGATGATGATGATAGAGCAACATTATGATGAAGCTCTCAGAATTGAAGGGAAAGCTGGCAAACAGACTTGGAAAAGACAAAAACTATAGACATGTCAGGGAATCTCATTTCAGAAAAGTCTTTGGGAAACCAGAAGGATGGACAAGTCTCAGTGATTCTCAGTACTTTGTTTCTTTATACAGGATTCACATTTATGGGGGAAAAAAGCATCCAATTGGCCTAGTCAACCAGCCTAGTCAAGACTAGTTATATGTCTAGTCTTAATAAGAGGACACTTTGACCAACAGTACTACAAAACTGTATCAAATAGGAAAAGTAGCAAATTTTCCCCAAAAAATTAACCAAAAAAGGTGAAATGGGCACAAGGCAGTTAAAAGTTAGTAACGGTCTCTGCAACTACTTATTATCTGTGTGAATTTAAGCAAATCACTTACTGCTATTGACTCAGTGCTCATGTCCCCCCAAAATTTGTATGTTGAAATCTAGTGCCCATTGTGATGATATTTGGAAGTAGGGCCTTTGGGAGATGATAAGGTCATGAGGGTGGGGCTTTCATGAATGGGATTAGTACCCTCATAAAAGAGACCCCAGAGAGTTCGCCCAGAGGGAAAGCCCCTCACCCCTTCAGCCTTGTGAGGACACAGTGAAAAGACAGCTGTATATGGACCAGGAAGCAGGCTCTCCCCGGATGTCAAATCTGCTAGTGCCTTTATCTTGTACTTCCAGCCTCTAAAACTATGAGAAATAAATTTCTGTTGTTTTAAACAACCCAGTCCATGGTATTCTATTATAGCAGCCCAAAGTAAGATACTTACCCACTTATACCTTCTGCTAAAATGTGACTTCACAGGTCAGGGGTCTTTGTCTAGTTCATTCACTGATGTATCCCAATAGCCTCAAATGAACCTGACATATAAAGAGCTCTTAGTCAATATTTGTCAGAAGAATGAATCTCTCCAAGACTCAGTTCCCGCATTGAAACTGAGATGCCTTGTAGATATATGTAAAATGTCTGCTACAAAGTGCTATAACATAAGAAGAGATCAAGAAATTCTGATTTAGTTATTGCTTTTATTAGAACAAACACTGCTAGAGGCACCTGGGTAGTTCAGTTGGTTAAGCATCTGGCTCTTGGTTTTGGCTCAGGTCATGATCTTATGGTTCGTAGGTTCGAGCCCCACGTCGGGCTCCACGCTGACAGCATGGAGCCTACTTGGGATTCTCTCTCTCTCCCTCTCTCTCTCTCTGCCCCTCCTCTGCTCTCTCTCTCAAAATAAATAAACTTAAAAAAACTGCTCTTAAAAAAAAAGAATACTGCTAGAATTATTTACTATAAACAAAGTAGAAAAATCCCTTGTGATTATGACAGTTTACTCTGTGAAACCACAATACAAAACAAAAGTTATTCATTATTAGTTCAATACAGTCTGTTACTTTTAGAATTTTAGAACAAAGTAAATAATTTGTCCAATGATATAACAATATGAAAGGAAATGGAAAAGTGAATTTTAAAAAGCTAGTGTATCCTCAGGGGAGTCTGGTTGCCTAAGAGTGGCACCAATGTATCATTAGCTCCAGACCCAAAATGTTATAGCCTGATGATCTCTGGGCCCTCAGTGATGCTTTATCATACTTTTTTTCCACTCTGAGTTGTTTTCATTTTCCTTACCCCATAGCAGATACTCCAACAGTATTTATCCGTCTCTAAGAGCCTCTATTACAATGTGTTCTGCTTCCTTCCCTATCCAAGGTTGGTATTTCCACTTCTCTTTGAATATTAGAAGACATTAAACCAAATGAGAAAGAAGAGAGGGAAACTGGGCTAGTACACGCATGACATTCAGCCACATATCCCCACCTTTCTTCCTGGTTCTATGGAAGGAAGTTATTCTTCTCCTTTCCAAAGGATGGCTTTTCCACCGAGACTCCAAATCATATTTCCCTCGGCTATTTCCTGGGCGTTACCTTAGGTAACAAATTTCTCGTTCTCTGATTACAAGCCAGCTCACCATTCCCCTTCCTAAAACTCTCTCATGACCCTTCTCTCTCCCCATCACTGAGCTTTTTCTGCCCTCGCTTTCATGAACAAACTCCTTAAAAAGCTCTCTACACTCACTGTCCCACCCCCACTCACTCCTCAGCCCACTGAAGTTGTCTGCTGCCCCCACCATTCTACTGATGCTTTCAAAACACATGTCTGCCATGACTCACCAGCTGCCATGCCAGGGTCCACTGCTTAACCATCCCCCAACATAAATTCCTTTTTTTTTTTAAGATTATTTTTTTATTTTGAGAGAGAAAGAGAACATGCAATCAGGGGAGGGGCGGAGAGAGAGTGCGAGAGAGAGAATCCCAAGCAGGTTCCACAATGTCAGCACAGAGCCTGACACAGGGCTTAAACTCATGAACCATGAGATCATGACCTGAGCTGAAATCCAGAGTCAGATGCTTAACTGACTGAACCACCCAGATGCCCCCAACCTAAATTCTGTGCAACAGATACCTCCATGGTTCCCACTTTGGGCCCCCTCCTAAGTATCTGACTGTTAAATTCTAGTTGTTTTCTCCAGTTTGGTCTCTCAGCAAACACATACTGAGCACGTATCAGGCACTGCCCTGCATGCCAGAAAATAAAAGTGAGTAAGATCTAAAAGTAATCTGTATCCTAAATTGAATTATGAAATAGTGCAAGGACATTAGTGGTAAAATTGATATAATCTGGAAGAAGTCTCTATTTTAGTTAGTAGTATTGTGCTATGTTACTTTCCTAGTTTAAAAAATGTACCATTGGGGCGTCTGGGTGGCTCAGTTAAGTGACTTCAGCTCAGGTCATGATCTCGCGTTTTACAAGTTTGAGCCCCACGAATCTGAGCCTGCTTCAGATTCTGTGTCTCCCTCTCTCTCTCTGTCCCTCCCCCGCTCAAGCTCTCTCTCTGTCTCAAAGATAAATAAACATTAAAAAAATTTTTTAAATAAAAAATGTACCATAGTTACAACATTGGAAGAAACTAGGTAAAGGATATATGGGAATTATCTATAATATCTGCAACTTTTCCACATATCTGAAACTATCCCAAAATAAAAAGGTTTTAAAGGTAATAAAATATGGTCCCTGCCTTCAGAGATCTTACAATGACCCACAGCCTTAGGATAAATGAGGGAGATAGTCAAATAATCCACGAACCACAGAATTTTCTATCAGGATTAAATATAGAAACCAATCTGCTTTTTCTCAGCATTTTACCTCCCCGCAAGTGGTATGACCTTGCATGCACCCATGTCCTAAGCTGTAAGCATTTCATAAGAATGGGATGGAGGTGTGTGTGTGTATCCAAGGGTGAATTTTTACATGTTCCTAGTAATAAATCTTGAGGCTTTGGGAGGCCTCAAACGGATCGAAGCCAACTCTAGTGAAATCACTCCACTTTCTAAGAAGCTGAATTTAAATATATTACCTACATACTTTCTTTGTTCTTCTCAAGGCAATAGTTCAAGGTTTGAGGGAGCAGCAGGGCAAACAGAGGTGATTTTTCAGACTTCCTATTGTCTGGCTGCCAGGGTTCCTGGAAGTGGCATTTTTAATGAGCATTTTTTCTTCTGGAGAAGACTTTGATGTGGTTGAAAATTTATTTTCCTCTTGAGTGTAGGCAGGGCACCAATTAACCCACATAGAGCACCCTTGCTGTCTGCCCAGCTTGGAGTTTATTACACTTACTACGCAGTGTATCAAACCCATTATCTCATCTCCTGTTATGCTTCCCTCCTGTGGACTCAAACAATTTCTAAAGCAGCTTTCTGCTCTCTTGATCTTTTTAAATAATATCTTCTTAATTTTTAAATTTATTTATTTAAGAGAGACAGAGAGAGTGAGTGAGCAGGAGAGGGGGAGGGGCAGAGAGAAAGGGGGGGAGAGAGAATCCCAAGCAGGCTCTGCATTGTCAGTGGAGAGTCCGACGCGGGGCTCGAACTCATGAACTGTGAGATCATGACCTGAGCTAAAGTCAGCCACTTAGCAGACTGAGCCACCCAGGCACCCCATCTGTTCTCTTAGTCCCTTAAGTGCCTCCATTTTGCCTTTTCCAACAAATAAACATGATAGCAATGGAGATGGAAGAAGGAGAAGGCGAGATGGGAGAGCTGCTTCTCTGACCAGTTGGTTGGGCCAGCAGCAGTGTCTTCACCTCAAGATATATTTCTACAGAACCTACAGCATGACAGGCATAAAGGTACAAAAATGAGTAAAGTTGATATGGGTCTAAGGACTCTAAGTTCAACAGCGAAAACTGTCACAATTTGATACATAACTATAGCACAAGGCAGAAGGAAAAGAAGGCTAGAATTATTTCCCTAAAATAATTAAATGTAAATGACAGTGAACATTAAAGAATGTTTTTATACAAAAGGGTGCTGCTCCTGGTTACATGGGAATTATGTAACCCTGTGAATTTAAGGCTCTCTGAGTCTGGTGGTTGGAAAAGAACTAAAACAGTTGAAGAAAAGTAATTTAAACATGAAAGCTGGAGGCATCAGACCAAATTATGTTGCCTTGAGTTGTCAACATTCTGTCCTCCCCTATTGCTCCAGGATGTCAACTCAGGTTCTCTCTTCCTGTTGCATTTAAGATATAAGAAAACTCAAAAAAAAATTTTTTTTCATTAAAAAAAGTCCATTCCAGGAAAAACATTCCATGCTTATGGATTGGAAGAATAAATATTGTTAAAATGTCAATACTACCCAAAGCTATCTACACATTCAATGCAATCCCAATCAAAATTGCACCAGCATTCTTCTCGAAGCTAGAACAAGCAATCCTGAAATTTGTATGGAACCACAAAAGACCCCAAAGAGCCAAAGTAATATTGAAGAAGAAGACCAAAGCGGGAGGCATCACAATCCCAGACTTTAGCCTCTACTACAAAGCTGTCATCATCAAGACAGCATGGTATTGGCACAAAAACGGACACATAGACCAATGGAATAGAATAGAGATTCCAGAATTGGACCCACAAAAGTATGGCTAACTAATCTTTGACAAAGCAGGAAAGAGTATCCAATGGAAAAAAGCAGTCTCTTTAACAAATGGTGCTGGGAGAACTGGACAGCAACATACAGAAGAATGAAACTAGACCACTTTCTTACACCACTCACAGAAATAAACTCAAAATGGATAAAGGACCTGAATGTGAGACAAGAAACCATCAAAACCCTAGAGGAGAAAGCAGGAAAAAAACTCTCTGACCTCAGCCACAGAAATTTCTTACTTGACACATCTCCAAAGGCAAGGGAATTAAAAGCAAAAATGAACTATTGGGACCTCATCAAGATAAAAACTTCTGCACTGCAAAGGAAACAATCAACAAAACTAAAAGGCAACCGACAGAATGGGAAAAGAAATTTGCAAATGACATATCAGACAAAGGGCTAGTATCCAAAATCTATAAAGAACTCACCAAAGTCCATACCTGAAAAACAAATAATCCAGTGAAGAAATGGGCAGAAAACATGAATAGACACTTCTCTAAAGAAGATATCCAGATGGCCAACAGGCACATGAAAAGATGCTCAACCTCACCCCACATCAGGGAAATACAAATAAAAACCACACTGAAATATCACCTCATCCCAGTCAGAGTGGCTAAAATGAACAAGTCAGGAGAATTATAGATGCTGGAGATGATGTGGAGAAATGGGAACCCACTTGCACTGTTGGTGGGAATGCAAATTGGTGCAGCTGCTCTGGAAAACAGTGTGGAGGTTCCTCAAAAAATTAAAAATAGACCTACCCTATGACCCAGCAAAGCACTGCTAGGAACTTACCCTAGGGATATAGGAGTACTGATGCATAGGGGCACTTGTACCCCAATGTTTATAGCAGCACTTTCAACAACAGCCAAATTATAGAAAGAGCCTAAATGTCCATCAACTGACGAATGGATAAAGAAAATGTGGTTTATATACACAATGGAATACTACATGGCAATGAGAAAGAATGAAATATGGCGTTTTGTAGCAACATGGATGGAACTGGAGAGTGTTATGCTAAGTGAAATAAGTCATACAGAGAAAGACAGATACCATATGTTTTCACTCTTATGTGGATCCTGAGAAACTTAACAGAAGACCATGGGGGAGGGGAAGGGGAAAAAAAAGTTAGGGAGGGAGCCAAACTATAAGAGACTCTTAGAAACTGAGAATAAACTGAGGGTTGATGGGGGGGTGGGAGGAAATGGAGGGTGGGTGATGGATATTGGGGAGGGCACCTGTTGGGAGGAGCACTGGGTGTTGTACGGAAACAAATTTGACAATAAATTTCATATTAAAAAAATACAAAAATAATTTTTTAAAAAGTCCATTCCTTCATCACATGACAACATCTATCTGCAAAAGAAGCTAATAACCAGTTTCCAACAAAGCAGCCACTTGCTCTTCTAAAACCCCTATTACTAATAGGAAGATAAGGAGAATGGCTACTTGAAGAGAATCTGCAGTCTCTGCCACTGGGGAAGAATGCAAATTCCTTACCTTTGCCTTAAATGCAAATTCCTTACCTTTAGCTCAGACCCCATTTCTAATCTTCACCTGTATATGCCAAGTCTAGACTGGACATTTCCACTTGAAAATCAACATGCATACAGCAAGCACTGCTGGTAGTTCTCCGCTATCCACTCTCCCCTTATTCCTTTAATAATAGAATACAACCAGGACGCCTGGCTGACTCAGTTGGAAAAGCAAATGACCCTTGAACTCAGAGTTGTTAGTTTAGAGCCCTATGCTGGGTGTAGAGATTTCATTCATACATACATATATACATACATACACAAAGTTCAAAAAAAATAATAGAACACAATTTTAACTGGCACAGAGCTGCCCAAGCTAAGACTTTTTCCAGCCTTCTTCACATCTAGCTATGGCCCTGTGATTCAGACTGCTCAATGGATATGAGCAGAATGGATGTAAGCAAAAATGACAAGTTCAGCTTCTGAATCACGCCCTTGAAGGGAAGGTATGTGCACAATATGTATCCACAATGGCCAAAGATGGCCCAGCCATCTTAGATCTTGACATAGAAGCCACATGCTGAAAATGACAGAGCAACCAGAGAGAAGGAGACTAGATCTCCAAAAGTTTTGCGTTCACTAGACCATCTGTGGACAGCCTGATGCAGGGGTCGAACTCATGAACTGTAAGATCATGACCTGAGCCGAAGTCAGACACTGATATTTACAGGAGAGAAAAATAAACTTTATCTTTTTTTAAGCAATTATGTTTTGTCTCTATTAGAGCAGCTTAATCTGCAATCCTATTGCAAGGTTTTTATTCCTGTAGCACCTCTCTCTATGTGTATGGCCACAAAAGTCACTGAGTTTCCCAATCCAGAAGCAGGAAGTAACCCTTGATTCCTTTCTCTTCCTCACTTCCAATACCAAAAATACCAATACCAAAAATACAAAAATAAATTCATGTCAAATTTATCTCCTAAATATTTTAAAGTCTGTCTTTGCTCTCCACCCCATGTGATAATGCCTGCATCCATCTTCTCTGATTTAGACATCTTCATGGCTTCTCTCCATGCCTCCTGCCTTGCTTGCTGTCAATCTACATTTCTTTATCTTTTTTTTAAAAGAGAGAGAGAATGTGTGTGAGCTGGGGAGGGGCAGAAGGAGAGGAAGAGAGAGAATCTTAAGTATGCTCCCTGTCCAGTGCAGAGCCCAACACTATCTCACAACTGTGAGGTCATGACCTGAGCTGAAATCAAGAGTCAGACCTTAACTGACAAGCCCCAGGTGCCTTCTAAGGAACAAAAAAGATCACACCTCTGACTGATACGCTTCAATTTCTCCCCATTCTCAAAAATATTAAATCCAAACTTGTTAGCAAGACCCCCAAAGCTCTTAGTGATGCAACTCCTGTTCACCCCACTGACCTCTCCTTATGGCCCACGCCACTCTATTTCATATCTCTGTGCTTTTCCATGTAGTTTCCTCTGCTTAGAATTTCTCTGTGCTTCCTTGTCTTCTTGGAAAAAATATTGGTTTATGTATTTATTTATTTATTTATGTATTTACTTACTTATTTAAGACTTAGTTCAGATATCATCTTCTCTCTGAAGTCTCTCCTGAAAATTAGTCAGTCTCTCCAATGTGCTGCCCTTCATTTTGTACACAATTGTGTAATGTTTATCACATTAAACAATAAACTCTGAGAGGCTCCAGACCAAGATGGTGATACAGGAGGCTCCCCAATGTCCCTCCTCCCACAGACACACTGAATCTACAGCTACACATGGAGCAACTCCCTCTGAGAAAAGTCCAGAAACTAGCTGACTGACTCCTACATGCCCAACAAATGTGAAAACACCTACACAGAAATGGATAGGAAAGGCTGAGACACAGTCTCACCATAAACCCCACTCCTATCTCAGTGCTATACAGTTGGGAGGGAATCCCTAACTCCCAGCTTCTCCCTGAGGAACAAAGGGTTTGGACCACACATTTAGTGCCCCAAATTTTACAGCTCCAGAAACAAGACAAGAATATCCACTCTTGCCATTTTTAGTCAACATAGTACTGGAAGTCCTACGCAGAGCAATGAGGCAAGAAACGGAAAGAAAAGGCATCCAAATCAGAAAGGAATAAGAAAGGCTACCTCTATTCACAGATGATGAGATATTATATGTAAAAAAAACCTGAATACTCCACCAAAGAACTGTTAGAACTAATAAACAAATTCAGTAAAGTTGCAGGATACAAAATCAATACACAAAAGTCAGGGGGAAAATCAGTAGCATGTCTATATACTAAAAATGGACTATCAGAACAAGAAATTAAGAAAATAATGCCTTTTATGATAACATCAAAAGAATAAAATACTTAGGAATAAATTTAACCAAGGAAGTAAAAGATCTACACACTGAAAATTATAAAATATTGATGAAAGAAACTGATGACACAAATAAACAGAAAGATACTCCATATTCAAATTAAAATTGTTAAAATGTCCATACTACCTGAACTGATATACAGAGTGAATGCAATCCCTATCAAAATTTCAATGGCATTTTTCACAGAAATAGAAAAACAATTAAATTTATATGGAGCCACAAAAGACCCTGAACAGCCAAAATAATCCTGACAAAGAACAACAAAGCTGGAGGCATCATACTTCTTGATTTCAAACTGTACTACAAAGCTATAGTAATTAAAATAGCACAGTATTAGTATAAAAACAGATGCAAAGATTAAGGGGAAAAGAATGGAGACCCCAGAAATAAACCCATGAATATCTAGACAACTAATTGTGTCACAGGAGCTGAGAATGTACATTAGGGAAAGGATAGTCTCTTCAATAAATGGTGTAGGGAAAACTGAATATCCACATGAAAAATATGAAACTGGACCACTCTCTTATACCATACATAAAATCGCCTCAAAATGGATTAATGATTTGAACATAAGACCTGAAACTGTAAATCTCCTAGAAGAAAATATATAGGATAAGTTCTTGACATTGGTCTTGGCAGTGAATTTTTGGATGTTCATTGCAGCATTATCTACAGCAGCCAAGGCAGGGAAACAACCTAAGTATGTGTCAGCAGATGGATGGATAAAGAGTGTGTGTGTGTGTGTGTGTGTGTGTGTGTGTGTGTGTGTGTGTGTGAGACAGACAGAGACAGAGCATGCTATAATGGAATATTATTCAGCCTTAAAAAAGAAGGAAATGTTGCCATTTGCCGCAACATAGATGAACCTGGAAAGCGTGATGCTAAGTAAAATAAGCCAGACAAGAGAAAGGCAAATACTGTATGGTATCACTATATCTAAAAAGAAAAGAAAAGAAACAGAGTAAAATGGTGGGGGTAATAGGAAGAGGCTGATAAAAGAATACAAACTTTTAGAGGCATCTGGGTGGCTTGTCGGTTAAACAACCGACTCTTGATTTGGGCTCAGGTCATGATCTCATCATGGTTTCTGAGTTCGAGCCCTGCATCAGGCTCTGAGCTGACAGTGTGGAGCCTGCTTGGAATTCTCTCCCTCTCTCTCTGTCCCTCCCCCACTTGCTCTCTCTCAAAATAAATAAAAATAAACTTTAAAAAAGAATACAAACTCCTAGTTATAGGATCAATCAGGTCTGAGGGCCTAAATATGACGTGGTGACTATAATTGATAATACTGTATTATATAACTATATTATGACTATATTATTTAACTGAAACTTACAAAGAGAGTAGAACTTAAATGTTTCACACACACACACAAAAGGTAATACTGAGGTGATGTTAATCCTTTCACAGTATATACCTATATCAAATCATCAAATCATCACATTGTATACTTTAAATATATTACAATTTGATTTGTTATTTATTCCTCAATAAAGCTAAAAAGGGAATCTAGCAAAACAACAAACAGATGGATTGACTCATGGACATAGAGGTGTAGACAATAAATGAAAATAATAAATTAAAGAAGACTAAAATATGAATTGAAAATTCTACCAGACCTGGTAACTTACTCTAAGTAGCTTACTCAGAAGCTCAGTTATCTAAAAGCAACTTTTAGCACCATCTAAGAGACATTTCCAGCTATCATGCTAAAAAGGAACTTGGGCAATACAGGTCAGGAACATAACTATGAAGATTTTTTAACTTCCTAGACTGTTACTTCAGTTCTACCCTGTCTGTCTTCTCACAACAGTAAAACTCAAAGCCATAAAGACATAATTGCCTCCTTTCAGCACACAAAAAAGAAAATAGGATCTGAAAATACTGAAGTTTACACCAAAAAAAAAGAAAAAAATCTGAGGACTATACAAACCCAAGAGAGAAAAGTAGGAAATCAAGCTGAGTGAGCAGAAAATTAAAGGCCCATAGGAAACTCACTTTGAACTTTAACCAAGACACCCAGAGTTTTCTAATGAGAGTCTTAATAACATCAATATCTACCTGCCCTTTTCACAAATTCAGAATTCAGAGTGAAAGTTTCCCAAGTTTATACAACTATTCAGTAGCAGAACTAGAACTACATTGTATAAGAAACAAAAATAAATGTATCCATCCAGTGAAAACCATCCTGTAAATACCAAAGTAATTCAGAAAAAAAAGTGTCAGGATTTTACATAATTATATAGTCCACTCAAAGCTCACCATATGCTGTACAAATACCTCTCAGAAGTTTGTGTGAGAGAGATGAGGGAGTGCAAGTGGTGTCAGTATAACAACATTTAGAATGTGCTCGTTCTAAATTGAGGTGGGTTTGGGCATCCAGTGGCCTATCCAGGGCTATGTACTCTTAAAAAGTGAAAAGCTCCTTTGTTTAAAAAAAAAAAAAAAAAAAGCATAAAAGAGGCACCTGAGTGGCTCAGTCGGTTGAGTGTCTGACTCTTGATTTCAGCTCGGGTCCCGATCCCAGGGTCATGGGATCAAGCTCCACGCTGAGTGTGGAACCTGCTTGGGATTCTCCCTCCCTCTCCTCTCTCTCTCTCTCTCCTCTCTCTCTCTCTGTTCCCCCACTGTACCTCTCCTCAACTCGTGCTCTCTCACTCTTGCACTCTCTTTCTCTCTGAAATTAAGAAAAAACAACAACATAAGAAAAGGGTACAAGGAGCATACATCCTTCGGCCAAGAAGTCAGATGTCCTCTCCAGTTCAGTTTTGTGTACTCTGTTCAGATTTGTCCCAGCACCATCCATTTCCACTAAGGACCTGTGCTGGGGCCCTGTGGGCAGTAAATGGTAAATATAAAAGGGCTGAGAACTCCCTTACTCCACTGAGGCACTAGGTGAAGTGCCCCTCTAAAGAATTCAGCCTAATGCGGAATGAAGTGTAGTCCAAAGGGATGGGAGGGAGGGCAAACAGTATTTTCCCTAAGCAGCAAGTGGACACTAGGAATGGGAAATAAGGACTCAAGGGAGGCCGTCACCCATGAGACCTGAGGATGTAAAGGCGGGAGAAGTAAGCCAGACCTCCACCTGAACAGAGAAGGGACATTGCAGATCTCTCCACTTGTTACCACAGCATACATTCATTCTTTACATTTTTCCTTTCTCCCTGAAAGTTTATCCTTAGCAATTTGTCAGGTGCCTCCTGGTCTTCATTTTGATTCCGCTGGCTTCATAATATTTGTTGAATATTTCTTCACCATAAAATTTGTTGAACTATCCCCGAGATTTACACATTTAAGCTGTTTCCAATATTGTAAGGAGAATATTCAGCCTTTTCCTGACTCATTCTAAATTCTCAGAAGGGGTTAGATAGTAAGTCAATGTGATGAAATAATTTTGAGTCTTAATAGATAAATATAATCAAATTAGTTTTTCAATTTCACTTTTTCTACTGCAAAAGGTACTATCACTAAAAACAAAAAAAAATATCATTTTCATTACTCCCTCTTCAAATGTTTGATGTTGTCATTTAAAAACTTCCAAATTGGGGCGCCTGGGTGGCTCGGTCGGTTAAGCGTCCGACTTCAGCTCAGGTCATGATCTCACAGTTCGTGAGTTCGAGCCCCGCGTCGGGCTCTGTGCTGACAGCTTGCAGCCTATTTCGGATTCTGTGTCTCCCTCTCTCTCTGCCCCTCCCCTGTTCATGCTCTGTCTCTCTCTGTCTCAAAAATAAATAAACGTTAAAAAAAATAAATAAATAAATAAATAAATAAATAAATAAATAAAATAAAAACTTCCAAATTCAGGGTGCCTGTGTGGCTCAGTTGGTTAAGCATCCAACTCTTGATTTCAGCTCAGGTCATGATCTCACGGTTTGTGGGTTCAAGCCCCACTTCGGGCTCTGCACTGACAGCACGGAGCCTGCTTGGGATTCTCTCTCTCTCCCTCTCTCTCTACCCCTCCCCCCTTCCCCCCTCAAAAATAAGTAAACTTAAAAAAAAAAAACAAAAAACTTCAAGTTCTGGTTGACCATTTTCTTCTTTACTTTGCTACTTCTTTAAATGGGAAATGGTATCTACTTGTTTCTTTCATTTCCAACAGAGATTTTTTTTCCCCACAATTATTTAACTTCATTATCTTTCTTATTTTTTTCATTTCCTTTGTCCATTAAAATTCTACCTCACTGAAGGGCATCTGGGTGGCTCCGTCAGTTAAATGTCTAACTCATGGTTTCAGCTCAGGTCATGAACCCAGTGTCGTGGGATCTAGCCTTGCACCAGGGTCCATGCTGAGCATGGAGCCTGCTTAAGGTTCTCTCTCCCCCTTGCCCCTCCCCCACTTTCTCTCTCTCTCTCTCTCTCTCTCTCTCTCAAATAATAAAATAAGGGGCGCCTGGGTGGCTCAGTCAGTTGAGCGGCCGACTTCGGCTCAGGTCATGATCTCGCGTTCCGTGAGTTCGAGCCCCGCGTCGGGCTCTGTGCTGACAGCTCAGAGCCCGGAGCCCGTTTCAGATTCTGTGTCTCCCTCTCTCTCTGCCCCTCCCCCACTCATGCTCTGTCTCTCTCTGTCTCAAAAATAAATAAACATTTTAAAAAAATGTTTTAATAAAATAAAATAATAAAATAAAATTCTACTTCACTTCCCTCTCCAGTAATTTTTCATAGGTTTTAGATAACTCTGAATCCAATATTGAGACCTTATGCCCAAGTAGAAAAAGAATCATAGATGCAGGTTATAAATTAATGTAAAATGGTATCTATATAACAATGCTTAACTTACAGATTTATAATCCTACACCCTTGAACAAGGAGGTGTTTGTTACTGATAAGGTAAATTGCCAAGGCTTACAAATACGATGCATACAATTTCTGAAAAAGATGGAAAAAAGATGGCGAAAAATGTAAGAATCTTTTTTTAATTATGTAAGAACCTAATGTATATACATAAAAGTATAATTCATGAACAAAAATGATGCATATTAATAATAGTTACCAACTAGGCAACTACCAGGTACCTAGAATTTTATTTAAAAGACTTATAACAAAGTAGACTTTATTCATAAGGAAATTGATGCTCAAGTTCATACTAAAAAATAATTCAAATCTTGATCAGCATAATTTCAAAGTCATGGTCTTGCCATACAGTGCTCTTCTTAGGGAGTTGCAAGGTAAGTCATATGAGTTAAAAGATCATAAAACTCCTATTTCCTCTCTCGTCTAACATTCATAATTTATGTTTTTTGATGTATAATTTTATGGCTTTTTAAAAACTCTATATTAGTTTGGGAATATGTGCAGTTAAATAAGATTCTAATTAGACAAACACAATATAAATACTAAGACCCTAGAATTGTAAATATTGTTTATACCTACCAAAGTATGTCCCAGATAGATTTGTGTTAAGGAAAATCCCATAGAATCAGTATTGTGCAATAGATATTTCCATGCGTTAACAGCTGAGGACAGAAAACAAAGTCACATTTTTGAATACTTCATCTCTCTCCACACACCACTGCCTCATCCAAGATAAGCCCACCAACACCAGGAACTGACTCCTCATTTCAAGGCCTCATTCCTGGTTATAAGTCCCTTTTAGAGAGAAAATTTCATCTACCAGGTAACTCTCTTCTCTACCACTACTGGGCCTGACATTTCACATGGTGTCCCTGTTGAAACCCAGATAGTTCTATCACTTATGCATGATCCAGCTTGTTTCCTGACAGACTTATGGTAAAGTGGCACACACCTCCACCAAAAATCTTTCAACCCATCAGCTCTATGACAACTGTCCACTACCAGGGAGAGTTCCTTCAGTTCAGGCTTTTCTACCAATGGGAATGGAACTTACCTGAAGTTTATTCAACCAGCCTGTAGAGGACAAAAGACTGAAAGATAAGCAACACATGTAGGGAAGCTATGAGAATCTGGTCTTCATGAACCAAATAAATTACCACTTGATCAATCATTGGTTTCATTAAAATAAAACCCCAAGGCCAAAAAAAAAGGGGGGTGGTAAACACAGCCCCCATGCTATACTGACTGGATTCATATCACTTGGGTCCATGGGCTTCTGGACATTTCAACAGATCATCCAAATTCGATTTTGCTTCTCAGTTATTTCAGCCTTATCCATATGCACAAGCAGCCATCTTCCCCAAGACACAGTCAGGATTGGGATGACTGGATCCAGGATTTCAGATCTCAGCATCTGCTAAGAGTTATCATATTCTCTCTCCCTCTTTCTCTCTCTTCCTTCCTCTCTGCTCCCTCTCTTCCTCCCTCCCTCCACCCGCACCTCCTCCCTTCTGTCTCCCCACAAAACCCCTACTTCCCAAGAGCAGAATACTTCACTTCTTTTCACTCTCAAGATCCGTCCCCCTTTTCATTCTCCAGGGATGGTTTGTTTGTTTGTTTGTTTTCTGGAAAAAATCCAACCATGTTATAATTGAAAAAGTCCCTTTCAGAGTCTGTTTTGCTTCCAATAAGATCAACTGTGTTGAGTTGCAAATCTAGCAATGAGAGATATTCATATTGTACAAAAGTCCATCCTGAGAATAGGTTCAAGAGTTTGGGATGTGATGAATGAAATGTGCTTTAGGACATGAGAATGTCAAAATTTTATAAGAAGATAGTCTAACCCATGAATGTGTATTAAAGTTACACACTTTGACCACAGCCATCTACTTATATTCATGGTAAGAACCTAAATGAGCTTATTAAATCACCTATTAAACATAGAGTTCGCCAAGGAACTGTCTCTCACATTAAACACTGCTCTCTCCATAACAAGAAAAAACATTAGTACCTCTAAAGAAGGGCCTAAGAATATATGTAAACTCTAGATAAAGTTCAGAAACTGAGTATCAAGGGCCCTTGGTTTTGTATTCTCTAAGAAAATAATGCACAACAGTTAGAAATGCTTGGTGACATATTAATGAAAGTCAGCCTGCATAACTTTAATTGGGTACTGGAAATTGTTCCTTGTGTTGCCAACAAAAAACAGATGGAGAGTATCATTTCAAAGAAAGAGGTAATGAAACTTCCCTTGAAGAAATTGCTTAAGAAAAATGGTAACACTTGATAATAGAATAATCTTTAAGAACGCACACCATGTGACACTTAAGTGGAAAAAACAAAAAAAAAAAACAAAAACAAAAATAAAAGAAGAGTAAACACACTAACTTCATTCCTAACACGTATTGATCTGATGTCTAGAGTGCCAGCTCCCTACCCAACAGCTATCTCATCATTGGACCTCTCATGATATTGCCAGTTACAAGGAAGAGAATGTTCTGGCCATCTGCCTCATCTGAGGTTTATTCACACGAGTGGTAGAGAACCCAAGTCTAAAAGATAAGCAACACGTGTAGACAGATTATGAGATTCTGGACATCATGAACCAAATAACTTACCAATTGCTTAATCCCTGGCTTCAACAAAATAAAACTCCAGTGGAAAGAAGATTCTCATGACTCATGGGGAAGGGAAATTTTCTCATTCCAGTAAATGAATTTCTGACACATATCCACAGCTGTTATATAGCCATAATTAAGACTGGCTCAATTTGAGTGGATAATCTATCATTAATCATTCAAAATAAATAGGTACTCCAAACAAAACATATCTTTGTGTAGCATTTTAGAATAGGTAGAATAACAGATTCTACAGACTTTTGCAAGTTCCTAGCCACCCTCTTGTGACAACTCATCACCCTTTCCTACACCCGACTTTATGTTGTTCTCCCTTGTTGTCCACGATCAGCAATGTCTATGACTCTATTCTTCCTTCACATCCTTGATCTACTGGCATCACATCCAGCACTGACAACCAGTGGATCAATCTGTGGTGAATTCATTACTGAACAATTGAAAACTCATTCTAACTCCAGTCTCCAACATTGGGAATACTGTCTGTAACCTGATTTTGCTTCTACCTGACTTTACGGGCTTGAGTGAGTCATGACACTTTCTGGGTTTTAACTTCCCTGTTGTTAAAGTGAAGGGTAAGACTAGATGACTCCGAGTCCCCTTCCAGTTATCACATTCTCATTCTTGAACTCATAGCAACATCAAAGTAGTTTCTAATTCTTAAAATACTTTCTTTGAATGCACCACTAAATTTGACCTTCATACAGCCATTGGAGGTTGGTAAGGTAAATATTACTAGTTCCATTTTGTAATGAGAAAGATGGGGTTCAGCATTAAAAAAAGTTGACTGAAGCCACACCACTGGCTGCTGGCAGAAGTCTTCTGAGTCCTAATATAGTGCTTGTTCCATTGCACTGTGCTATTCCATGATATAATTGTAAGATGAACAGAGGCTCCCAGTGGGCATGCCTGGGGGACAAGAATGATCAGGATTGGGTTTTCATTCAGCTCACTGCCTTCAGGTGGCCCTTTTCTTGACGGGTGCCTGAATAATATATGCTGGTAGAATTCTATAAGGGATGAAAAAGGAGATGAAGAGTTTCAGGGAAAGGGTGAAGAAGAGAAAGGGAGAGATGTAAAAGCCACCATATGGAGTGAAACTTTAGGGAAGAAACATTCTTGAGGAGGACTTTTAAGAAGTTTTGTTCTAAGGTGTACATTGAAATCCTATCTTCCTTATCCATGATAAAGCAACAGTAAAAACCAACATCTTTTTTTAATGTTTTTGAGTTAGACCTGTATTTTATTTTGATTTTTACATGAATGAATTTCTCAGATGGGTCCCAACATTTGTGTTATAATAAGAGGAAGAACACTTTTACATATCATCAGTCCCACTGAGCCAAATTAGACAAAGCAATAAGTTCCCCTATGTCTCTCTCTCCCTCACCCCCCACCACACACACAGAAGGTATTGTTAGTCATCACTTTGACCTGAGAATATATAATCTTCTACTTACCTTTTTACTGAAGAAATAGCTAACTCTGAGCCCATTAACTGTTTGATACACCTGGGAGATGTTGTGTGCCATAGAAGATTACAGATAAAGTAGGAGGATATGAAAGTGCCCTTCTATCTGACTCCAACTGAATGCTGAATCTGGTGCCCATCATCCTAATGTTGAAGATTCATCTGGAGTTTAGGGAAGCACAGTGTCCTGAAAAAATAAATCAACATAAAGCCTAGGGAAAGATTTGAGTTACCTGATCTAAATAAGACCCTTTCAACCTTAAAACGTCTCCCAAAAGGCAGCATTTCCCAATCTGAGGAATCTGAAAACTGTGGGGGCTGCAAATTGTATGCAAGGACTGTACAAACTGATAGGGCATATGCGCCTTTTCAACAGATAGATACCCTAAAATACAACCAAGATGGGGAAAAATGACATTGCAAACTTTAAAAGTTTGTAAGCTACTGACATAAAAAGAAACACAGTGAAGTCCAACTTAATTTTAAAGGTACTTTTCTGTACTTTAGTTTTAATCTATCTTCCAAGTCTACTCATAAGACTTGCCATGCACAAAGGACAACAATAGTATTTAGCTAATTTGTTTGGCAGATGAGTACCTTTTACTCCTTCACCTTGGTAAACCACATTTTTAAAAAAGGCATTCAAAGGAGTAATTTCCATAGGATAATGGGAGTAAAACAATATCCCAAATTTCTTACTAGACATGGTGGAATATCATTTAGAAAGCATTCAAATTTAGCACAAACAATGTAGTTTACAGGAGATCTATTTCTTTGGATCCACACAGGAAGTAGAAACTTATACTTTGAGTTCCTTCTACATGGCAAGTCCTTCAAGCACACTACTTATCACTATAATCTTAAGAGCTAGGTATTATTATTCTCATTTTAAGAAGAAATAAGGAAAGCGTAAGTAAAATGTCTAAGGTAACTCAACAATTGAGGGATGGAGTATTATTTACACCTAGATTTCTCTGATTATGATGATTTTCCTATGCTTTTTCACTATACCATGATGCCACTACACCATAATGTGACCTTTTCACTCTACCATAACAGTTCCTTAGCAAAGTGAGCTCTGAATACCAGAAAGTACAAATATGTACACAATTTATGTCTCATGTTTGGCTCATATTCTTTTGCATTAGAAAAAGCTCAGGAAGTGTATACAGGAAGATGTGGATTTGCACTCGATCTACATAATTCATTAGGATTTCAGAGTACATTAGGCTATTAGAAAAGCTGTCTTCAAATATCATAGAATTGAGTGATCCCAAATAAATGGCACTCCTCTTTTCCTGCCTGAATTCTGCACCTACTGAGGGACAGAAAAGTGAGCAGAGGAGGGCAAAAATATCTCCTTTATTTTTGATAAGGGAAGGACATGGCTTTCAGTCTATCTGCCAAGTGGGCTTTCTGATATGATATGTACCCCCAGAATTAGGCAGGCTTGCCTCCTTACCACAGACCAACTAGACAATCTCAGCCCTTTCCACATTGGGGCCTGTACTTGTAGAGTGTACAGCGTAGAAGAGCCAATCGGTATGGGGGGCTTCCTTCAGAAAGTTTGCTTCTAAGAAAAGGAAGGAAATAAAGGGCTGAGTTATGCATGCCCCGTTCCTTTCTCAAAATCTTAAATCAGGTAATTTACTCCACCCATGCCTATGTGAGAAGGGTCTGAGGAAAGACTCTAAGAGGAGCATGTAGGCAAAAAATCCTACGAAAACAAGGAAGTTTTCAATGCCTAAGAAGTTTCGATGCCTAAGTGCCATTTCTGATAAGGAGGTTGAGCAGCAGAGAGGCCGAGCACAAAAGCTAGATGAGTATGTCCCTTACCCAGAACTATAGTCAAGCATCCAGACACAGATGAGCAGGAGAATGGGATCAGGAAACCAAAGGAAGGGAGCCTGAAGGGAACATCATAAAGGATGACCAAAAGCCAATATCTGGAGCTAGAGGATGAAAATCAGAGAAATGGAGACCAAAGTAAAGGGTGAAGCAACAAACAGTAATAACCGAACACCTGAGATAGGAGCTATTGTCTCTGCCTAAGTTTTACAAGCTCATAGCAGCATGCTAGATAGGAAAGGTACCTAAAATCATAAAAGTGCTGAAACCTACCCTTCCATCATGGAGTAAAGTCAAGGTTTCCTTGGGTTTACCTAGCCATAAGCTTTGAAGTATAGAGAGATATCCTTGAGGTGGGATACAGAGTTCCATGAGTTTCACTCTTAGCCAGGGCCCCAGGTTCTGGTATTCCCCACAGTATATGTGGGGTTTCCCATCATAAGATATCAGGGTTGGACATTCAAGCTTAGGAGTGGAGAAGCACACTGGTTATGTATGGAGAGTTAGAAGCTGCAATTGGAGCTGAAAAGCCATGGAATTGGTGATCTCTATTGGTTTGACAAGGGGTGGCCCTTTGGTTTGCGGCACAAGTTAATGGTCACATGCATGTCTTGGAGATTCTTTAGAATGTCCTGAAGCTTCTCCAGAAAGTAGGCAAATGCTGATATAATGTAGATATTATGAGGTTTTAACTATTTAACTATTAAAGTTAAGAATTCATTTAGTGATTTTTTTTAAAATTTTTTAATGTTTATTTATTTTTAAGAGAGAGACAGAAAGCAGGGGAGGGCAGAAAGAGGGGGAGACACAGAATCCAAAGCAGGCTCCAGGCTCCAAGCTGTCACCACAGAGCCTGATGTGGGGCTCGAACTCACAAATGGTGAGATTATGACCTGAACCAAAGTCAGATGCTTGACTGAGCCACCAGGCACCTTGTAGTTTAGTGATTATTAGTAGCAAACCAAAAACAGTGGATTAATCAAATTTAAAGTTTACTTTGCTACATAACTGAAGTCCAGAGGTAAGCAGACTAAAGCTATTTTGGCAGTTCTATGAAGCCCAAAAACTTCACAGTAGCACTCTCCAGGTACCCAGTTTCCTTCTGGCTTTGTACTTTAATCCTTGCCTTCCACATGGCTACCAACACTCCAGCCATCATGTCTATGTTTCAGGCAGAAATAAAGAGAAGGGCATGAGTAACTTTTCCTTAAGCCCCACCTGACAATTTCTGCTTATATCTCATTGGATAGAATTAAGTCAAAGGCTACCCCATGATCAAGGAAGGCAGGGATTTGTAGTGTTTCAGGTGGGTATATTACTAACATCAATAAAATGCAGGTCTGTTGGCAAGGAAGAAGAGTAGATATTCAAAAGGCAACCCACAGTCTCTTACACAGAGGTACAGAGAAAAGGGATAATGTGGTCCCAAGTCATTACTGCTATGTATGTGGACATTCTGGATAAAGGATTAGAGGGACTTATTAATGCTACACAAATTCTATGGGGGTGCCCCAGGGAAGTTCATGTTTCAAGACTGGGTAGGGCTATTTACTTCATACGCCCCTAGGTCTGTCCTCTCTGCAGATGCAATATCACAGTTGTCTGTGCACTAAATCAGGGGTTCTAAACTACATATTTTTTTTTAATCTCTCTTTGCCTTTTTAATTTTTTTAATATGAAATTTATTGTCAAATTGGTTTCCATACAACACCCAGCGCTCATCCCATAAACTACATCTTTTGAAAGAATGCTGGTCTCTCTATACCAAAATCACCAGAATACTTACTTAAACTACAACCTCCTAGATCTTGCTGCACAGACATAGTTTAGGCACCATGTTCTATGTGGTGCCATATCAGAAAAGGCTACTAAAAGCCATCATGGACTGTGTGAGGTTTAGCTGAAGGGTGTAAATGACTCCAGCTGAACAGGTACCTCTGGGCAGCCTGGGCCACCTTTGGAGACAGTGGCAGTGTTCTCTCCTGAGAAAGAAGGGTTCTCAAGATGGGGCAGGCTCACTTGCCTCCTAATGACACAGCCTGAGGGGCAGAGGGCCTGGCTGGCTTCATAGCATTCCCAGCACTCATTCAGAAGAGAAGCCAACTCTCTCAAAGAGGAAAGCACACACTTCCAAGTGTTTTGCTGATCTTCCCCATCCTCAACCCATGCCTCAACTGCTTCAAGCTAGGAACATTGGAATGCATCAACACACCAGCAGACTCTTGGAAAAAGTTTTCCATGCCTCGAAGGCAATCTTGAGTAAGTAACTACCATCCCTTCAAGGTAGCTAACTCATTTCTGGCCTCTTAGTCTCCACATATCTTAGAATTCATAAACTCTACAGTTAGTGTTCCAATAGATAGATAGATAGATAGATAGATAGATAGATAGACAGATAGACATCTAAAAGTCTTATGTCAAATTATTCATTCCTTTTAAAAAAAATCGGTCCTTTGCATAGGAAGAGAAAGCTTTTAAACAAAAACATTTTAAAGGTTTATGATTATGATATCTATAAGACAATATATGAGGTGACAGGAACAAGAAAACAGAGAAGGGGGAGGAAATGCAATACATCTTTTTACTCTGGCTGAGCCCAGCAGAAGCTAACTATAAAATCCAAGGACGAAATAATCAAGTTCCCAAAACTACACTCCCATCTACATCTTCTACCATGTTCCCAAACTCTATACTAATGTTCATTCTAGGCCCTTCCTCAAATTTTAATCTTGTACTTTCAATCCATTCAATCACCATCACATAATAAGCACACTAGTATGAAAACTCCTGTTCTTAGTGGTCTGGAGGTTCCTTAAGTGTCATCTCCCATCTTGAGACTTTGATCCCACTGATGTCCCTACCGTGGACATTCTGAAGTCATCTGCCCTCCCTACAACCAATCAGTGCCCTTGTGTACCCTTAACAGAAATTACCAACATCCTTGTGCATTCAGTGGAGGAACAGTTATATTTTAGACACTCACAAAGGAGTGGAAACAAAAGGAGCTGCCACTTTATCAACCCCTAAGCTGACCTACTCATGATCTCAGAATTCACCTGCAAGTCATATTTCATTTTAGTGAAGCACTTCTTCATGGTAGCTGGCTAATTTCTGTAAAAGTAATTTACATCCATTTCCTCTTGTTACGTCACTGACTCCTCCCATAAGCCTAACAGGCAGCTATTAATCCATTATTTTCTCTTGGGACATCTTTCCTTCAGCTTTCATACTTTTTGGTATCCTAATATCTTAAAACAGTAAAGCTTCCAAAAATTACTAACTTAGCCTAAGATGTTATTCATACATCAAAAAAGTAGTTTTCAGAAATATCTTACACAGCTAGCCCCTTCCTTCAAATGGTGTCTAATATAAAAACTTGATGTGGTAAGGAGCATTAAGGAATCTACTCCTGAAATCACTGCTTCACTATATACTAACTAATCTGGATGTAAATTTTAAAAAATAAAAAATAAAGTCAAATTACAAACAAAAAAATTGATGTGTAAGTGGCTCTGTTTTCAGGGGTGGGAGAACCCAGATAGGTGGGCTCGTGCTCATTGAGGCTTTCCAGAAGGACCTTTCCAGAAATCTAGGAATCTGTAGACCACATTTTGAAAAAACTTGTACTAAAGGAATCTGAATTCTTTAAATACCTTATAAATATTGACAAGTTCTACCCTGATTTGTAGACCATGTCATGCTTGGATAGGTCTAAATATTAAAAAGTATATGAACAAGTCAACATAGAATCAATGAAAACATACTGCAACAAAGAAAGGAGCCAGCCATAAGGCATGAAACCTCAGAATAGAAGTACTGTTAAAAAGGGGCACCTGGGTGACTCAGTTGGTTAAGCATCCAACTCTCTATTTTGGCTCAGGTCATGATCTCATGGCCACGGGACTGAGCCCCACATCAGGCTCAGTACTGCATGAAGCCTGGTTGGGTCTCTTTCTCTCCCTCTCCCTCTCCGTCTCCCTCTCCCTCTGTCTCTCTCCCACTTGTGTGCTATTTCTCTCCCTCTCTCTAAGTAAATAAATAAACACTTAGAAATACTGTTAAAAATAATAAAATGATTTATAAAAGAACGAGAAAAAAACTCTAGCAACTAGTGTTCCCAAAGACACAGAAGATATGATTTTTGTAAAACAGAAATAGCAACTTTTAATGAAGAACACAGCTTAATGAGGAAAGAGATGCTGAAGAAGCTAGAAAAAAGTACAAGAAAGTCCAATACATCATAACAAAATTAGAAATCCATTGAAGGAGGTCAAAAGCAGAAGTGACATTAATGTACCTGGAACAATGTATTGAAGACAAACTTGAGAAGGTATCACTACACAGAGAGGAAATGAGAACAAAAACGTTAATTATGACAGGAAAAAATAGTAAGTTTTAAGAACATGGAATTGGCTAGATCATCCTGACAGAAAACCAGCAACGAAACATTGGCCTTCAATGACACGCTGACCAGATGAACTTAACAGACATACACAGAAGAACAGGGAATAAAATCCAACCCAAGATTGATGTGTCTTGAAGAAAGAAATAAGAAATATGAGGACCCAAGAACACACTAAAAAAGAAAGAAAGAAGAAAACGAAGAACATTTTTCCAGCTAAAAAAAAATTAAAAGGCCTGAATCTATTTAAAAAAAAAAAAACAACACAAAGGGTTCATCATGTTCCAGGAGCAGTTATTGAAATAGAAACCATTGCTAGACACAAAAAGGCAAACTATTTTAATTATGTGGCTAGAGAAAAGTACTATAAGATGTAAGAGGAAGAAAAGCTTACCTAGAAAGGAAGAAATTCAAGTTTCCCCCAGTCTCCATTACACATTTAAATTGGGTTATAAAATGGAGGTGTTCTGTAAAATGTTGAGGGAAAAAATCCTAGTGAACCAAAATACCAAACTTAGTTTCTCCTTCACAAACAAAAGCAACAGAAAGAACTTCTCATGCAAGGAGTCAGCAGGAATGCCACAAATGTACACCCTTCATAGAAATGTCCTAAAGTACATTCTATAGCTGAGGAAGTCAAAAGAGGATTTCAGAAGTCAACAGTCAAAATATGCAGGCACTGCTGTCAGCACGTATAGAAAACAATTTGACACAGAAAATAACTACAAAACTTATTGTAAATAAAATTTTTGAGTTGCACTCAAAGCCAATAAAAAAAAAGAAGTTGCAAGGAAACTTTCATTGGTTAAAAGAAAATGCTATTTAGGAATAATTCCACGAGAATAAATCACAGAAAGGACAGAGAATGCCAAAGCTAAATAAATTCCTCACCATGAAGTAGAACAAGTTGAAAAGTATTTTTTGAACTTTATTTTTAAGAAATCGTAAGACTGCCATTTATGATATTCTGATGAACTAAAAGGAAAGCTCATTCCACAAGTGGACCCCTACAGGAGGCTGAAATTTTGAGGAACTGAAATTGTAAAGTTGTCCCACTGGATTACTAATGCCCCTAGGCTCCTGGAAGAAGGAAACAGAAATCCTTTTGGGATGAACCAACCTTCAACACGGGCCTCAAAGAATTCACCCCCCCCAAAAAAAATCCAAGGAATATGAACAGCATACAGTAAGAAATCACAAAATATACAAGGAAAGAGGGTACCAGAAGAGAAAATCTATAGTAATAGTAGAGAGCAAAAGCAGACTTTCAAAGAGTTCAGATATTGCAACTATTAGACACAGAATATGGAAAAGTATATTGGATTAAGATATTTAAAGAAATAAAGAAGTGTTGGTTGTCGGTTAAGCCACCCACTCTTGGTTTCGGCTCAGGTCATGATCTCACGGTTGGTGAGATAGATCCCCATCTGGGTCTCTGTGCTGTCAGCTTGGAGACTGCTTGGGATTCCTTCTCTCCCTTTCTCTCTGTCTCTCTCTCTCTCAAAATAAATAAATAAACATTTAAAACGAAAAAGGAAGAAGTGTTTAAAATATGATTCAGGGGCTGGGGAATGGCCAGTGGCCTGCAGAGCAACATGCCAAAGTTTTATTGTGACTCCAGTGACACATACCTCACCCATGACTCTCCATCTGTGAGGAAGACACACCACAGAGGTAGGAAACACAAAGAGAATGTGAAATGCTATCAGAAATGGATGGGAAAGCAGTCTCAGAGCCTGATCGACAAAACAACCACTGCATATCAACAAGGCAAGATGCCTCCTACTCCATTCTCTGCTTCTCCTCCTGCAGGGGCAATGATCCCACCTCCCACCAGTTTCCTGGGTCCTCCTTGCCCTGGTATGATGCCAGCTCCCCATATGCTGGGTCTTCCCATGATATAGGCCCTTCCCATGATGATAGGTGCTCCTCCGCCAGGGACAATGCCAGTGTGACCTGCTCCCAGAATGAGGCCACCTATGGGAGGCCACATGCCAATGGCACTTGGGCCCCCAGTGATGAGACCTCCCACCCATTCCGTGATGGTGCCCACTCAGCCAGGAATGCCTCAACCAGGCAAATAACGAGAGAGGGGAGCTTCTTTATATCCATTTTACATTATTTGTTCTACTTCACTAGGAGATCATGGTGCTGTGACTCTGAGTGTTTTCTAACAGCATGACAAGGAAGACTTGCCCCCCCACTTCCTATTAAAGAAAGAATAGTTTTGGCAGAAGAGTAATGAGACCAAAAAAAAAAAAAAGCAATTTTCATTTGTATTGTGAGATGTGAAAATTATCAACTGTTTTAAAATAGTTTAAAAATACATAAATAATAAAAATAATAAAAAATAAAATATGATTACAAACAAGAGACTATTAAAAAATGCTATAGACTGAATGCTTGTGCCCTCTCAAAATTCATATGTTGAAACGTGCCCCCAATGTGATGACATTAGAAGTTGGAGTCTTTGGGAGGTAATTAGATCATGAGTGTGGAGCCTTCATGAATGGGTTAGTGCCCTTAAAAAAGAGACCCCAAAGGACTCCTTCACCTCTTCTGCCATGTGAGGACACAGTGAGAAGACAGACATCTATGAACCAGGAAGCAGGCTCTCACTAAACACCAATCTGCCAGCACCTTGATCTTAGACTTCCCAGCCTCTGGAACTGTGAGAAATGAATGTTTGTTATTTAAACCACCCAATCTATAGTATTTTTATTATGGCAGCCTGAAGAGACTAAGACAAAAATAAGCAGATTTAAAAAGAACAAAATTATATTCCTAGTAACAAAAAATAATAATAAAATCATTGAAATTAACAAAGTCCATGGAAGAGTTGAACCAGAAGATTGGACACAAATAATAGTAGTAGCAAAATGTTAGGTAGTTATAAAGAATTAACTCAGTATGCACCCTCTAGAGAAAAAATACGGAAAACATAATAGGTAGGTAAAAAAACAGAAGATAAAGTAAATTTCTAACATACATCTACTTGGAATTTCAGAAGGAGGGATGAAATAGAATGGGGAAGAGGTAATACTTTAAGAGAAAATGACTAGTAATTTCTCAGAACTGACTGAAGAAACTAATACACAGTTTCAGGAAATCCAGTGAATTCCAAGTAGGATAAATAATAAGAAATCCAGGGGCACCTGGGTGGCTCAGTCAGTTAAGCATCCAACTTTGGCTCAGGTCACGATCTCATGGTTCTCATGATCTCATGGTTCTTGAGTTTGTGTCCCACTTTGAGCCCCACTATAGACTCTCTGCTGTCAGCACCAAGCCAGCTTTGGATCCTCTGTCTCCCTCTCTCTACCCCTACCCCTCCCTCCCTCTCTCTCTCTCTCAAAAATAGATAAACATTTTTTAAAAAGGTTTCGAGAGCAAGTATAAAGACATTTCAGACAAAATAAAAATTAGGAATTTGTCACCATTAGACCATCATTAAAGAAAATTCTAAAACTAAGCTGTCCAATAGAAATATAATGAGCAATATGTAAATTTAAATGCTCTGGCATAAAGCCACATTTTTAAATGCATGAAAAGGTAAAATTAATTTTAATACTGGTCTATTTAACCTAATATATTAAAAATAATGTCAATATGTAATCAATATAAAAACCATTAATGAGATATTTCACCCTTTCTGGTACCTGGTGTTTGAAATCCGGTACACACTCTATACTAACAGCAAATCTCAATTCAGACTAGTAATTATATTTCAAGTACTCAATATCCATATGACTGGTGGTTACCATATTGGTCAGCACAGTGCTAAGAGACATACTTAGAAGGAAGATTATTCCTGGTAAAATGGCTGAGATGCAAGAAGAGAGGATGAGCAAAACAAATGGTAAAAACTTGGGCAAACCCAATGTCCCTAAGGGACACTGACTGTCTAAAACAATAGTATTTATATCGTACACCAGAAGTTAGGGAAAGGTTTGATCAAATTCTGTTTAGTTTGGGGAAAGAATACTTTGTGAGGATGTTGTATATACTTCATATTACATCACATTAAGAGGTACACGACATCTAGTCAATGGTGGTAAGACTGGATCAGGGTGAAACGGCCAAATGCCTCCATCACAAAGTCATATTTTTCTCACCTATTACCAAAAATCAGTCCATGGGGTAAGACCCAAGCAGAAGAAACAAGTACAAAGTCTGTGAGACAGAAGTACATCTGGTGTGCTTGAGAAATAGTAAGGAGAAAGATTCCCTATACTGTAGCACTTGGCTAAGCTAATAACTGATCAGGATCATTCTACTGACAATTCTTTTAAAATGAATGTATTAGCAGGAGTGCTGATGCATAGGGGCACTTGTACCCCAATGTTTATAGCAGCACTTTCAACAATAGCCAAATTATGGAAAGAGCCTACATGTCCATCAACTGATGAATGGCTAAAGAAGTTGTGGTTTATATATACAATGGAATACTACTTGGCAATGAGGAAAAATGAAATATGGCCTTTTGTAGCAACGTGGATGGAACTGGAGAGTGTGATGCTAAGTGAAATAAGTCATACAGAGAAAGACAGATACCATATGTTTTCACTCTTACGTGGATCCTGAGAAACTTAACAGAAGACCATGGGGGAGGGGAAGGGAAAAAAAAGTTAGAGAGGGAGGGAGCCAAACTATAAGAGACTCTTAAAAACTGAGAATAACCTGAGGGTTAATGGGGGGTGGGAGGGAGGGGAGGATGGATGATGGGCATTGAGGAGGGCACCTGTTGGGATGAGCACTGGGTGTTGTATGGAAACAAATTTGACAATAAATTTCATATTAAAAAATAAATAAATAAAATAAAAGGAATGTATTAGAATCACTATATGAATTATTCATTTAATGACTAGGATCATTTAATCAGAACTAATAAGTGATCCCTATAGCAAATAACAGTTGATATTGAATCCAGATCCCCTTGAAACCCTTGAGCCATTTCTCTGTACACACCCCCCATCCCCAGCTTCTTTGTGCTTTTGCTTCTATGGACTCCCATTTGTGATGATCTTCAGAAGATTGCCCTCAGCCACAGACACCACTTTGCACGCCTGTGCAAAAAGCTGGAAGTATCTGAGAGATGAGGTACCCCTTAGCTTAGTTTGGGTGGCTCTGAGCCAAAGAGCGACTTATGAAAGCCCAGCTCTTTCAAGTTGGGACAAAATCTGAGCTAATTTGCTCTCCAAAGCTCTCCTGTACAATCCAGCTGAGACTAAAACTGTGCCAGGAATTGTACCCTTGCTTGGATTCCTTCTTTTCACTGATCTGTTTCTCCCACTCCCTTACCTGTTGCTCCTGAGAGCAATTCCCTAATAAATCATTTGCACATAAATACTCAGTTCAGGGTTGGCATCTGCAGAAACTGACACAAGGCAATCCCTAATTTTGAATGCCACATTACATCTGGAATTTATGTAACAAATATAATCTAATTCTATATACTCATCTGCAAAATGGAGCATGAATAGAAATCCTTTCTACTTCCATTTGAAGTGATTGGTTTCTATTAGCATACACATATATAAATAATGCATCATGAGAAGTCAGTGCAAGGCTGATCCATGAGTGGCATATACCAGCCAGGGTACAACACTATACACACAGTGTATGTCCGCACTCATACACACAGTATTAGCATTATTGAAAACTCAGCTGTGCATCACTTTTCTAGATGTGTAAAACTTCTTTGGTTCTGGAATACAAGCAAATCGCTCACCATTCCCAAGGCCTGAATGTGGCGCTTATTGTTTCAGAGACAATGGGTCTAGTGTTTGGCGCTCAGACTACATATTTCAAAGGGAATCTTTGTCTGCTTAACATGAAATAAATCAGACTCTACATTTATTGGAAAAAGAGCAATCCAGCAACCTTCACTCAAAGAAATCAGCCTTGGCGGCCTTAAGTTACAACTGTTGAGTAAAGCTGTAGGTAGCCATTTAGTAATACAAACCAGAGACTTCTAAGAGGGGCTAGGAAGAAACCCACTCTTTGCCTTTCTTTAGCCATTTTTAATCACTGAGAATTTTTTTTACAATTATGTAAATTGTTTTCAAGTACATTTCTACACTAGCTTTTTACAAACCAAAATTTCTCCCAATGGCACTATTTAAATGTTTACAATTATAAGCACGTGATTGTCTGAAGTTCTTCAAATATTGTAGAGAAACTTCATCAGGTTGGGCTCTACTGTTTTATAAGAAATATTTTGGAAATTTTCTGCTAAGGCTCGTTATTGTCCTTTAAAGGACACACATGCACATACATATATCAATCATGTAAGCAAGCTAATTGAAAAAAACATTTCTCTAACTTTATATTAAGAGTGTAACTTTGTGCTATTGAACTAGATACGCCTGTCATCTATGACAGACATGCCCAGGAATGCTAAAAAGTAATTGGCCATGCAAATGGGATATTCCTAAAGCTCACAGAGATTCCCACCAAATGAAATTGTCTTAACCAAATAAGAGAAGGACTAGTTTCAGGCTTTTAGAAGGATCCATTTACAGGCATACAATGAATGTGCTGATTAAAATCATTTGTTTCTATTCACCAGGCAAGACCTCCAAAGGTTTTGAATAAGCTATGGTGCCTTACTCTATCTAGTCTTAGATATTATGTAATCTTTAATACAATCCCTTTCTATAACCCATATTGGTCTCCTCCAACTCTTTTAGAAATAGCATTATGTCCCCCATTCATGCTCTGTCTCTCTCTGTCCCAAAAAAATAAATAAACGTTGAAAAAAAAATTTTTTTTAAATAAAAAAAAAAATGGGGCGCCTGGGTGGCGCAGTCGGTTAAGTGTCCGACTTCAGCCAGGTCACGATCTCGCGGTCCGTGAGTTCGAGCCCCGCGTCAGGCTCTGGGCTGATGGCTCAGAGCCTGGAGCCTGTTTCCGATTCTGTGTCTCCCTCTCTCTCTGCCCCTCCCCCATTCATGCTCTGTCTCTCTCTGTCCCAAAAAAATAAATAAACGTTGAAAAAAAAAATTTAAGAAATAGCATTATGTTTCTTCTGTCATAAAAGATAATAATTCCAGGAAAAAGTAAACTTTATCTTAAAATGCAATTTTCTAAACACAGCAAAATACACATGGGAATTCAGTATGTGGCAAATTCTATGCTTTTATAATCTTAGTGGGACCACATTACAGAAAAAATGTAAAATGCCTGCATATGAAAATTCACGTAAAAAAAGACAAAAGATAAATAAAAAGCTGGAAAAAAAATCACAACTCAAATTACAAAGGTCTTATTTTCCTAGTGTATTTTTACTATATTAATAACAAGACTAAGAGACCAATCTAACATAGGTGAATGATATGAAAAGACAATTCACAGAAAAAAATAAAAATGGCTCCTAAAATGTAATAATATCACTCATAATAAAGACACTTCACTGAAACTGCACTGAAAGATCATTTCTACCTATCAAATTGTGATCCAAAAAGTAATAAATAAATGGTACTGCTGAAGAATATAGGTATTGTTGAGGGTATTATGACAAGTGAAATAAGTCAGAGAAAGAAAGACAAATACTGTATGATTTCACTTATATGTGGAATCTAAAAAACCAAACAAAACTCATAGATACAGAGAACAGATTGTTGGTTATCAGAGGGGAAGGGGGCTGGGAAGTGAGCAAAAAGTGTGAAGGGGGTCAACTGTATGGTGACAGATGGTTATGAGACTTACTGTGGTGATCACTCTGTAGTATATGCAAAGATCAAACTACTATGTTGTACACCTGAAACTAATATAATGTTATATACCAATTTTTCCTAAGTTAAAAACAAACAAAAAAAAAGAATATAGACACTGGTGATAATATATATATGGGGAGGATATATATATATTCTCTACAGAGGGCAATTTGGCAATATAAAAATTATAAACGCACAAGGCCTTTGATGCAATTCCTTTTCTAGTAATGTATCCTAAAGCTATATCCCAATGAGTGAAAAGATTGTAACTACATGTATATCTGTGTCCATATCCATTCACCTATCTATCTATCATGTGCCTATTTACTCTCAATAGAAAGATGCCCAAGAATGTAGCAGAGGCTGACCCCAGGAAGGGCAATGAGAGTAGAGTGATTTATATTTAGTTATGTTCATTTGCACTTCTTGGGCTTTGAGCCCTGGTATCTCTTCAAAAAAAAAATTTAACATAAATTTTCAAAGGCGCCATATTCTAAGCATGAATATACGGCGCTAAGGAAATAGAGGCTCTACTTCCATTGATTATTTGATTCCTTTCTTTGATCCAAAGTCATTCACAAGAACTTTGATTAAAATACTCTGGAGTGCAGGGGTGCCTAGGGGGCTCAGTCTGTTAAGCGTCTGACTTAGGCTCAGGTCATGATCTCACAGTTCATGGGTTTGAGCCCCACATCCAACTCTGTGCTGACAGCTCAGACAGAGCCTGGAGCTTGCTTCGGATGCATGTCTCCCTCCCTCTCTGTTCCTCCCCCGCTCATGCTCTGTCTCTCTCTCTCCTTTAAAAATAAATAAAAACATTTAAAAAATTTAAAAAAAAATACTCTGTAGTGCAGCATATATTATAAATAGCTCAAATTTATCCTAGGTTTTGAACAGTAGCTATACTTTGACGCCATAGTGCAAGAAATGTGCATACCCCTTTGTATTACTTTCTTCACCTTTGTGAGATTTCTCCAGCATGATGTGGGAACACACCACAAGGCAGCAGTTTGGACTCTTGCTGTTTCTGCCTGTTGCATCATTGCTGGTCTTACGTAGATACAAAAGGGAAGATGCTAGATTCCACCAAACACTTTGCTACCTTGACTACTTTACATCAGTGCCTCATTTAATCCTTACAAAGCCATTATGATGAAAGTATTTTTGTCCTCATCAGTCTGATACTCAGAGAATCAAATAAGTTGTCCAAGAGAGCCAGATGCAAATCCAGATATATTTGGTGCCTCAGTGGAGTGCGGACATCAGGTGAACAAGAATCACAAGTAATTAGCTGCACATAGTAACTACATAAACAAATGTGTTTTTAATCAATGCTTTTTAAGGGAAATTAATTAATCATTCCCAAAATATTTGTAAACTGATGAAAATGTATTAAATGCAGATTTTAAAAAACAGACTTAGATTTGATTCTGTTAATACACAAAAAAATCAAACATAAATTTAAGAATCTTCTGAGGTTCAGCTTGAATTATACTAAAAACAGTTTAAATGTTCACACAACTAACCTTGCTTTACCAATGAGAAAACTCAAACCACGCCTAATCAATTTTTTTAACTTGTGTAGTGGTAAGATACTGATCAGACATTTGTGGCTTATATTATCCCAAATCCACACATTGAATTCTCTGTCGAAAGGATTTGGGTTTTTAGGTTTACTTTGCAGTACGTGGTTTAAAAGGAAAAAGGACTCGACATTACAGCAGGCAACAAACTTGAGAGAAATAGCAGGAAAGACTTAGAACATGAATTCCTTTTCAATCCCAAAGAGATGCTGTTCCAACAAGACTCAGGTCAGAGGGCTGGGCACTGCTGGGGAGGTCACATGACTGATCTGGGCGAACTTGTTTTGTGAAGAAACAGATGATTTCTAGCTATGAGGCTGTTGTTCCTGTAACTTTTTAGCAACAGTTAAATCCATTAAATCCAGTTAAATCCAGCAGTTAAATCCATTCCAAAATGACAAGCGAAAGAAAAGAACATTCTGAATAAACTGCAGATGAATGGAGTTTTCCCCTGCCTCCTTGGGAATATTATGAGCATCTTACAAAAGGGGCCATATCCTGTTTCCTTCTCTGGTTGCTACAACTGTGGTTTGTATATTGGCTGTATCACTAATGTGAATTTATAACCCATAAATGCCAAAAGAAAAAAAATCAATACTCCTTCACAAATATGCATTTTTCTTACCCTAACTTTCAACAAGCACTGTTTCAAATCATCATTATTTTTTTCTGCACTGGAAGCAAATCTACACATCTTTTTCATACCCTACTGCTAGCACAGAAGGTGAAATACTGACATAAATGAAAGGAATTGCAAGTTCAGCATTAATATAAACCAGGAAAACACTACTGGGATATTTAAAACTCAACAGTGCCTCCTAGTGCACCTATAAAAATTAGCATGAGCCCAAGATGCAAAATAAATCAGGCTGGAAAAAAGTAAATTAGAAGACATTAATGAATTTATCCCTTTAAATCATCCAGGAATCGGTCTTTCGGAATGAACCTGTTTACTTTAACAAGACACATAAATTATTTTCAAATAAAAACAGGGCATTGAGAAAGATCAGATTCAGGTGGAAGGAAATGGCACAAAGGCATGTGGAAAGAGGTAATGCAAAAGATAAAGACACATTTTTAAAGAAAGAGAAAGAAAGGGAAGAAGGAGGAGAAGAAGGTGGAAAAAGACTCTTACTTCCCCCAGAGCATACCAACTTGAAGGAATATCACAAACTTGGATAATGATAATATGGCATTTTGCTCTAAGCCAACACCCACCTTTGTTAATTTCCTCATAAGAGAACTCCTATCAGAAACGGGAACCCTCTTGCACTGTTGGTGGGAATGCACACTGGTGCAGCCACTCTGGAAAACAGTGTGGAGGTTCCTCAAAAAATTAAAAATAGAACTACCCTATGACCTAGTAATAGCACTACTAGGAATTTACTCAAGGGATACAGGAGTCTTGATTCATAGGGGCACATGTACCCCAATGTTTATAGCAGCGCTTTCAACAACAGCCAAATTACGGAAAGAGCCTAAACGTCCATCAATTGATGAATGGGTAAAGAAGATGTGGTTTATGTATACAATGGAATACTACTTGGTAATGAGAAAGAATGAAATCATGCCATTTGCAACAACGTGGATGATATTGGAAGGTATTATGCTGAGTGAAATAAGTCAGTCAGAGAAGGACAGATATCATATGTTTTCACTCATATGTGGATCTTGAGAGACTTAACACAAGGCCATGGGGGAAGGGAAGGGGGAAAAATAGTTATAGAGAAGGAGGGAAGCAAACCACAAGAGACTCTTAAATACAGAGAACAAACTGAGGGTGGGTGGGAGGTGGGGGAGAGGAGAAAATGGGTGATGGGCATTGAGGAGGGCACTTGTTGGGATGAGCACTGGATGTTGTATGGAAGCCAATTTGACAATAAATTATATTTAAAAAAAAATAAAAGAACTCCTATCATCAATGTTCTTCTTGCCCACCAGCTACCATTGGTAGCATCAAAGGTCTTCATACGTCTATGCAATTATTGGTGCTTTCCACCACGGCCCCTAAAGTTGGAAGTTAAGTTTTTTCTGCTTAAATGATCACAGCTTTTTCCAAAAGTTTCTGATATCTGAGGGTTTACAACATTTGGGGATCATGAAAAGAAGTAATGCCATGAAACCCAGCAAGAAGGTACTCAGATGAGTGAGGAGTACTTGGCTATGAATCTGTGCCCAAAAGAATTTCCCCTTGCTGGATCCACCTGATATCCGCAAATTCACCCAATGTTTCTACTCTCATGTCTTCATTCTTTCTTTGTTTCACCAAAAACGTATGTAGAGTTCTTATCCGCTCTTTGTTTGAATTCTATTGTCCTCAACATTCCCTTCACTGCTTTGAAGAAATCTTCCTTGGCCAGTACTTTATCTCAATGTCCTCAAATATATCATGCAAATTAAGCTTCCTCATGACCACTAGATAGAAAAACATCAAGAGAACCTAAATTATTTGAGAAGAGAAGTCTAAGCCTGACAGAATAAGGAAAGCACTCATAGTTATACACCAACTGTAAGTTAATATCAGGACCTCATTATATATGTATATGTTTATTGTATACAATCCTCCTTAAGTTGACCATTTAAGCGATTTTGTACACTTCTTTCCCATTACAGCATTTCAAAAGGTTCAATGTAAAGACTTCCTCCATGTACTGCTTTGGAAATACATTTTGATGAAGCCAGTCACACTTGACTATCCTATTAGATTATCCGGTTTCCAAAATGTGGAGGCAAACAGGTGAGCAGACCCGTGTGTCTTCATAGAATTAATCCTTACTTTTGTGTACATTCTCTATATCACAAAACCACAAGGCACAATAGTGAAAGAACTTTGCATTTTTCAGACCAACACAAAATTCTTAATTAAAAGAGTCTGCATGTTTTGAGGAAATAAGACTTATTAAAAGCTGCTGTATTTTCAGAACTGTCTTTAGTAAAAGCAACATCACTGAGAATTCTTTCTTTTTGTTCCACTAAAGTAAACAAATGTGAAGCAATTCCAAAGAGAGATGGAAAAGCTGATCAAGAATAGTGAATGACATCCAAAGTGCAAACAATATGGCAAGACTGAGTAACAGAACAGTAGGACAAAATTTGCTGCTTGACCAATGGACAAAATGTAATTACTCAAAAAAGGAAAAGCAGTGTTCATTCAGAGACACACAAAACAACATTAAAATTATGACACAGCCTCATAATAGAACACCATGCAGTGACTGAAAATGATGGAGGTCTGTATTCAATTGAAGAAAAGTTATGTTACATGAAAACACAAAAAATATTCATATTTGAAACATTTATATATTATTTATATACATCCTATTCCTGACAGAGTGCTCTCAAATTGACACACTCTCCTTTCCTCTACCTTAAATCCTGTTCCTCTCCTCTTGATCAGGGACCCTCAAAACCCAACCCCATATTTCTCCCAGTTTTTGCTGAAACATGCTAGCTAAATACTACGGCTCCTTTGAGGCTGTGTTCTTTTCCTGTCTTTCAGATCTAGTACATCCTCTCCTGGGTGATATTATAACTTAATCCCAGGAAGGGAGATTTGGCTTTGGGCCAGGAAGGGAGACAGGTGTACATCCTGATGGGGATAAGGGAGAGGTGCCTTTGCATCATCTTCAAGCAAGGAAGGAATTCTAGCCCTTATAAGAAAGTGGGTCACTTCTTCAGGCTCAAAGACTCAGAAAAATCTGGAGGATTCAAGATTTTTAGGATGCATTAATATCACTGTCCCCATCCAAGATGGCAGGGTCCTATTGTTTCCCAACCTTGACATTGCAGATATACCTTGGTTTAGGGCTCATCTACTCACAATTAATCTCATGACCCTGGTCCTTTGTTTTCTCTGCTTTCCAGCCATAGGACATGAGAACATTTGCATATGATACCAAGTAGGCCCTTTGACTTTCACATTTAGCTTGTAATTTCTAATTGCTCTTTCTTAACTTTTCATTACCTTTTTCCAAGTTTCAATTCAGTTTAGCAATAAACATTCAATATTATTATACTTATAGTTGCTTTTTCTCTCATTTTTACCATCTGCTTTACACATTGTACCTGCTAACACATTACCTTCCACTGATCCACTGTCCCAATTGCCCAACAGTAGATTTTTTTCACAATTATACTGCTTATTTTTGTCAGGGTCTCGTGATGCTCCCGCTACCACCAGTAACAGTTCTCTTTGCCAACCAGGTAATGTGTGGTTCTGCTCCAGGATCTTATCCCAGCATGTGTCTTTTGTTTTGATCTGGTTTGGGTTTGGGGGACCACCCACGTCAACTCTCAGGGATGGGTTCCCAGGTAAGTTATCTGAAATAGGAATTAGCATGTAAACAAGCTTAATTGGGAGTACTCTGAGAATCAACACTTCAGGAAGAGAAAGGAGGGTAAGGGAGCAAGATTAGGCAGAAACTGTGCAGTGATACAATGTATTGCAATAGAAGCCTTAGGTGAGAGCACTGGGTGCTGTATGGAAACCAAATTGACAATAAATTTCATATTAAAAAAAAAAAAGAAGAAGCCTTAGCTGATTCTCTGAGGAGTTCCAAAAGTTGGATGAACCTTGAGGACCACCCTAAACTGGAGCAAAAGGGCCAGACTTTGATATCCTCATACTCAACATACTCAACAGTCATTGGATGGGACCACCTGGGAAGAGGGCATGGCCTTGGCAAGGCACCTTCTTCGGTCAAGGCAATCCCTGACAGTGTCTGAGAGTTGAGAACAGTCTGGATGGGGGCAACATCCCCACAGCTGAAAGTCCCTCTTTCCTGATGGAGACTCTGATCAGTGCATCATAGCAGTCACTGCCAGAACTCAGATCCATGCAGCACCCTGGATATCCCTGTCTCAATAAGTATACATTTTTTAAATTAAAAATAACAGCAATATCAAATAACAAAAATCTCAAATATATACATAGAAGATGGTAGGGAGGAAAAACAGAGGGACTGTACAAATTTTTTTAAAGGTCATCTTGTTAAAGGGAAGAACGTCCTAGTAGACTGGATCCTTATTCTGTTCTCTCTCTCCTTAGTAATGGGATCACACATCCACACTCCTTATCATGTAATTTTGCAATGCCCTCATAATGCCTTGGAGTATATATCCTTATCTATTCACCGTGTGCTAGAACATGTGACATGTTAGCAGCTATGACTCAACCAGAGACTTAAAACGGGCTTTCAGAGTTAAGCTTACTCTCTTGTGCCTACACTATTGCTATTAAGACATGCCCCAGCCTGCTGTTCCAAGGAGAGGATGACAGACACATGGAGCACAGGTATTCCAACCAATCAACCGGGCCACCATGAGTAGCACAGCTATGTCAACACACCCAGCCTATATCAGCTGAACCTCAGCCACTACATAGATGCATGAATGGTGAAAAAAACTGCTATTATTTGGGTTTATCTGGGGGATAGCATATTACAAAACATCATTATAACAGTACCTAACTTCTACAGATGTAGGGGTTTTTTTAAAATTTATTTAACCTTTTATTTATTTCAGAGACACAAAGTGCAAGCAGGGGAGGGGCAGACCACCAGATCATGACCTGAGCCAAAGTCAGATGCTCAATCAACTGAGCCACCCAGGAGCCCCTACAGATGTAGGTATTAACATATAGACATTGTTAGAAAATATAAGTTTAAATATGTGTATGGCATTATTTCTTCTAATACACTAGCAGGAAAAAAAAAAGAAATCATCAGTTCAACAAACAATAGAATGGGGGTGGGGAGCAAAGTAAAAACTAATACAAAAGAATAGCAAGAATGAGCAAATAAATAAGGGGTACAAACAGGCTTAAATATAAAATAACAATAAATATTAATAAGTAAAATTCATTTTAGAGGACAGACTCACAGATTGAGGAGGTTAAAATTAAACTCAACTATTTAAAAGATGGGCTTAAAATAACAAGACAATGTTGAAATAAAGCGATGAGAAATGGTATATCAAGAGAATGCTTAGAGGAAAACCAACCATAACAATATTAATACTGAAATAAATACAAGATGAAAATTATTAGAGTAACCCAGGAGGACTATTGCATATTAATAACTGTGCAAGCACATTTCAATATATCAAAAAGACACAACAGTCATGATATTTTATAGATTTAACTACACAGCTTTGAAATATATAAATCAAAATCTAATATAAAAGGCTTCTGCACAGCAAAGGAAACCATCAACAAAATGAAAAGGCAACCTGTGGAATGGTAGAAAACATCTGCAAATTACATATAAGAGGTTAATTTCAAAAATATACAAAGAACTCACAATTCAATAGCAAAAACAGTCTAATTTAAAAATGGGCAGAGGATCTGAATAGATATCTTTGCAAAGAAGACATACAAATAACCAACAGAAGTACATCAAAAGGTGCTCAACATCACTAATCGTCAGGGAAATTAATTCAAAACCAGAATGAAATATCACCTCACATCTACTAAGATGGCTAGCATCAAAAAGACAAGGCACAGTGCTGGTGAGGATGTGTAGAAAAGGGAACCCTGTATACTGTTGGTGGGAATATAAATTAGTGCAGCCATTATGGAAAATGATATAAAGGTTCCTCAAAAATATAAAAATAGAACTACCATATGATCCAGTAACCCCACTTCTGTGAATGTATCCAAAGGAAACTAAAACATTATGTCAAAGAGATATCTGCACCCTCATGTTCATGGCAGTATTATTTATTTATGACAGCCAAGATGTTGAAACAACCTAGGGGTCCATTGACAAATAAGTGGATAAAGAAGTTGTAGTGTATAAAAATCATTCAGATGAAATCATGTGGATGAAATGCAAATCATCCACATTTGCAGCAATGTGGATGGAACTGGAAGTTATTATGCTGAGTGAAATAAGTCAGTCAGAGAAGGACAGATATCATATGTTTTCACTCATATGTGGATCTTGAGACACTTAACAGACGGCCATGGGGGAAGGAAAGGGGAAAAAAATAGGTACAGAGAGGGAGGGAAGCAAACCACAAGAGACTCTTAAATACAGACAACAAACTCAGGGTGGGTGGGGGAGAAGGGAAAGTGGGTGATGGGCATTGAGGAAGGCACTTGTTGGGATGAGCACTGGGTGTTGTATGGAAGCCAATTTGACAATAAATTTTATTCATAAAAAATTTAAAAAATCATTCAAAGAATAAAAATAGCTCTTGGAAAGTAAAAACAAGGTCAAAACTAGGAAAAACTAAACAGAAAAGTTGGAAGATGAAGTTACAAAAATCTCCCAGTGGATAGAGCAAAACCACAAAGAAAGACAAGAGATTAGCCCATTAGAGTACCAATCCAGAAGTTCCAACATAATACTAAAAGTCCAGAAAATAAAGAGAAGGAAATCATCACAGTATGTATATATGTAGATATATATCTGAAATCAATCAGATTTCAGATTGAAAGTTTCCAAGCAGTACCCAAACTGTGGCTGAAAAAAAAAATCCATACAAAGACACATCATTAAGAAATTTCAAAATATTGAGAATTCTATAGCCAGCCAAACCATCAACAGAACAAAGATATGTCCAGACATTCAAAGTCACAAAAAAATTACCACTCATGCACCCTTTTCTGGAAAGCTATTGAACTAACAAAACAAGGCAGTTTGGGAAGAGGCGAGAGGAAAATATCAAATCAGGAACTGGGGAACACAGCTCAAGTCAGAAGCAAAAGCAATCCCAGATTACTGATAGAGACCACAGATTACTGATAGAGATCACGGTTCTATACCAAGTCTAGAGAATGACCAGGAAAGACTTTAGCAAGTTAGGAGTCTCTGAGGAAAGATTTCTTTAAAAGATGAAATACAATAGTTAAAGTGTGTGACTATACTTAGAGAAGATATACATCCTCTGGCTAGTGCTTGTGTTTCAGTTAATAAAAAGAACATTAAAAACCAAACGTTAAACAGACAAGTATCAACACAAATTATTGTACAAGAAAGGAAATCCTAACAAATTATAGTAAGCACCTAATGAAACAGAAGGAAATATAAGATACTCTGTAGGAGCTTAAAAGAGCGTGGTAGACCCATATTCTTGCCATGATGCTGTTTCCAAGATACATTAATTTTTAAAAGCAAATTATAAACAGTGTAATATTTGCATAACACCATATACACAAAATTATACTAAATATTTCTATACCACTTCTATACCATATGCCAATAGCAGTGCCTTTCAAAATGTGGTCTGTGGATCAGCAACGTCAACATCATTTAAGATTTAATCAGAAAAACGTATTCTCACTTCCCCCCCAAACCTACTGAATCAGAATCTCTAGAGTAGGGATGAGGAATCAAGCTGCTTGCTCACCACTTGCTTTCCAGGTAATACTTAAGCACAATAAAGTTTGAGTACTGCCACAGTACTGAATAAGAATAAGAAAGGTCTGATTAGAAGAATTAACCCTGGTGGTGAGAGTGGGATGAACTGTGGATATATCCAAAGGAGCAGCCTGATAAATCGTTGTGCTTTAATGGTTTTCACAAGAATGTATTTATTCATTGACTATGCAAAAAAAGACAAAATAATTTTTCAAGGAAAATGTACTCGGGAAGTATGTGCATAAAATACGACATAGTCCCTGTTTATCAATGTCTCTCTTACATTGGAATGTTGTTCTCCAGACGTAAATTCCATCGAGCTAACTATTGCCTGTGGCTGAAAGACAGCACATGCTAGAAAGGAAATTAAAAAGAATTTTGATGAACTACTAAAATTCCTCTCCTTGAAGCACAGCTGGTAGGCAATGTGATAGTGGACGGAGCCTCCCAGGACTGCTTGGATAATTAGAGTAGATGGTACATGTTCTCGAGAGCTAACAGACATTGGGGCGCCTGGGTGGCTCAGTCAGTTAAGCCTCCAACTTTGGCTGAGATCATGACCTCACCATTTGTGAGTTCGAGACCCACATTGGGATCTCTGCTGTCAGTGCAGAGCCCACTTTGGATCCTCTATATTCCTCTCTCCTTGCCCTTCCCCCACTCCTTCCCTCTCTATTTCTCTCTCTCTCTCTCTCTCTCTCTCTCTCTCTCTCTCTCAAAAATAGACAAACATTTAAAAAAATAAAAATGAAAAAAAAACCAACAGATGTTGAAGGCATAGCTCTGACCCACAGCCTTAATTTGTTCTGGGCACTATGCTACTATTCACATTCTGTCAGGGAAACAGTCTTCTTTTATGATGTGTCGAGGGACAGAGAGGTGGAGGTGTGCTGCTACTACACTGTGGGCTTTGAAGCTGGAGCCAGGGCATAGCGGTGAAGGATGTAGGTGGCCTCTAGAAGCTGGAAAAGGTGAGATACTTGATTCTCCCTAGCCTCCAGTAAGAACCAGCCTTGCTGACATCTCGATTTCAGCCTTGTGAAACTGATGTCAGACTTCAAGAGTCCCAAGAATTTTGGTGTCCTGCATCTCTGATGATACCCAGTCAGCAGAAATGACAGAATGCCTCAAGCAGACAAATGGAATGCCTCCCCTTGTGCGAGAATGCACAGTGGAGATGACTGCAACTTCACAGCGTGGTCCAAGTTGACACCCTGCTCCACGAACTGTGAAACAGCCCTAAGTCCATGGCGACAGCCCACAGGGAAGAGGGAGAAGGTGAGAAGGAGAAATCCAAGGCTCTGACCTGTACCTTCTTGTGGAAATGGAACTCTGTGTTTGTGATGTATTTCTATCTCAACCTTAGGGAAACTGGTGAGATTGCATTCTTCTAGAAGGCAGAAGGGAGTCTCAACGAGGATTTTGGGTAAGAGGAGATGTCAAAGAATGTGGAAAAGGCATGCACTTTAGAGCTGTAGCCTGCTCTGGCAAAAATGGAAGACCTATGGATCCCTCCCACTGTAGCAGTTCCGGTAAGGACATGGATGAGGAGTAACAGATGAGAACGTACACATACAGCCAAGAGGTATAGCCAATGTCTAGAATTAGCCGCTTTGTCCTTTAGTAATTGTTGCTAGTTCTTGGGTGCCTGGGTGGCTCAGTCGGTTAAGCGTCCGACTCTTGCTTTCAGCTCAGATCATGATCTCATGGTTTGTGAGTTTGAGCCCTGAGCTGTGCTCTTCACTGACAGTTCAGAGCCTGCTTGGGATTCTCTCTCTCCTGCTCTCTCTGCCCCTCCCCCTTATGTGTTCTATCTCTCTCAAGATAAATAAATTCAATAATAATAGTAATTGTTTTAGTTCTCCTTTGTCAGTAACACACTTTCATAAAACATAGGCATTTGGAACGTACATATTCCTATCTCACTAATTATTTGGAATGTTATTGTTTTGGATCCTTGACTCCCCTCACTCTACAGTTCACCATTGGCCACTTGTTTAACTGGATGAGCGCAGCTGCTCTACTTCACTGAAAAAGCCATGTCTAATACAAAATATATTTTGTGGTGTGTTTTGGTGCTCCTACCATACATACAGAAGGCATCAGGACTTGAACTTCTTCTAAATTAGTTAACAAAATACCAATGAAAAGCCTGATTTAAAATGTTTTATAGTGGCACCTGGGTGGCTCAGTCAGCTAAGCACCCAACTGTTGATTTCAGCTCAGATCATGATCTCATGGTTTGTGTGATCAAGCCTATGTTGGGCTCTGCTTGGGATTCTCTCTCTCTCCCTCTCTGTCTGCCCCTCCCCAACTTGCACGCACACACTCTTTCTCTCTCCCAAAATAAATAAGCTTTAAAAAAATGTTTTACAATATAATATATAAGTAAACCCAAATTAATAGAATAAAACTGTAGGGGAAAAAAAGTAGGCAATTTGTGAGAGTTTTGTGCGCTGTTAATCAGGGAGAAGACTGTCTTTTTGAATGCTGGGAGATTTTGAAAGATACAGGTGAGTGAAGAAAAAAGGAAGATTAAATACATAGTGGGGCTAAATGTTGATGGGGGAGGCTGAGGCTAATAATTACAATGGAACTTACGAATTTCATACTTTAGTTTGTGGCTTTTTGGTTTTTTTAAGACTAAAAAGGTTAGGAATTTATAGAAGTATGAAAAAGAATTCATGTTTGACTAGCAAACTCTGGGGGAAAAAAAGATTTGGGTCTCTGTCATCAAAGTCTTATGTTCTAATAAGCTCTCTCAATAATATTAGAAATGGTAAATTGAACTCAGTTTTTGTTTTGTTTTGAGAAAATGCATGAAAGCAGGGGAGAGGGGAGAGAGAGAGGGAGAAAGAGAATCTTCAGCAGGCTCCACGCCCAGCGTGGAGCCCAACATGGGGCTCTATCCCACAACCCTGGGTTTATGACCTGAAACCAAAATAAGAGCTGGATGCGTAGCTGACTAAGCCACCCACGCATCCCTGAATTCAGTTCTAATATAGAAGTCAGGCAAATGACAGTCTGTCTTCATTGCCAGTGGGTTAGCTATTCTTTAAGATATGCCTGTGTATCTTATTATTAATATTAATAATTATATAATGCAAATAAGGTTTAATAACTTTTCATTTATTTGTTTTTGAGAGACAGAGAGAGCACAAGTGGGGAGGGGCAGAGAGAGAAGGAGAAAGAATCCAAAGCAGGCTCCAGGCTCTGAGCTGTCAGCACAGAGCCCAGCGCGGGGCTCGAATTCAAACTGTGAGATCATGACCTGACTTAACCGACTGTGCCACCCAGGCACCCCTACAACTTTTCAATTGATGACATCATTGCTCTGCTTCCTGGGTTGCTCTATAAAATTGTTTTCAGTGATTTGACTTGGAAAAACATTAAACACATCACAGGCAAGTAGTGGAACCATTTTATGGAAGCCAAAGATAGTTGACTCTAATCTTTGTTTTTCAGTTTATATATATTTATATTTATATTTATACACACATATATATCTGCTTATACATATATATGTGTGTATTGGTTTATTATCTTAAAATTGCCTTTCCTTTTTCTTACTGAAATATTTTTGACTTACAATGTTGTATAAATTTAAGGTGTACAACATGTTAATATGATAGATTTTTATAAGGTAGTGATTGCCATTGTAGTGATAATTAGCACCTCCATCACATTACATAATTATCATTTCTTTTTAGTGGTTGGAAAAATTAAGTTCTAGTCTCTCAACAAGTTCAATTATAATGCAATATTGGTGTGTATATTTATACCGTGCATTAAATCTCTAAGACTTATTTACTACTTTAAAAAAAAAGAGAAAACATAGGGAAAATTAAAAAAATAGAGAAAAGTTGTATTGGTTAACACGAGGCCCATTTGAGGTACAGAAATAGAAGATAAGGGATGCCTGGATGACTCAACCAATTAAGTGTCCAACTTCAGCTCAGATCACCATCTCATGATTCATGGGTTCAAGCCCCACATTGGGCTCTGTGCTGACAGCTTAGAGCCTGGAGCCTCCTTCGGATTCTGTGTCTCCCTCTCTCTCTGCCCCTCCCCCACTCGTGCTCTGTCTCTCTCTGTCTCTTAAAAATAAATAAATGTTAAAAAAAAAGAAATAGAAGATAAGAAGAGGGTTACACTGAGAAGGTACTTCTTTGCTCAATGGGCAGGAAAATGCATGCACACCACTCCACTTCTCTTACTCCGTATTCTCCATCACCCTCTGAGATGTTCCCATGGCCCTTTGGGACAAGCAGCTACTTGGCTCAACTCTTCAATGGTGCAAGAATGCCTTTGTTGACAAAACCTACCTAACCAAAATAGTCATAATGCTTTTCTTTCTCTGCAGCACTTTACTTCTTCATCATGACACAATTCCCACTACACGGGTACACGTCACAGGCTGGTTCTCACTGCCCTGGAGGGAACTGTGCTTTGTCGAGACTCATTATAGTTTAGAACCCAAGTGGCGCTGGTGCTCTGGAAGTGCACACAGGTTAAATGAGACACCGTGAGACCCAGCCCCCTAGGTAGGCAGGGGGTTGAGAGCAAACATGGGAAAATCCAACTGAGACTTATTAGTAAGAGAAGTTTTCTTCTTAGAAAGTTTCTCCTAAGGGAAATTTGAAGTACCTTCAAAGAAAAGTAATCTCTACTTAAGAGAAAGAGTGAAATATTGAGAGGTAGAGACAGTTTAAAGTATTCATGAAAGGGTCCAAGAGTAGTATTACTCTCAAGCTTAAGAAATTCACTCTATTTTATATATTGCAAATACCATGAAGTCTCATACTCCGTATGAAGCCATAATGATGGCTACAGGTCATTATATATTTGTTCACACCCACAGAATATACAACACCATGAGTAAACCATACTGTAAATGATGAATTGTGGGTGATTGTGATGTGTCAACGTAGGTTCATCAACTGAATAACAAATGTACCCCTCCTGTGGAGGTGTGTTGATAATGGCGGAAGCTGTGGGCACAGGAGCAGGGAGTGTATGGGAAATCTCTGTACCTTCCCTTCAACTCTACTGGGAACCTAAAACTACTCTAAAAAATTAAAGCCTAATGAAAAAAAGAATTTTAAGAGAGCCAAGGTACCATGTTAAAGAACTTACCATTTAATCAAGGACATAATAGAGACAGTAAAATAAAATAAGCAAAACATTTGAGTAAATATTTCTGTAAAGTATACAAATGTCCAAAAATTATATGAAAAGATGCTCAGCATCACTAATCATTAAAGAAATGCAGGTCAAAACCACAATGAAATATCGCCTTATACCAATTAGGACGGTTCATGTATTAAAAAAAAGAAAAACAGAAAATTACATGTGATGACAAAGATGTGGAGAAATTGGGAAAAAAATGTATGGTGTTTTCCTCAAAAAAAAATTTTAAATGGAATTATCATATGATCCAGCAATCTCACTCATGGTTACATATCCAAAAGAATTGAAAGCAGGATCTCAAAGAGATATCTGTACACCCATGTTCACAAAGGCATTATTCACAATAGCCAAGAGGTGGAAGAAACCCAAATGTCCTGTCCATTGATGGATGAATGGATAAAGAAAATGTGTTGTATACAAACTGGCGAAGGAGATAAGGTTGCAGATGGAATTAAGTTTGCTAATCAGCTGACCTTACAACAAACAGAGAGCTTATCTGCCTCAGCCCAGTATAATCACAAGAGCCTTTAAAAGTGGGAGGAGGAGACAGAACAGAATTGAAGAAAGAGATATGATGACAGAAGCAGGGTCAGAGGGATGCAATATGAGAAAGACTTGATTCATTTGCTGGCTTTGGAGATGGAGGAAGGGGCCACCTATTAGTCTATGCAAGCTGCCACAACAGAAGACCACAGACTGGGTAACTTAAACAGAAAAAATTTACTTTCTTACAGTTCTGGAAGCTAAAAGTCCCTGCTTCAGGTACCAAACAGTGAGAAGATAGAGAGAAAGGAGAAACTATAAGGTCCTCCCATGCTCTTAGGACCACAGTCCCTCCAGTCAAGAAGTGCTGTTTCCTAAGGATTTCAGCTGCCTGCCCATTCACCAGTGCTGGTATTGCCACTGTCCCCACAGGACTGCCTGGGGATGTGGGCAAGAGATAACAGAAAAACATCAGGGAATGTACTTCACTCTTTCTGATGGACAGGAGCCCCATTTCTCTCTTCCAGACTAAAAAAGAAAAGGGAATGTCACCTGGAGCTCTTTCTGTCTATCTTTCTATCTGATCCCAGGGCACAGGTTTGGGTTTCAGCCTTCCCTGCAGTCAAAGCCAAGAGATATCGGGGCAGGGAGAGGAGAGGCAAAAAATTCACCATGAGTTTGTTGGTAGCTTGCAAGGTAGTTCCCTTCCCAGGTCTGCCTGTTAGCATTTATTTTCCAGGGTCCTCAGAAAGTTGCTCCACACATTCTGTCTAGAGCATGTGTGTGTATGTATTTATTCTAATTCCAGTAAACATGCAGTGCAATATTCTTTTCAGGTGCACAATATAGTGATTCAACACTTCCATACATCACCCAGTGCTCATCACAAGTGCACTCTTTAATCCCCCTCACCTATTTCACCCATCCCCCCACCAACCTCCCCTCTGGTAATCATTAGTTTGTTCTCTATAGTTAAGAGTCTGTTTCTTGGTTTGTGTCTCTTTTTCCTTTGCTCATATGCTTTGGTTTTTTTTTTATTTCATCTGAGTGAAATCATATACTATTTGTCTTTCCCTGACTACTTCTTTCACTTAGCATTTATACTCTTTAGCTCCAGCCATGTCATTGCAAATGGCAAGATTTCATTCTTTTTTTTTGGCTGAGTAGTATTCCAGTGTGTGTGCATGTACATATACGCACACCACATCTTCTTTATCCATTCATCAGTCAGTGGACATTTGGGCTGCTTAGAGTTTTTAATTTCATTCAGTGGGAGAAACAAGATGGCGTGCGTTTACTTCATCTTGATCAAAACTGGAATCTGTGTCCTGGTTTTTGCCCTCTTCCTACTTAGAGTTAGCTCCTTTTCAATCCCCCTTTGTTGGCTCCTCTTCCTACTTAGAGTTAGCTCCTTTTCAATCCCCCTTTGTTGGCTTTTCCTATTTGATCGGCTTTAAATATTAGTGTTTCTCTAATTTCATCTTAGGCTATTTTCTCACTCTATACCCTCTCCCTAAGTTCACGTCAACCATGTTCATCACTTAATTACATATGTGCAAATATGTCACAAGTTTGTATCTCCAGGCTGATCTTTCTCATTAGTTACAACCTGCATACCCAACTGACTCCTTGATATTTCTACTTCTAGATCTCAAAATAATGACAAATTCAACATGTCTAAAATACAACTCATGATTTACCCTCCAACCCCACTATCAGCCTTCTTTGACACCTAGAGGTCACCAGGGACACCTTCAGGGATGATCAAGCACCAAATTCAATAGCCATCAAAGGTTTATTACATGCATATTTTTATTCAACATATGTTCACTGAACAGCTGGTCCTTCACAAAAAGTATGCACAAAATGTCTTCTCTGTGCCAGACCTTGTGCTAAGCCCTAGGTATTCAACAGCCGATGAAACTGATACAGGCTTTGCCTCAATGAACCTACAGAGCAGTGAAATAGATATTAAACAAGCAAACCCACAAATGATGATCAAGTTACAAATTGTGATAAGCATTCCTAATAAGAGAAGAAGCAAGACACAGGATACCACTTCCATGAAACCAAAAGGAGTTGTGTGTTCCCAGAGCCAAGGATGTAAATAGTGGGCAATCATATTAAGAAAACCCTTGAATGTCATCTTAAGGATTTCAAGTTTTTTTAGGGTAATTAAAAGCCACTAAAGGATTTAAGCAGGGAAGTGACATGATCAAATTTTTCTCCAGCATAAATCTGGTTATGCAATCATCCAGGAAATGATATGCCAGGCATACTTTTACCTTACTCCTCTTTTTAACAATACCTGAAAAGGATCCCTTACCTGAGACTCTCTAAAAGTAATGATTGTAGTTAGTACTGGTTGAGATGGAATCTAATCCAAATGAAGGAATGCACCACTCCTATTGAAGTTACCAATAATTAACTTCAGGATTGCCTATAATATAGGCATATATAGGCATATATATAAATATGATCATATGACATATATATATGATATATATAGGAATATATATGATATATATGTGATATATATAGGAATATATATGATATATGATATATATGTGATATATATATGATATATAGATGATATATAGATATGACATATAGATATATGCTATATATGCCTATATTATATAAACCACATTTATATTTATATTCACTTGTTTTTCACAGCAACTTTGCATTACATATGGCTGTGACTACCATAACTCCTAATCTCTTATATCTGAGCCAAGAGCTGTTACAGAGATATTTGCCTGGGTCCCTTTGTGGGTCCTTTTCTGACATCTGGATCATCTCTAATCTGTTTCAGCATCCCATCCTGATCCATATCCCATTCTGAAACTCTGGTCTCCGTGTCAATTTGCTCAGTTCCTTGCATCAAAGTTGATCACTAATTACAGAGGTTACTCAGTTGCTGTGTCTTTAAGTTCTCATAATTCACTCTTTGAAGAAAAGATTTCAGCTGTTTCTAGAACTTTGGTTATTCCTGTTTATACTTGGTACTACACAGACTACAGCTAATTCTGGGAGGCCATTACTTCTACTCTAACATGAAATCCAGCTCCACTCTAATAAAAGTCTCCCACAGAAGGGCACTTCAAAATGACTCTGAAATTACCAGGAAATGAATGTGGTATCTGGTTGTGAAGGTTGAGGTATCCAAAGAGAAGAATAATCACGTCAGGGATGAAAGCCTCCTGGTCAGCTCTCCTCTACTACCCCAAAGCCATTTACTCAGGGCTTGTCTTCATCCTCCATTATCAAACATCTCTTAGCAATTTTGGCATCAAACTGGTCCCCTTGCTGCACCACTAGAATTTTGCTGGGTGATTATTTCAAGTGTCTTTATATGGGGGTTACACATCCAGAAACACGTCATGAAAGCCTTAGATCTAAAGGTGTATGAGTTAAATAATCCAAACTCAACATCCACTACTAGAACTTCTTGGGTCTTTCATATGGTAAAATTTACCAAGTGGGCTAACCTTCCTCCACTCAAAACCCTCCCCCTTCCCTACTCTAGAAGTGGAGGTAGGCAAATGAGGAGGTACAATGGAGGCACAAACAATGAAAGGGAAAACAAAATTAAAAGGTAAAAAGGTAGGGGCCCCTGGGTGGCTCAGTCAGTTAAGCATCCCATTTCAGATCAGGTCATGATCTGCAGTCCATGGTTTTAGTCCCGCATCGGTCTCTGTGCTGACAGCCTAGAGCCTGCTTCAGATTCTGTGTCTCCCTTTCTCTCTGCCCCTCCCCTCCTGGCTCATGGTTTGTTTCTCTCTCTATATCAAAAATAAACATTAAAAAAAATTTTTTTTAGGGGCACCTGGGTGGCTCAGTTGATTGAGCGTCGACTTCAGCTCAGGTCATGATTTCACAGCTTGTGAGTTCAAGTCCCACATTGGACTCTGTGCTGACAGCTCACAGCCTGGAGCCTGCTTCAGATTCTGTGTTTCCCTCTCTCTCTGCCCCTCTCCCACTCACACTCTATCTCTCTCTCTCAAAAAAAATAATAAACACAATAAAAAAATTTTTTTAATTCTTTAATAAAAGGAAAAAGGGAAGAAATGAGAACTAATCCCACATTTGTTTTGGAATGATCAGTTTTTGCTGGAAATAATGTCTCCCAAAGTCTGGTCATCTCAAAATCTGTATCAAAATTTCTCAGGGATCTATCATAAATGCAGAATACCAGGACCCCACGTCAGAGCTACTGAATCAGATTCTGGGAGTAGAGGCCTAGAGTCCACATTTTCAACAAGCAATATTTTTAGACAAATAAAAGCTCAAACGTGGATATAAATGTTGTCTCTGTCATCTTTGGCTATTTATAAAGCAATATACCTCATTGCCCTATATTGTTTCTTCCTAATTTTCTCAAGGGGGACTTACTTCTCAAACAGATTACTTTAAAGCTGGTAAATTTATTAGTTTACCGAATGACTGCTGTAAACATGAAAGGTACAATAGAATAGATTTCCCTGCCCTTCCGAAGTCAATCACCCAAAAAGAAGAAAGAAGACAAACACACAAAAAGACTTAGCATATGGGTGGTATACTGGCAAAGAAACAGATAAAATTTACACAAATATCAATGTGGTTAGAAAGGCAAGGTTGGCAGGTGAGCAAATCAAGGTTGGCAGATGAGTACTGGATGCCCTACTCAGAAAGTCAGAAGCTCTGATCAGGAGTTCTGAACGAGGAACGGTAGTTAGGGAGCCACCACGCTGTGGTCCAACATGTTTCCAAAGATGAAGGGATAATGGAGTTGTAGTTCCAGTTCTGCAACTGTGTGATGGTGAGCGAGCCTTTTAATTTTTCTTTAATTTTCTCGCTTGCATAATCAAGGCCAATCTCTATTATTCATTTGTTTCCCTATGGTCCCACCTCCTTCTAGAAAGGATTTAAGGCAGAGAACATATCCAAAATTTTTCTGGCACCAACATTCACTGAGTAAATTTATCCAAATTTCTTTCAGGAACCAATGTGTCAGGACTCTGCAGCCTAAAACTTCTCCAACCGTGAAACACAAGAGACAGCAAATGTTGCCAAATGCAAACGGGAACCTGCTATTGTCCACGGGCAGTCACTTCTGCAGTCACTGTGAGATCCACATCCCTCACAGCTGTAAAAGTATAGGGCTCAAGGTCAAATCAGTGTTCTGTGGGTGAGTGTACGGTCTAGAATTTCTATGGGGAACTCTGCCAGGAGCACACCCCCCTGATAAAACTGCGGGCATCCAGTCATAGATTTTCATGTGTTCAATAAAATAGTTTTTTCATGGCATCTTTGACTTCTTTGTTTCTTAAACTGTAAATTATGGGGTTCAACATAGGGGTGAGCACTCCATAAAGCAGTGAAATGATTTTATCTACTTCTTGGGAGCTTGAGGAAGAAGGCTTTAGGTACATGGAGAGGGCAGCCCCATAGTACAAGATCACCACCGTCAAGTGGGCACCACAGGTAGAAAAAGCTTTGTTTCTTCCTTCTGCTGAGCTGATTCTCAGGATAGTGGAAAGGATGAAGAAATAAGAGATACAAATTAAGAGCATTGGGATGGGCAGGAGGAGCACGCTGACCACCAGCATGATCACGTCCATGAGCAAGGAATGTGCACAAGCTAACTTCAGCACAGCCAGAATTTCACACGTGAAATGGTCTATGAGATTCCCACAGAGGGGTATCTGCAGGGCGCAAGTGGTTTCCAGCAGGGCAGTCAGACAACCCGTCACCCAGGAGACAGCGGCCATCTGCACACAGACCTGCCTGTTCATGATGACGGGGTATCTCAGTGAGTTGCAAATGGCCACGTAGCGGTCATACGCCATCACAGCCAGAAGCACACACTCTGTGGAGCCCATGGCAAGGGACAGATACATCTGTACAGCACACCCAGAAAAGACAATGGTTTTCTGGGATGACAGCAAGTTCACCAGCAACGTGGGAATAGAAGCAGACGTGTAACAAATATCCATGAAAGAGAGATTTCCGAGGAATAAGTACATGGGGGTTTGAAGGCGTGACTCTAGGACAGTGACTAAAATAAGAGTGCTGTTGCCCAAGAGGGTTATCAGATACATCACAAGACTGAAGGCGAAGAGAACAATCTCTAACTTTGGGTATCTAGAAAAACCCTCCAGGAAAAAAAAGCTCCAAATGGTGAGGTTTTCTCCTTGCATCTCCTTTTTTGCACCTGTAGTGATTCTAATATTAATCTTCATTTCATCTGAGGACATAAAGAGACGGATCAAGAATAATGTTCATTTAGTTAGGAGAACACTTCTCAAACTTATATTCACTAGTATAAACACAATTCTATTTGACCACAAGAAATCACAAGACATCGTTTGATCTAAGGGGGAGGGACAGGTTTGATCTACATAAAAAGTTGGTTCTTCCACAACAAAATTTAGAAAAGAGTAAATTTGAAAAGAAGGATAAACATATTTAATACCTGAATCTCAGCCTATTATCTTGCTCGGCACGCAGTAGTTTTTCAGTAGATTTGAAAGTACCGTGTGACCAAAAAATATGAAAAAACACTGAATAAACTGAGCACGGATTAGAAAAGTAAGCCAGATAAGTGAGATAAAGAAACCACACTTGTACAATAAAAACTAGCAGTGATCTTCACTGAAAGAAGAGGAGGGATATTGAAAGAAGCAAATAAATGAATTTTAAACTAACACCTATGAAGTTCTGAGTCTAAATGAACTCTTTCCTTTCCAGCAAATAGCTTGGAGGTCAATACACTTCACAAATGATGACATTGTTTAAAGCATTGTAGGTACCCATTCTGATTATACTTAAGAACCAGTTTACAAGTCACACAAAATAGCCCACCTTCTTTAAACACTGACACATCCACGGGACAGTGTCATTCATTACTGGGACCCATACCTTTTGTGAGCATGTAAATAGTGCTAAAAAATTATACGCAGGCAATACTCTTCTTACACATTACAACCCATGAAGATCTAGAAGATGCAGAAACTGAACTCCCTTTTTAAGCTACCTTAAAATCTCTTGGAAAAGAATATTATAGATCATCTAATTATAAACGAGATGCTGAATGTTTTGGGGGTTTTTTCACATTTCACGTTAACAAAAAGAAAAGACAAAAACTTACCTTCCTTCTGCACGGATTGCTCTTTTTCACCTTTAATTGTGTTCCTTTTCCCACTAGTTTTTTCCTTTCTATTTTCAGATATCCTTGTTCTGAAAACTTCCCTCCCTTGTCCTGTTTCCCTTGCACTGCCATAGGCTTTGCTCTTTCTTTCATAGGCAAATTCCTCAATGATGTGGCTCACTTTACAATGTTTCACTGTTCCCTTTCTTATCACTGGTGTTCCTTCTCGGTTTCCCAGTTTCCGTCAATGTTATCATTTGCCCCCCAGTTCTCCACGTTTCAAAAACTGGCATGCAGGGGGATGGTGGAAATAATCATGTTGGGGACAACAGCTTATACCATGCCCCTAGAACAGGAGCGCAATGTTTTTCAAATAGTTTTCATTATATTACATTATTCTCTGTGACTTCTGCTTCACTGTATCTCATTCTTAGCCTATTATCAAGCCTGCCGTTGTTTTCTGTTTTCCTCATCTGTCCCCAAAGTAGTTGCATTGTAGGTTCAAACATTATCAGTTAACGCTCAATATGCTGTTAGCATTCTAGGGAAAGCCTACCAGTATGGCTTTCCTCTGCGGAGACTTGTTGAGCGTGCAGAGTTTTTGCTTTTCCTTTTAAGAGCTTCATTTTTCCTACATCACAAGAGATAGTTCTTATCCGTTTGTTAGTTAACAGATTATTTCTTAGGAACTTCTCTGCCAGGTTTTATATTTAACAAATTCGGTACAAACATTTTATCTTATTATTGTAAGAGATTATTTTAAAGAAACTTAATTTTGTGTGTGAGTGTGTATTACTCTTAAGACTGGCAAAAAAGACAATTATTTTTTAGAATGAAAAATCAGCCCGGTTGCCTGGAACTTGATATTTTTCTACCGTTTAAAAATTGTAGTCAGGGGGGGTGCCTAGCTGGCTCAGTCAGTGGAGCATGTGACTCTTGATCTTGGGCTTGTGAGTCTGAACCCCACACTGACTGCAGAAATCACTTAAAAATAAAAATTAAAAAAAATTTTAGAAAATAGTAGCCAGGAAAAATTGGTCCTCGCATCTGAATTCCCTGTCACCAACTCCAAATATTGTTTTATGATGTACTATGTGAGGTTAGCTATGTGCAAGAAAAGAATGAATGTATCCATGTTAAAAATGTTAAACATATTATATGAAAATCAACACTGCAGTTCATTTCTTTCAAAAGTATTGACTGTCACCTCCATAGCTAAAAGTGCCAAAGGATAGCAAGTGACATACTACATAAATTTAAATCATCTGTTGTTTTGGGGGAATACCTGTTGTCCCTGAACAATTTAAAGTTCAGCAGCCATAATATACAGAGATTTAAAACTTCAGGTCCTTGAGGGATAATGTCCCAATGATCCAATTATATCAAACTTTGAAAAACCAAGAGTAACCCACAGTTCTCCCAAAATAATTTCAAAGAACTCTCATAAAAACAAAGTCTTCTATTCCTCTCTGTCTATCCTTGCTACATCTTTTTTTTCTTGAATGATTACAGTGTAGAATATTTAACAGTCTACAGAGAAAAGTTCTCTCTAGAATTCTAAGATACACATTTTTTCATTTGTGGAATTACTCCTAGTTTTCAAAGTTTACTCTTTTAAGACAGTTGTCCCAACAAGGGATCAGAAATTTCAAATTTTATTCAATGCATACATATTGAAGAGGGCCTTCAAGCAATGAACTCTCAGCAGCAATGGACACACCTAGCACCCAGATCTTAGTTTCTTTTTATTTTTTTTAATAAATCTTATTATTTTTTATAAATCTATTTTATTTCTACATCCAGCGAATTTTATTTTTTTATTTTAATTAATCCAAATTAGTTAACATATAGCATAATAATGGTTTCAGGAATAGAATTTAGTGATTCATCATGTCCATATAACACCCAGTGCTCATCCCAGCAAGTGCCCTACTTAATGCCCGTCACCCATTTAGCCCATACCCCCACCCCACACCCCTCCAGCAATCCTGTTGGTTCTCTGTATTTAAGAGTCTCTTACGGTTTGCCTCCCTCTCTGTTTTTATCTTATTTTTTCTTCCCTTCCCCTATGTTCATCTGTTGTGTTTCTTAAATTCCACATATGAATGAATGAAATACTTGTCTTTCTCTGACTGACTTATTTCACTTAGCATAATATACTATCGTTCCATCCACATTGTTGTGAATGGAAAGATTTCATTCTTTTTGATCACCAAGTAATATTCCATTCCATATATATATATATATATATATATATATATATATATATATATATATAATCTTCTTTACCCATTCATCTGTTGATGGACATTTTGGGTCTTTCCATACTTTGGCTATTGTTGATAGCACCACTATAAACATTAGGGTGCATGTGCTCTTTCAAATCAGCATTTTTGTATGCTTTGGATATATACCTAGTAGTGCAATTGCTGGGTCACAGGGCAATTCTATTTTTAAGTTTTTTGAGGAAACTCCATACTGTTCTCCAGAGTGGCTGCACGAGTTTGCATTCCCACCAGTGGTGCAAAAGTGTTCCCCTTTCTCTGCATCCTCACCAACAACTGTTATTTCCTGAGTTGTTAATTTTAGCCATTCTGAGAGGTGTGAGGTGGTATCGCATTGTGGTTTTGATTTGTATTACCCTGATGATGAGTGGTGTTGAGCATCTTTTCATTTATCTGTTAGCCATCTGGATGATTTCTTTGGAAAAGTGTCTGGTCATGTCTTTCACCCATTTCTTCAATGGATTATTTGTTTTTAGGGTGTTGAGTTTGATAAGTTCTTTACAGATTTTAGATACTAACCCTTTATCTGATATGTCATTTGCAAATATCTTCACCCATTCTGTCAGTTGCCTTTTAGTTTTGCTGATTGTTTCCTTCCTTTTTATCTTGATGAGGTTCCAATAATTCATTTTTGCTTTCATTTCCTTTGCCTCCAGAGACACGACTAGTAAGAAGTTGCTGCTGCCACAAAGAGTTTGCCTGTTTTCTCCTCTAGGATTTTGATGGTTTCCTGCCTTATATTTAGGCCTTTCATCCATTTTATTTTTCTGTAGGGAGTAAGAAAGTGGTTCAGTTTCATTCTTCTTCATGGTGCTGTCCAGTTTTTCCAACACCATTTGATGAAGAGACTGTCTTTTTTGGATATTCTTTCCTGCTTTATTGAAGATCAGTTGGCCATATATTTGTGGGTCCATTTCTGGGCTCTCTATTCTATTCCATTGATCTGCATACATGTTTTTGTGCCAGTAACATACTATCCTGATGATTACAGCTTTGTAATACAGCTTGAAGTCAGGAATTGTGATGCCTCCAGTTTTCAGATCTTGGTTTCTAAATACAGTTCTCATCTAAAAGGAAATGTAGTTCCTCTTTCCAAGGCTGGAGCCAGAAAAGGACAAAATTGGCCTGGAGTAGTGTACTGCACTAGAATATAAGGAAGTATGCAAAGAATTACAGGAGTATTTCAAAAGACCATAGAATCCCACTTGATAAGACTTTCATTGGCCAAATCTGGGACAGATTATTTCAAGCATCAAAATAAATAATGGTTAAAATACATTATAATCCATAGAATAAAATAAGAATGCATGAGTTCTTCTGAAAGGAAGAAAAACTCTTTCTTACAGGAGGATGCCAAAAAAATGAATATAAAAAAATGATGTCATTAGAAAGACATTAAAGGTTGTTGTAGTAATAGATTAGAGCAGGTTAAATTGATCGCAGATAAATGGAAGCATCATAGTTATCAGAGGTAAAAGTTCGATGAGAAACAGGATATTTACATGGTGTCAAAGTATCCCACTTATTAATTTCAAAAACAAGATAATAATAGCTTTACAGCAGGGAGACCTGGAGGATGGCCACCTTAACATCACCAACCACCGGACAAACTGACTCCACACGCCTTCTGATAGGACGGACATAGCATCACTTCTGGGCTTGCTCTCAAAAATACATAACCCAGGGGCACCTGCGTGGCTCATTCAGTTAAGCAACAGACTCTTTGATCTGGGCTCGGGTCATGATCTCTTGGTTTGATAGCTGGCAGCCTGTTTGGGATTCTCTCCCCACCTCCACCCTGCCTCTCTTGGCCCTCCCCTCACCCTCAAAAATAAATAAACATTAAAAAATACATAACCTAAATCAAACCATGAGGGAACACCAGACAAATTTAAATTAAGGCACATTCTGAAAATAACCAGTCTATACTTATCAGAACTGTCAAGGTCAGGAAACAAACAAAGGAAAAGCGCTAAGAAATGTTCAGGGAGATTAAAGAAACGTGACAACTGAATGCAATGCATGACCCAGCACCAAGTATTAGACCAGGAAAAAAATAGCTCTAAGGGATATTACTAGGTCAGTAGACGAAATTTTATTATGGGCTGTAGATTAGATAACAGTATTGTATCAGAGTTAAATTTCCTGATCTTCATAACTGCATAGTGGCTATGTAAGAGAACGTCCTTGTTCCAAAATACTTTAGTAGTTAGTGTCCAAGGAGCAAAATATCTTAAACTTACCCTCAAAGAGTCCATTAAAAATCCGTTTTTCAAAAGTTCGCTCTGGAGGGTCTCGCGCTGCATGTGGCCCCTCGGCTCCTAGAGCAAAGTCCTGGGCGGCAGCGGCCGGCGGGGTCTGGGGAACCTGGACTGGCCCCACAGGCCGCCGGGCTGGTATCCCGCGGTGCGTGACAGTCCCCACCCAGGAGGCGGCGACGCAGTGGCGGCTGAAGGCGCCGGGGTGGGGGGGGGGCGGGGTGGCAAGCCGGGCCCTGGGCGGCGAGAGGCAGGAGTGCGCAGCCTGGGCGTCGGGGCCTGTCCGGTCTCCAGGCCCCGGCCCCACCTGCGGCGTCACCCCGAGGCTCAGCAGCCACGTGCGGGCGCAGCGGGGCCATCAGAGTGCAGTGCGTCCACCATCAAGCCCTCTCCCAAGCCAAGTACAGAGGAGCCTGCCGCGGGGACAGGGAGACTGGGGGCGGGGAACAAGGGCTGCAGGGGCCACAGCGGGCTTCGCGGCCACCATGCCAAAACAGGACCCCCATCAGGCCACGGGCTTCTTCCTCACGACCTCCCAGCGCAGCTGGTACCGAGGGGCGTGAACCCGCTGAGCCCGCACGCTCGCACAGGTGCAAGTAATGGCTTCAGACCACACCTGCGCGTGTGAGCAAGCCCCAGGGCAGGGCCTGGAGGCACAGGGACACCGGAACCGTGGAGGTGTGGCTCGCAGAGCCTGAGGAATGAGGGGCTCGAGGCATTCTGCAAGGGAACTGCCCCCACCTCCACCCCGTGCGCCGGGTCAGCCTGGACGTGGACATCGCGTTCATCATTTATGCGGAGACGGGGAAGCTGCTCAACAAGGTATGGCCGGCAGACCGAGCCCCGTGAGGCTGCATGGGCCCTGCCCCCGGGCACCTCCAGACCGGCCCGGACGCCCCTCTCCTCCAGTACACTCTGTGACCTGGGACTACCCCTGTGGCCACCAAGTCCGCGTGTTCCATGTGTCCCTGCAGTCTGGATGGTATCACCATAGTGCGATGTGTCCAGCAAGGTTGGGCGTCTCTCAGGCCTGTGAGTCTGTGCACGCTGTCTCCATGCCTACTCATGAGTCATGTGCCTGTATTTCATGTTGTGTGTCATGTGACCCTGTGTTCCACTTCCTGGGGTGCCCCATCCTCCTGTAGGCATAGCCGGGCCCAGCCCCGTGCTTTCCACCTTGGGCAGCAAGGGCCCTTCCTTGTCCTGGCCAATGCCAGGCCTCAGCCTAGCCTCGCCACATTCCAGGGGCTGCCTCCCTGCCCTACTTCTCCCACCAGTAGCCTTAACTGGTCCTTGGGGCCTCCCCCTGGGACAGGGTGGCACCTGTCACCCTCAGAACCACCTTCCCAAGGCACAATAAACCAGATCTTGTTGGGGGGAGGGGAGTAGTTTACTTTAGTTGTGTGTGGAGAGCAGGTACATGTATTACCACATTCTTTTTGCAAGATACGCAGTTCCCACACAGTTTCCTGTGTCCTTATGACAGTTCCCATACTCTGGATCACCAAGGGCGAATGGACTCTCCAGATAAAGGATGATCAGGAAAACTTGGTCATACCACATGAATAAGCAGATTTTTTCTTCCTTCTTAGGAAAAGAAGTAACAAATAGACTAATGTAAGAATTAACAATAGAGCTAATTAAGTTGTAGAATAACATTTTGGGGATGATGGGCTGGAGTGACCCATTCATGATAAGCTTGCAATAGTTAAACCTTCTGCACCCAATGGGCTTGTTTGATTGTAAAACAGCAAACAACATAGAGTTAGTGACTTCACAGTTTTAATATTCAGCTTGAAACTTTACTTTCCTAAAAGTCAGTGCTCACAATAAGTCTCTCCATCAGCAGGCAACAAGGGAACAATAATTTTGCTAGAAGACTGACAATTAGATACTAAGTAGAAAAAACAGGCACTGGTATTGGAGGAAAGGAGATAAAATTATCACTTCCAAACTATGTGATTTTTTATTTTAATTTTATTAATTAATTTTTATTTTTTAATTTTTATTTTTATTAATTTCTATTAAAATTATGTTTTTATAATTAAATTATATAATTATAAAAATTACATTAATTTTTGTTTTTTAAATTTTACATCCAAGTTAGCATATAGTGCAAGAAAAAAGACGAGGACCCATTAAAACCGTTCCCCATCAATAAAGAGTTTAACTGCCATAATAACAGATAAATAAAGAAAAATCAGTAATTTCCTTGTGGCCAGTTGGCAGATATACTGACCAGAAAAAGATGCCGTTATCAATCATATTAAAATTGTGAGAAATCTTAGGATGACTCTAACAAGAACAGTGCAGAACTTACATGAAGGAAACAGTAAAAGTTTATAACAGTAGTTCCATAACCAGTAAACTAAATGAATCCTGATACAAAATCTAGAGTTCACCTGTGTTATTTTGATCAGTGAACAAAAAATAATTCTTTGCTGGCAACTACAAAATCACTGTGTCAGAGTGATACCTTCAAAATTGAAGCAGGAGGAGTTTCTACAAAAGATGGTAGACATGAAAGAGGCTTTCATAATCATTTCTCACAAAACCAAACAAAAGAAAAAGTGCTGTTTAATAGCAAAACTGACTCCAGCCACTTTACCTTTCAGAAGAGTGGCATTATCTCATCTCCTGGTTATGTGGTTCTTTTATTTAGAAAACCACCTCCATGGGGCTGTTTTGTTGAGAAAGCAGGGCCCTGGCTCATGCCAATGGGAAAAGGCTATGATAAAGATAACTGAATTATTCTATTTAAAAATGAAGTTATGGGATTGCACAGTTCAGTCCTGGCTCCTGAGAAGGGTTTGGAAAACTGGAAGACAGGAGAGTGGAGAGAGTATTAGGAAGAAAGCCTGGAAACCCTGAAGACTAAAAGGAATGCAGAGTAATAACCAATGAAAAATATCTAGTAGCAGGGAAGGCTAGGGATCTATTAAAATACTGATCCTTCATTTTGAACTTTAGATTGTTGGCTGGTCTTAGGTATGCTCTACTCCCTCTATGACTCCCAAAATTTCAGTTATAGTCATATAAACACAACAGTCTTGAGTAATGGAGCTTTGGGGAACAGAGGAACAGGAATAGCTACCAGAACAGAGAACTTTTGGGTGAAAGGCATCTGAAGAGATCTCTGTCCAATTAATAGCTGATTGCTAAGCTAACTGAGCAGAGCATTCCGTGGTCACATACAATAAAGAATTGACGCTTTACAGAATCGTTCAGGAAGTCACTAAAAAAGAAAACAGAGGGGCGCCTGGGTGGTTCAGTTGGGTTAAGCATCCGACTTCAGCTCAGGTCATGATCTCACAGTTTGTGGGTTCGAGCCCCATGTCGGGCTCTGTGCTGGCAGCTCAGAGCCTGGAGCCTGCTTCAGATTCTGGGTTTCCCTCTTTCTCTCTACCCCTCCCCCGCTCACACTCTGTCTCATTCTCTCTCTCAAAAATAAATAAACGTTAAAAAAAAGAAAAAAGAAAGAAAGAAAACAGCAACAAGTCTGGCATGAGGGGAATCGATATGAGACATGCAAAGGAACAGGAAAGGATAGCCTATATTTAATAATGATAGAGGGGTCAATCCATCAAGAAGACTTAACAGTAGTAAATACAGATACATGCGCTTAAAAAACAGAGCCCCCAAAACACTTGAAACAGAAACTGACAGAATTAGAGGGAGAAGTAGACAACTCAACTATAATAGTTGAAGACTTTAATACACTCAGCTCTCAACAATTGATAGAACAACTAGATAGCCTATCAAGAAGAGAGAGAAGACTGGAACAACACTACGAGCCAATTACACTTAATACCATTTATAGAACTCCCTACCCAACCACACACACACACACACACACACACACACACACGCACGCACATGCACACATTCTTCTCAAGTGCACGCAGAACATTACCTGCTGATTTTGTGCCATCATATAGTGTGCCAGATGGCATGATTGGCTTCCCTCCACAATATGCTTACAAGATCCATGTTGATGTGTGTGGCTACAGTTTGCCCATTTTCATTGCTGTATTCAATAGTCTATTTTACAATCACAACACACTTTATTTGTTCTATTGTGAAATATTTGAATTGGCCCCACTTTTTGGCTGTTTCAACTAATGTTGTTATAACCCTGCATGTGTATGTATTTTGGTACATGATATGCACACTTAGGATAGATATATACTTAGGAGTGACAGAACATGCTTTAAGTCACCTTTAGTAGATGGTGTGAAATGATTTTCCAACATGGTATAAAAATTTAACTATCAGTCCTTTTACTGCATAACAAAGTAACAAAAACAGTGCCTTTAGCCATTTTCTTTTATCTCGTGGATGTCTGGGTCAGGAATTCAGACTATTTAAGGGTAAAGTTTGTGACAGGCTGTGTTCCCCCTACCTCCCCTGAGCCATGTTTCTTTTTTTTTTTTATTTAAAAAAAATTTTTTTTATTAGTTTTATTTTTGAGAGGCAGAGAGAGACAGAGCGCATGTGGGGGAGAGACAGAGAGAGAGGGAGACACAAAATCAGAAGTAGGCTCCAGGCTCTGAGCTGTCAGCACAGAGCCCAATGCGGGGCCCGTACTCAAGAACTGTGAGATCAAGACCTGAGTGAAGGGGGTCAACTCAACTGACTGAGCCACCCAGGCGCCCCATACCACGTTTTTTTTTTTTTTTTACTGTTTCAGTTGGCCACAGTCAACCGAGGTCCAGAAGCGGAGGACCGTCCTTCTAATGCAGCATCAGAAGGTCAATAGTAGCCGAACATTAAACAAATTAAGTTAAAAATTAGTAACATTTTATTATGTTTATTAATAATTATGTCATTGTTATTATTCCTAGAAGAGTAGCCATTAAAATATTAACAGATACTATCTTTGAATAGTTGCAGATAGGTGATCTTTATTTTCATCTTTAGTTTTGTTATATGTGCAAAAAGCATTTGTTACCTTTGTAATCCAAAACAAATCTATAAAATCCTATCTTTTTAGATTTACCTAAAAAATAATTTATTTCTTAACTTTATTTTTTACAGCAATGTTAGTTAGGTTCACACTGCAAAGTTGAGCAGAAAGTACAAAGATTCGCCGCAGTATGTCGTCTGCCCTCAAGCGCGCACAACCTCCCCCACTGTCAACATTTGGCACCAACGCGTTTGTTATAATCTGTTATAATCGATGAACCTCAGCTACATTGTTATCACCCAAACTCCAGGTGTACATTAGGATTCACTCTGGCGTCCTACACCAGCATCATAGTATCATACAGAATAGTTTCACCGCCCTAAAAATCCTGTCTTATTCATCCTTTCTTCCACACTCCTCCCTGGCGACCACTGATCTTTTTTCCTGTCTGCATAGTTTTGCCTTTTCCAGGATGTCATGTAGTTGGAATCATAAGAGTATGTAGCCTTTTCGGATCTCTTTAACTTGGTAATACTCATTTAAGTTCCTCCAAGTCTCTTCATGGCTTGATATCTCATTTCTTTTTAGTGCCAGATAATAAATATTCCATTGTCTGGATATTCCAGTTAATTTTCCATTCACCTACTGAAGGATATCTTCGTTACTTCCAAGTCTTTCTTGGAAATTTTTTATGAATAAAGCTGATATAAACATCCACATGCAGGTTTTTGTGTGGACCTAAATTTTCAATTCATGTGGGTAAATACCAAGGAGTTTGACTGCTGGATCACATGGTGGGGGTATATTTACTTTTTGTTGTTGTTTTTTTTAATTTTTGTTTTAACATTTATTCATTTTTTGCGAGAGACAGACCGTGAGCGGAGGAGGAACAGAAAGAGAGAGGGAGACACAGAATCTGAAGCAGGCTCCAGGCTCTGAGCTGTCAGCACAGAGCCCGAAGCAGGGCTCGAACTCACAGACCAAACTAGGAGATCATGACCTGAGCCAAAGTCGGATGCTCAACCAACTGAGCCACCCAGGCGCCCGGGGTGTATTTAGTTTAATGTAATTTATAAACTTTCCAGAAGACTGACCTTTCCACATAATATAACAACTAAACTCTGGACAAAACACAAAACCGGTTCTGGAGTCAACAAAGGCAGACTTTAGAAAAGAGCTAAAACATGGAAGGGATCAACACAGGGTAAGTTCCCTGGATTTTGGGCTTTTGTCTAAAGTGAAACACAGCCAAAACAGAGCAAAGAAGGGCTGATGTTCTCATTAAAAAACACTGCTTTCTGGCCTAAGGGAGGCAGAGCCCAAGACAGAAAGTGAAGGGGAAATTCCGGAAAAAGAAAAAAACAAGGCAGCAGGGGAAGTTCCCCATTCTACGTGTAAGCTCTGCCCGAGTTGTGGCTGACCTCTGAAAGCACGCACATTGCATGGCAGGTTGCAGACAGCTGTGAAGGAAACATAACAATAAATAATAACTGAACTGAGATCTGGGCTGCCACCACCAAAGGTAAGATAGTTTGCAGTTTTAAGTCTAAGCCCGCTAAGTGCCTGCTAAAAGAAAAGCATCTCGTTGGGAGGAATACATGTAATAGAGTCCAGAATTTCTACCACATTCACAACGTCCAGGCTATAATCCCAGAACATTGGGCATATGAAGAACCAGGAAAAGGTGGGGTGGCAGGGGTGGGAAGGGGACAATGAACAGAAACTAAACCTGAGGTGACCCAGATATGACACTATGAGACAAGAACTTAAAATCAGCTATTATAGGTATGCTTTGTGAACTTTAAAAAAATTCTTCATGAATGAAAAGATTGGAAATATTAGAAAAAGAAGTCAAAATTTAAAAGTGAAAACAAGAGCTGAAATAAAACTTCACAGGATGGTCTTTAATATCAGAATGGATATAGTAAACAAAAAGTGAGTGAATTAAAGACAGAAGTGTTTGAGGGTTTTTGTGGGGTTTTCTGTTTGCTTGAGAGAGAGAAAGCGTGAGCAGGGGGGTGGGGGAGAAGGGCAGGGGGAGAGTGAGAATCCTAGACAGGCTCCACGTTTAGTGCAGAGCCCAAGGCGGGGCTCGATCCCACGACCCTGGGATCATGACCTGAGCTGAAATCAAGCTCAATCAACTGAGCCACACAGGTGCCCCAGGACAGATTTTTTTTAAATGCCTCAGAGGTCTGTACATCAGTATCAAATGAGTTAACATAGCTGTCATTGGAGTCCCAGGAGGAGAGGAGTGAGCATATGGCACAAAACAAAAACAGAACTTTTGAGTAAACTGACCAAAATATCCCAAATTTGGTGAAGCACAAAACTTAGAAATTCAAAAATCTAAGCAAATCTTAAACAGGATACATAGAAGAGTACACCTTGGCACATCGTAGTCAAAGTGCTGAAATCCAAAAAGAAAATCATGAAAGAAGCCAGAAAAAAAATGATGCACCTAAGGAAACAACAGCTTGAATGACCAGTTATCACACTGGGGATCTTGGGGGCTAGAAACAGTAGAAATCTTTATAGTTCTGAAATAAGTACTCAAAAAACATTTGCTTCAAATGATTATTTAGAAAAGATTTTGTGTTTGAAGATAGTTCTGAAGTCAAAAGCAGCATAATAACGTATCTAACTGCTAACACCCAAAATCGGTTTTAAAATATTCTTTTCAGGAATATCCAAACAAAAACTAGGTGTCCTTCAACCATTACCTGTTTTCTCCCTGTCCTTTACACTTTTTTTTTTTTAATGTTTATTTAGAGAGAGAGAGAAGGAGACTTAGAGTATAAACAGGGGAAGGGCAGAGAGAGAGGGAGAGTGAGAATCCCAAGTAGGTTCCACATGGTCAGCACAGAGCCCAATACAAGGCTCAGACCCACAAACTATGAGATCATGACCTGGGCTAAAATCAAGAGTGGGATGTTTAACCGACTGAGCTACCAAGGAGCCCCCTGTCCTTTAAACTTTTTAAGGCAGCTTTATCAACAGTTCTTAAATATAAAAGAAATGTCATTTCTTTAAAAAAGCCTTGTTGGGAAGTTTGCTTATTTCCAGGTTTTTTGTAACATTATGATTTAAATTCCTCTTTTTAAAAACAAATTGTTAATACAATCAGTCAATCTGGGACTTGCACTTAGGGGAAAAGGAAACAGAGGGGAATGACTTAGGCTTGTTGGCTGCTACTACAGATAAAATAAGGGTCTCTCACCTTTTAAGCCTGTCTGCCACAGCATAAAAATTTATTTGGCAGTTTAGGGTAGACTGTGCCTGTACTTTGGACATTTTATGTCCACAACTATGTACATTAATCTTGGTCAAAGATCGCCTGGGTAGCTCAGTTGCTTAAGCGTCCAACCTCAGCTCAGTTCATGATCTCGCGGTTCATGAGTTCAAGCCCTGCATCAGGCTCTGTGCTGACAGCTCAGAGCCTGCAGCCTGCTTTGGATTCTGTGTCTCCCTCCCTCTCTCTCTCTCTCTCTCAAAATAAACATTAAAAAATTAAAAAAAAAAATCTTAGTCAAAAGATCGGTCTATTGCTTCTATGTGTTCATCTGAGATTACCTTGCTCAAAAAAATAATTATTTCAGTGATTATGTTTCTCCAAGTATTTGACTGCAGTTTTTCAGGTATCCTGCCTGCGTTTCTGCTTTGCCTTGGAACTTCCAGTTAAGCCAAAAATGTCTGCTTAGAAGTTCCTCAGGATATGGCAGGCAATGGAGCCTTTTCAGTTTTTAAAACGTAACTAGCCAATTCCCTGGAAGTTGAACTATTTTCCACGAGAACCAGTAAAAATTAATGCACTACTTCAAAAGAACTGATCATGCAGCTTTTATTTACCACGTATTATCTTCTTGGGCATGGGTAGAGTTTTCCTTTCAAATAAGACTATCACATGCTTAACTAGTTCAGCACAAATTGCAAAGGATTCTATGAAGACTTTGCATATAAAATACAAAAATCTATTACATATACATCCATTTAACAACATTTGTACATTACAATGAGTGCCAATGTCAAAAGAACTCCCTGTACTTAACAAGCAGCATGAATATATTGTGGCGGCAGCCGGTGGAGACGCCCCGCAAAGGGCAAACAGTATTCACACAGTGCAACCGCTACGAGAGCACAGATCAACAAGGTCACATCTTTTTTCTTTTTTCTTGTTAGTGCATACACAAGGAAAAGGTGGAAGGGGAAAGCAATGGGGATTTGGTGGCAGTTTTACTGGCAGGTACACTGCCACAGGCAGACACGCCAGCAGTTGCAAATTGGACACAAACATTAAAGAAACTGCCGCTCTTTATCACCAAAAACACGATTTTATACTACTTTCATTGTTTTGATTTCCAATGGTCAAACTTCAGGTCCCTCCTTCTCACGTTATCAACAGAGTTGTGAAACTCTAGCTAGTGCCCTAATTCCAGGAATAAGGAATTCAGTAATTAGACTCTAAAACAGCCACTTGTATGATCGGTAGCACTGAGTGTTCTCAGGGAAAAAAAAATAATAAAAAATCAGTTCCAGACAGCTTTGGAAAATGAGGGCCAAAGACATAACCATGCATGGGTCCTTTTGCCATTTGTTCACCAGAACCATCCCACAATTACAGACTAAGTTAGTAACCCTTTTAGGAGATATGTGCACCCGTGCACACCCAACACGAGCTGCACTGGGAGACCATGATTTCACATTACTAGTTGTGCAAATGACTTGGCTGGTTGAGATGAAGGCATTAAGAGTGTAAATTGGAACTGTGCTTATAGAAAGCGACAATAAATGAACTAAACAGCGCTGAGCGCAAAGGCTCAAGTGTCAGCACCACTCTCTCAGCACCATGGGAAATTCCCAACGGTAAATAACAAAAGGTTTAAAAAGCATACAATTTGATGAGGTATAACACTCCACATGGGCCGAGAGCACAATTCTTGCCCTTACACTCTCTGAAAACAGCCGACCTGTACTGCATTCTTGCCTTAGAGGCATGTCCCAGGTCCTGTAAATGAAAGAGGGCACTTAGCAGAGGGGGAAATACTGGTCTGGAAAAACACCAAATTCTGAGGCCATATGCCTTCTGAAAAATATCCAAAGTTGATTTTCCGCCAAGTAAAAGCCATTCTTAAGTTGAAGTCCATGAGAAGCTCCTTACAATCCATAATGCTACTAAAACCCACAATTATATTTAGTATCAGCTAAGAGGACGTTTTAATAATAAACACCTACATTTTCATTTGTAGACTCCCTTTCCAAATAGGAAGCAACTCCGAAACAGTACATCCAGCCAAGCCTAAGTACTATTTTCAGCTATGTTTTTCAAACTGTGAATTGCAACCCATTTGTAAGATAGGAAATGAATTTAGTGGGTCTGAAAAGAATCTAAAATGGTGGGGGGGGGGGAGGAGGGATCAAAGTAGATCACACATAGTTAAGAGTATGTGTATTACTTCACAAAACATTGATTTGAGTTAAAGATTTTATATTGATTCATACACACATACACAATTCTGGGTCAAGATGTAAGAAGTTACTTTTATTATGGGTCACAGTCAATACAATGGCCTATAGAGACCACCAAAAATAACAACCATGGAGTTTCCACCCTGGTGTTAATGTCAGTAAGCAGTTAGTATTGACTGTAACACCAATTTTGTGCTTGGAATCCAAGGTGAGCTAGAGTTCTCAGTTTACCATAAACACTTGTGTTAGACTTGGTTCTTCCCCTTACCCTATACCCTATGGCAGGGGTATGAGCAGAACAACAACAAAAAAAGAAACCCTAGCTGCAATTGCTTACTTTCAGTGATAGGTTATTCCCAAATGGTTAATGAAGACGCTTGCCTTCTATTTCTAGAGTCATACTGTTAGTATAAGAATGGGTGGCAATTTATTAAGTTGTCTTCACAGTTTTGAGATTATAAATGGTCTAAAACAGAGCAGTCACGATTGTTGTTGGTTGTTGGTTTTTGGCTTTTGCAAAATACGCAAACTACAGATACAGACAGAACAAGCAATCCTGTCCTAATCTCCTTTCACATGCCTGTAAAAGGGCGATCAGAATTATCACATGGAGAGCAAAGTCTCTCAGCCCGTAAAGATGGTAACCAATCATTTTCTAAAAACCGATCATCTAAACAAGTGACAAGACAACGTTCAGCCTCTGAATTCAAGAATCCAATAGTACTTAGATAACGGGTCGGTTCAGTTCTGGTTCAAGGACTATAGTATACACCTCATCTTGGGAGTTTCTTAGGCAGGCCAGGGGTAGCACTGATTGGCAGCAGCTTATAAAAGAAGTATACTGGGCAGGTCTTCAAACACCTGGGTCCCAGCCTTGGCACAGGCTTCAGATCAGAAGCTAAGTCATCTGCTAGCTTATTTCTTCAGGTGTAAAGCAAGAGGGCTAAAATAAGTGAATTACAGAGTCCCTTCCTGAAATAACCTTATTTAATTTGGATGCAGTTCCAAGATTCTTATCCAGGTTGCTCTGCAACTCTGCCTATTCCTTTAATTACAGCCTTAATTCTTTTCATAACTATTTCCATCAGTTTCACCTCTGACCACCTCTCAAACATCCAAGGTCCCATTAAGCTCACTCAGCCCAGACACTTTTAAAAATCAAGTAAAATAAAGCTAATAAGGAACAAAATTTAAGGCATTTTTTTTTTATTTCAGCCAAGGAATGATGCATGCTACAGATTAATCTTTACTTTTACCCACTTGGTTTTTCAAAGAATACCACCATTTCAACCCCCAATGAGCATGGCACTTGTTGCTTTCTTCCCCTTCTAATTTATTCCAGGTTTTCAAGTGTTTTCTTCAGTAATGATGCTTTCTCCTGCAGCTCAGGTCTGCTGTCCGTCTCCATAGTAGCTAAAGACTCGATTAGGAGCACTCTGCATTCTGATGTCAAACTTTCCCACTGTTTAGATTCTGAATGGAAAAAGAAGAATCTTTATAGAACAAGCAAGCAAAAAAACCCTCAAACTGTTCTTTCTGCTTTTCCTCCACAGAGCGTATCCCCCAAATAAATGCAAAGCAACCCCCTGATGACAGTTTGACATATGATAACAGGTTCAATAGTAGTCTCAAAACCTAATTATTGACAATAACCCGAGAATATGTCAGAGCACTTCATCCCCTGCCCCCCCCTCCCCCACACTAGTGGAACAAAGAGGATCTAAGAATGCTGGAGGAAAGCGGGAAGTAGGAAGAATCAAGGCAAAGCACACAGTAACAAGCCACTTAACACAAAAGCCCTCTTTATAAAACACACTCGTAAAAAAATCTTGAATAAACTTCACAATTGCAAAGTCAGTCTGAACAGACTGACTTTCTTGAAGGCACCAGAGACCTATACACATACTGGAAATTTTAGAAACTCAGAAAGTATACCAGATCCTCAATCTTGTCTATCAGGTTCTGCCACTTTCTAGTGACGTGGTTTCAAACAAGCTGTTTCACTGTTTAGCCTCGTTTTCCTCATCTAGAATTTATTTCTACACATCTGACTGTGAAAATTCAGTAATGTAACTAAGTTCCTAGCTCTTTTATTTCAACAAGGAAAAACAAGATTATGAGATGTGTAGCATTACTGAGTCTAAAAGGCCTGCTTCATGGAATCCTAGGAGGGGTGCTTTAATTGCTAGGCAGAGAGAGAGGAGAAATAGAAAATATTTAAGACTCTCGAGAAAACTGTTCCATCTTCTCCATTCTTAACCTACAGGGTTAGAAAAATGAAAAAAAAAAGAGAAAAAAGAAAAGAGGCCTCCTTTTGAAAAACCCCACTGGAGAAAATGCTAGTGGTTTTCTTTTACCACTGATACAACAGACCTTTAGAAGACATCTGCTTCTTGATAAAAGGTTTAAAAAAAAAGAAAAAAAAAAGAAAAACGGGAAAAAACAGGATTAAGAAAACTGCTATCAAATTTGATGACTCAACTGTTAAAGTGTTTTCCCAACTCCACTCCCTAGTGCGTCACTGTTTCTTTGTGTATGTACAGAGAGCCCTCAAGATAGCTATGGCTTCATAATATATTAAAAGTATATAAAATAAAAGAGTACCAAATTTAAACACTTAATAAAATTTAAAGGTTTTAGCTTGTATATTTGACTTACACGCACATGTATTAATTTGTATTTTAGATTATACACTTATTAAAAACAAAAACAGAAAAAAATTCCTAAACTATATGCCATAAAGTATCCTGCCTTTCTGATCCTCTGATCAGAACCATCAAGAGCTCACCTTCAAGTTTTTTAAGCAGTAATTCTATCACAGATAAAGCTTCCGTTCTCACAGATGAGTAGGTCTTATTTTCTAAGAAGAAAATCAGATAGTTCACGTTATTTGTTTTATATGCCTTACAAACAGAACCTTCAAGAGTAAATTAGTGTTACTGGAAGAAAGATATTCAGAAATTATAAATTCAGAGAAAGATATACCTGTTCTTAAGTAAGCTTCCTTTTGCTTATTATCATCAAATACTTAAAATATGCTACATGTCCGTATTTCTTACTTAAAAAAAAAAGCAAATGTCAGCCAAATATACCAATGCCAGTATTTGAAGGACCCGTTTTAGAAGTGAGAAATCAAACGACACTATCTCAGAGTTGTCTTCACATGACACCTAAGAAAGGTATTTAGGTTTACATGATGAGTTCCTCATTTTATCAGAGAACATTAGTAACCCAGAGGGTTAAGGACAATCAAGGACACCTGCGTCTTCACTGCCAGTTCCTTTTTTTTTTCCTTCATTTTTTAATGTTTATTTATTTATTTTAGAGAGAGAGACAGCATGTGTGCGTGCAAGCGGGGGAGGGGCAGAAAGAGAGGGAGAGAGAATCCTAAGCAGGCTCCATGCTATCAGTGCAGAGCCCAACTCAGGGCTTGAACTAACAAACCATGAGATCATGACCTCAGCCAGTATCCAGAGTCAGACGTTTAACTGACTGTGCCATCCCGGCGCCCCTTGGCTGCCAGTTCTTATTCAAAAGCATTCTACCTCCATGAACTGCAACTGAAACACGCTTCCCTGGTGTCTATTTTAGACACAGCATCTAGTTCAGGGTGATACCGTCTACCAAAAAAATTAACAGACAACCAAGCCTGAGGCAAGGAAAGCACAAGATGAGCTTATAACATCCTTTTTTTGCTACAAAGTACAGAGGTACCTGAAAGGATGCTAGCGACCTGTCAGTAAGACCCAGGAGTCAGCTTAAAGAAGCCTCCACCAGCCAAATGCGGAACCATCTGAGTAAAAAATTACTTAAGGAAAATAATTAATTATAAACCAATGGGGGGAAAAGGAAATCCACAAATCCGTACTGATGAGATAAATAAAGAGAGGGAGAGGTGGCATCTTGTTTATAAGAGGATGCCGATGGCCACATGGTAAACGTGAAGGAAGTGCCCCGAGGTAGAAAATCACCCTCGTAAACACTGGTTCAGGGAAAAACCCTTGATGCATGCTAAGTCCAAAGAGGATATTTTGAAGAGGGGTGGTTTATCTGCATGGTCTTAAAGTACCTTCTCTGGGACTGCTGGTTAAACATAGTTAAGAGGAGCAGGTTGTTTGAATGGTCTTAAAGTGTGTTCCCACGGGCTTATCAGACACAAGGGAGAAAAAGAGTAATGACACAATAAAGAATAAAGAAAAGTGAGTAGTACCCTGAGGAGGTGATCAAAACTAACATCACCAATCAGGGCAGATGAACACTGTGTGCCTCTGGAAGTGCGAGGATACATCACTCACAGAGTGTCCCAGCCAGGAATTCATAACCTGCATCTAGTCACCGGTAAACATGAAACACCAAGTGAGAAACATTCTAGTTTTAAAAACGGGGGGGGGGGGGGTGGAGTGGGGAACGGGGAAGACTTTTCTTCAAAATTATCAATGTCATGTAAGATAAAGAAAGGCTGAGGAAGTGTTCCAGATTCAAGGAAACTAAAAAGACATGACAGCCAAGTTCAGTAAATGATCTTGGACTGGACTCCTTACTAATGGGAGGGGAGAAAGAACTTTGTTGAGGGCACCTGGGCGGCTCAGTCAGTTAAGCATCAGACTCGGTTTTGGCTCAGGTCATGATCTCACAGTTCGTGGGATCAATCTCTGCACTAACAGCATGGAGCCTGCTTGGGATTCTCTCTCCCTCTCCTTCTGCCCCTGCCCCATTTGCGCACATGCACGCATGCTCTCTCTCTCTCTCGCTCTCAAAATAAATAAATAAGAACATTAAGACAAAAAAAAGAGCATAGTTAAGTCAACTGAAAACCCTGAATATGAATGGTAAAAATCTGACTAAACTTACTGCATCAGTGTTACACTCCCTACAGCTGGTAACTGCACGTGTTACATCAAAGAGCACACGTGGCAAACTAAGGAGTAAAAGGGCACGATGTCAGCAACATACCATCAATGGTTCAAGAAAAAACATATGTACACAGAAGTACAAATGATGAAGTAAATAGGACAAAATATTAACAGGTGACCTTGCGTAAAGGATACACACGTATTATATGCACTATTTCTGCAACTTTTCTATAAGTTTGAAATTCTTTCCAAATAAAAGTTAAATAAAAATACTTATCACAAAGGTTCTCTTAACCTAGGGGTTAGTTCCAGGAGTAACATGCCACAGTTTGGGGACACGTGTCGAGTACATGAAGTATTACAGCAGCTGTTCTGTGAATGAGGCTCCTTGCACAAGGGAGGGAGTATCTGAAGCTCCACTCTCTGAGCTCTAAGGTTAGGACTCCTTATATCCACATCAGCTCACCACACTCACCTAAAGAATATGTGATTGATTTACAAGTTTCGAGAAGAATTTCAGCCAAAGCCTCAGGATCTGCATGTTCTTCTTCCAAAAGCATTAATCTGTACAATAAAAGCAAGATACAAGTGCCAGTTATTAAAGAAACATCCCCAAACTTCTCTGGCACAATTTCTATCTGCATGTTATCACTTTACAATGTCACTTCAGCTATTTGGTTTTAAAATTTGAAAGAATTCAGGGGCCCCTGGATGGCTCAGTCGGTTAGGCGTCCGACTTCAGCTCAGGTCATGATCTCACGGTCTGTGAGTTCGAGCCCCACATCAGGCTCTGTGCTGTCAATTCAGAGCCTGGAGGCTGCTTCGGATTCTGTGTCTCCCTCTCTGTCTGCCCCCTCCCCCACTCACACTCTGTCTGTCTCTATCAAAAAATGAATAAACGTTAAAAAAATTTTAAAAAATGAAATTTGAAAGAATTCCTTGATTAGATCTAAAACGCTGAGTGGATGCGGGAGGCAAAATAAATGACTAAACTGTGTGTGAAGCAGAATTACCCCTGAAAAAAGGCATTCATCGACTGTAGGACTCCAAGCTGCACCTTCCACGTGCTGAGTTTCAGCCGCTCACACATCAACTTGCACAGCTCCTGACGGTAACAACCTGGGGCAAACAGAACAAGACAAAGCGAGACAGAGAGTGCAGGAACAAGACACACAGTGAGAGAGGGACACACGAGGGACAGACAGAAACCGGAGCACAGAAGGATAGGGAGGGTAGGAAAGAGGAAAAAATAAAACATATGCCTTTAAATTAAAGCCATGAAATCTCAAGAAACTTCAGCGTAACTTTGTGCCCAATTCCCAAATTTCCCAGACCAGAGACATCCCCCCATCCAGGGTCCTATGTAACTGCTCATAAATGTTCGTTTTCAAGGCAATATCCTTCTCCAAGGAACTAACAGAGAATCTTAACCACACTCCCTTTTCCTGTAAAATACCCTGAGTCACAGCCAAAGAAAGCAGAACTCTGAAGGCAGGGAACTCCTCTCTGGACACTCACAAGCTCCTGCATATTATAGGCTTATCAAGAGACAACAATGCTTTATTCCAACATGTTATGCCAACTGCACTTGTTATAATTACATCATTAATAATACACTCAATGATGAAAAGGAGGATAAAACTCAACAAAGTAGTTATTTTTTAAATGCTGTTGAATTTAGTACGATTCACCAATGTAAAGATGCATGGGGATAAAAATCTAAAAGAATTCTGCACCTGACTTGTTTTCTAATAGACTATAATTTCTTTCTCCACCATAAACAAACATAAACCAGAAATTGTAGATGCTACATTATGAGTAAGATGTACATAAGAAGCCAATGTGGAACAATTAAATTCTCAGACCTTGGCCGTCTCCTCAATAACTAGCAAATGAATGTACATTCCATTGCCCTACACTATAATGTACTGCTTTGTGTGGGATCTTTTTTATAGAATTCCCTACTTTAATTTTTCCTATCTATCAAGCAAAAGTTAGGAGTCCAAATGGTGTCAAATGAAGTGGATTTTCACTGCAGCCCGTAACATAAGATGAAGAAATAAGACTACTTAACAAATCTCTGTCTTATGGAAAATTCTTCCAATACATAGCAAATATGCTGTATGAAGGTCACACAAAGAACAGCCAAGGCTCAAAGACAATCTTAAGTCTGATTTTAGACATATGCAATCATGAATAATCAACAATATTCTATACAGTATCCAAGATTATTAACATGTTCAGCAGGGTGCTCTGCAGGAACCAGCATAAGGCAAACTCAGGAGCACAGTGTCATCCCAAGAGGCCCTCTGAACTAACTGCAACTTAAATCAAGAGCAAAGGTTTAGTAGTTCTTTACTTAAACCTTTGGAAATATATATTCAATTTAAAAAATCTCTCAAAAAGTTCCAAGTTTCTCAGTGAAATACAGATTTCACCTGTTTATTGAAGATTTGGTAACAAGGCCGTTAGTTTTGAAGAAAAGAGCTCACTAATAAATTCTATGGATTCCCCAGAAAAGAGCACCATAAAGAGTAACAATTCTTTTTATGGTCAAAATACATAAAATTTATCATGATTGTTATGGGCTGAATTGTGTCCCCCAAATTCATCAGTTCAAGTTCTAACCCCAAGTACCTCAGAATGTGACTGTATTGAAAGACAGGATCTTCAAAGGGGCCATTAGGGTGGGCCTCAATCCAGTCTGACTGGTGTCCTTATAAGAAGAGGTTAGGACACAGACACGGATGGTCATTTACAAGCCAAGGAGAGAGGGTACAGAAGAGCCCACACTGCCAACACCTCGAGCTCAGCCTTCCAGCCTCCAGGACTGGGAAAAAGTAATTTCCGTTGTTTAGTACGCCCAGTGTGTCTTACTGTGTCGTGGCGGGAGCCCTCGCAGACCCTACACGGGTGTCCACGAGACTGTTTGCGGAGGTAGGAGGACAGTTTACAGTGAATCCCTACTATGAATCAGGCTCCGCAAGCAACAACAACTACCAACTGCCACACAGAACATCCTCGTTCCCACCAAGTAACCTCTGGTTACAGCACTTCACACGCAGATTCCAGTGCTTACGCTGGGTCTCCACGTTCCGGGGCCAGGCTTTGCCCAGGCTCTCAAAGGCTCCCAGCAGACATTCCAGCTGGAGCTCCTTCTCCTTCTCATTCTCATCTTCGTTTTTGGTTGTCCGAATGCCAGTGCTCTCGGGTGAGTTCTAGGATATAAGAAAGCAAATTTTAATTTTTTTCCTTCTGAGTTACAGGTGTACTACAAAAACAACCAGGGTACCAGAGTAGGAAATGTTAACTGAGAATTAAATGCTAAATTCTCTATCATGAGTCTTCCTTTTTGAAAAAAGAATGTTACAGAAATACTACACCTCTCTAATAAATTTGGAAAATCCTTTAAAGCAATCTGTAACAAAAGGTGAAAAATATGCTATATATGTAGCTTTGTTTGTTTTTATGTAGGCTTCATGCTGGGCATGCAGGCTTGAACTCACGACCCTGAGATCAAGACCTGAGCTGAGATCAAGAGTCAGACTTCCAACTTTGGCTCATGATCTCACGGTTCATGAGTTCAAGCCCTGCATCAGGCTCTGTGCTGACAGCTTAGAGCCTGGAGCCTGCCTCAGATTCTGTGTCTCCCTCTCTCTCTGTCCCTCCCCTGCTCGCACATTGTCCCTCTCTCCCTCTCCCTCTCTCTCAAAAATAAATAATATGAAACATAAAAACAAAAAAGATTAAAAAAAAAAGGAGAGAGACACATGGGGCACCTGGGTGGCTCAGTCAGTTAAACATCCAACGCTTGATTTCCAGTTAGGCCATGATCTCACGGTCATGAGATCAAGCTCCCTATCTGGGCTCTGCACTGACAGCAAGGAGCCTGCTTGGGATTCTCTCTCTCCCTCCCTCTGCCCCTCCCCTGCGTGCGTGCGCATGCTCACATACTCTCTCTCAAATAAACTGTAAAAAAAAAAAAAAAAAAAAAAAAAAAAACAACAAACAAACAAACAAAAAAGGGCACCTGGGTGGCTCAGTCAGTTAAGCATCTGACTCTGGCTCAGGTCATGATGTCACGGTTCGTGAGTTCAAGCCCCACTTCGGGTGAGCATGATCCCCACCTTCAGGTAAGCTCAAGCCTTACTTCGGGTGAACCCCACTTCTCTCTGTCCCTCATAGGATTCTCTCTTTTTCTGCCTCTCGCTCACTTGCACCCTCTCTCTCTCAAAAACAAAAAAGAAAAAAGAAAAAGACTCAGATGCTTAACTGACTGAGCCACCTAGGCACCCCTGTATATGTAGTATTTTAAGCATAATACAAAAAGATTTGCATTTGAGTCATGGGATTAAAAATGGAAGAACCTGGTAATCATCTAAATCCAAACTCTTTCTTAATAAGAAAGGGAAACAAGCTGAGAGGTGACTCATGCAGCTAGCTGGTGAAATAATGTATTTAAAACACAGTCTCCTAAATCCGTGTATATCCATATATCAGTATATAACAGAAATTATCTAAACTACTTTTTGTTAAAAGAAAACCAACGAGCAGCAACACAAGAAATACAAATCCTATTTAAAACATTTCATGTTTCTTAAAAAAATGATAAGCCGTAAGTTTTTTCTCTCTGAACCAGTGTCCAATCTCCAAAAATGAGTACTTCATTTTCCAAATGACACCTAAGTCTTTTTCATCAAAGTCCCCTCAATATACAGTAGAGACAAATAACAGAGACACCCTGAGGGGGCGCCTGGGTGGCTCAGTCAATTAAGTGTCTGACTTCAGCTCAGGACATGATCTCACGGCTTGTGGGTTCCAGCCCTGTGTCAGGCTGTGTGCTGACGGCTTGGAGCCTGCAGCCTGCTTCAGATCCTGTGTTTCCCTCTCTCTCCACCCCTCCCCCATTCTCACTCTGTCTCTCTCTCAGAAATAAACAAACACTGGGGCGCCTGGGTGGCTCAGTCAGGTAAGTGTCCAACTTCAGCTCAGGTCATGATCTCGGGGTTTGTGAGTTCGAGCCCTGCATTGGGCTCTGAGCTGACAGCTCGGAGCCTGGAGCCTGCTTCAGATCCTGTGCCCCCCACTCTCTCTGCCCCTCTCCCGTTCACACTTTGTCTCTGTCAAAAATGAATAAACGTTAAAAAAATTTTTTTAAAAACATTAAAAAATTAAAACAACAAAACAGTGACACACTGACCTCCCTGTCTTCATTCTAGGATGACTAGGATGGCTTCTGCACACACTTAAAAGGCAAAAGCACATCACCACTATGTTAGAGACTGTCCATTTGCTCCAACATTCACTCCTGCAACTCACTGTTCCCATAGCCATGAGTTTCTCAGCTTGCGGGTTGAAATCCCTGCAATAAACTGCTCTTTCTGCTCTGTTTAAAAAACAAAACAAAACACACACTCTCCCCTTCTCCCATGAAGGGCAAATGGATGCCTAGAAGACTACCTTTCCTAGCCTCTGTTGCAGCCAGGTGTGGCCACCTAGCTAAGTACCAGGAAATACAAGTCAAAGTGCCACAGAGTGTCCAAGAACTCTCCTTGAGAGAGAATGGCCATGCCTACTTGGATCCTGCATCATTTCCTCATCTCCTCTGCCACCACCCGCCTGGAAGGCAGTTACACCTGCACACTGTAGGGAAGGCAGAGCTCACAGCATAATCAGCCAGAATGCCTAGCCTCCTAGGTGACAGAAAAGCATCTATCTTGTTTGAGGCCATGCTATTGCGGGGTTTTCCGCTATTTGCAGTTACACTAATCCTAATAAAATATGTAAACAGGGTACGTGGAAAATCTTCCTTTCTTTCCCTTCTTTTTAAATTTTTTAAGTTTTTAAGTTTCAAAATTTTAAAAAGTTTTCTTTTTAATCTTTTTAAATTTAGTTTTTATAAACTAGACCAGAATGGGGGCACCTGGGTAGCCCAGTCAGTTAAGCATCCAACTTCAGCTCAGGTCATGATCTCGTAGTTCGTGGGTTTGAGCCCCACATCAGGCTCTGTGATGACAGCTCAGAGCCTGGAGCCTGCTCTGGATTCTGTGTCTCTCTCTCTGTCTCTGCCCCTCTGCTAGTCACATTCTTAATCTCAATAATAAATAAATGTTAAAAAATAAATTTAAAAATAAATAATAAATAAATAATAAATAAAATAAAATAAAATAAAATAAAATAAAATAAAATAAACCAGAAGGGTTTACAGGTGGTGGTTACCTTCTTGATGAGAGGTATGACAATGTCCGAAAACTCCTGGAATCTGTCTTCTTTGGTGGCCTTTAAGACATCCGCCGCACAGTTGATTGCTACGATCTTATATTTAAGATTCTCTTTGCAACACTCCTTCAGAACAGCCTGGAGAATTTCATTTGTGCTGGGCTGATTGGGCACAGGCTTTTCCAGCTGTGCACTAGAGGATCCACACAAAAGAATCAGGACAGTTAGTAAGGAATGCAGCTCTCGGGTTCTATTTAAGAAATGGCATCGTCACTGGAAGAACATTTACCTGCATGCTGTCACCACACAGGCAATGGCTTTCAACAGCTCTTCCTAAAGGGTTGAAAGATGAGGGAATACTGTCAAGCACATGTGTGTTACTGACATTCTATATACGATGACTGCATTACCTGAGGAGTATTTAATAACTTAGCCAGAGTCATAGTATCTTTAACACACTTTACTATTTAACAAGCACATCCACAGAGTTTTACTACAAACCACAGAGGGAGGACAAGTGTCTTCATCTCCACTTTAGAAAGCCTAGAGACCTGACTTGTCCAAGGTCAATCACAGAAGTCCCAGTCCAGCACTTCTTCTACAGTACTGTGTTGGCCGCCACTGACTGTGACCACAGCAAGTAGATTGTTACATGCTGCCACATGTCATGTTCCCCGCTGAGTGTTCACTCTAAGTAATCTACTATCACCCGTGTGTATGAAGTGACTAATTCACAGGCCTCGGCGATGGGCACCCTCAGCTCCAGGTTTAGGCACAGCTTGCTTTCTACTCAATTTCACGTGTGCCAAATCCTGATCTGTTCACGAGGTCACCAGGTATGAAACAGCCAACCAGGTGATTTAAGACTTCTCTTGGAAAGCTAAACGTGATAGATAAAAATCAATCTCCAGCATTACTATGCAGTATTCAAAAACATGTGGGTTACACTTTCATGAAACATCATATTTAATCAGGCCAAGTTTACACAGAGCTTCCCACTGGCTAGAAAAGCTGGTTCAGATAAAACAATCCACCTGACATCCCACAAAAGCAGATTCTAATTTTTATGGAAAATGAAAGATGAAATCATAATCCTTTAAGGATACCTTCAATTTAACTGGGCATGAATGGTTCCTTTACCTTTCCTGCCCATGTTCTTCCAGCCAGGCCTTGCAGTAATGCGGCCAGTATCATTCCCAGATATGGAGGTACTAGGGAGCTGGTCTGTTTTGCAATTGATGCCATGGCAATTGCACCCTGGGCTTTCATTTTCCAGGACTGGGACTGCAAAGCCTTCTGGGTAATGGTAATCAACTCCTGCAGGTATAACCGAATGCCACCAAAGGAACCTAGGTTATGAAAAGCAAAATTAGAGCAACTTTTAAATGACAAAAAAAAAAAAAATCAACTTTTTTCTAAGTCTGAAAAAGAAAAAGGCAGTGACCATCAGCAATAAATGTTCTCAACAGTTACATCATACCACTCTCTGAAAGAGAGAGAAAGAGGGGAGTGTTGGAGTGTTGTGATACACCTTTATAACAGTAAGACTTTATAAACCTGAATATGCCCACAGGAGGGTGTCATGCAAATGGTCACCATTCATTTGCACACGTGAAGGTGAAGTACAGAATGAAGAAGCATTACTCTGAAATAATACACTAAGGCAACATAAAATCACCATTCACTCCCAACTCAAATAGGTACAGCTCTACTTTGCTTGGGCAGAGTTCTGTTCTGTTACGTGGGCAGCAATGAGGGCAGAGAGCAAAGAGGTCTGAGGGCCAACCTTGAGAACGTAGCAATTTGGACAGGTTTAAAACCAAATGGGACACATGATGTTAAAGTCCTGGGAAAGTAACTACAAGAGTTTATAGATGAAAAGTAAGAGTAAAAACCCCAGCTGTGGTTTTTAAGAAACAGGTTTAATTCACAGGCACTGTTTACTAACCAGGTACATTTTCCTGCCACACTTCAGTCCATAAGTTACACTCTTCCTTCTCTGCTTTCTCCTCATCAGTAATTTCATGCATGCCCAAAAATGCCAAAGGCAGAACTTCTTTGGCATGGTTCTTCAATACATCCGGGCTGTATCGTCCAATAGCATGAACAGTCAAAGCACAAGAGGTCTTGTAGATGGGTTCTAAACAGGAGCAGAAACACCATAATCTTCATCATGCTTGCTGCTGTCAGTCAAGGTGACTGATCTCAACAGACTACTAGCTCAGCTTGCACCGTGGCAAAACAAATCCGTAAAACCAGTCAGAAATGTTCCTAAGCAAAGCGCATAATATCAGAGGGCAAGACCTGATTTGTACTGTGTTCCTAGATTGCTAACATCTAAGTTAAAAATAGTAGAGAAGAGGAAAAGAAAGGTACCTTCTTTCTCCATGTACCAGCCATTGAGTTTCTGTAGGAGTTTCTCAGTGCTGCTATCCCGTGAAGTCTGAGAGAGAAAGCAACCCTATTTATTCCTTTATAATTACCAAAGTATAATTACTTAATTAAATACAAAATTCAACTCACCCGAACTAAATGGCCCATGGCAAATGCACAGGATTTCTGAATTACACTGTTCCGATCCGTCAGGCCACTAAGCAAAGCACTCATAAGTTTACCTATCAGAAGTAACGGAGAAACACATGACACTTATTTACCTATCAGAAACAACAAGGAAAAACGTTCTGCTCTGTTCCCAGGACAAAAACAAACTTAATCCTGTAATTAGTATCTGATTTATTCCACACTAGTTTGGAACCCAAGTATGTTACATTTGTACTATCCACTTGTTTGCTTTGCCTGATACAAAATTAAACAATCTGTGTCTAGAATACTGTAGGAAACGTTGCAAAAATGAGAGCTAGGTACTATAAAGTTCATTTGCCCCATGTAGAAGGCAATCTAAGAAGAGAAAAAAAGCTAACATAAAATTAGGCATAAAAAGGGGCACCTTGGTTAGTCAGTTAAGCGTCTGACTCTTGATTTCAGCTCAGGTCATGATCTCATGGTTCATAAGTTCCAGCCCCACATCAGGCTCCATGCTGACAACGTGGAGCCTGCTTAGGAGTCTCTCTCTCTCCCTCTATCTCTGCTCCTCTCCTGCTGTTCTCTCCCTCTCTCTCTTTCTCTCAAAATAAACAAACTTTAAAAAAAAAATAGACATAAATGGTAAACAAATCCTACAAAATGGCAGATACTTTCACCTCCTTATACCAGTAAGAATTGATCCAATACTTATAAAACAGTGAACACTAACTAAACTTGATCATCCTTGCACCTTGTTGCAAACAAAGAAACAAAGGCAGAAAGGGGGGGGGTCAAAGGGAGAAAAACCATACAGAAGATCACAAGCGTGTCTGAATAATTTTTTTTAAAAACCTTGTCACACAAGACATGGCCATACCAAAATGTCACCACACAAGGTTCTGACAAACTCACCTGAGTAAGGTGTTAGGTCCTGGGGACACTGAGTAGTTAATGACACAATGACACTGGCACAGCCTCCCTACAGGGTTACAAAGGCAAAGGTCTAAATTTGATGGTCACAATGTTCTTTCTTTCAAACCCTTTGTCTTAGCTGTCAATGATTTAAAGATGAGAAATATATGAAGCCTAACAGCCCCTGCAGGATTCAATCTGGAAAGAGGAAGGTCCTTATTTTAAATTAGCAATGCAAAGATCTTTTTCAAGGCTTTCAGTAGGAAGATGTGTGTTCTCACATACATTGCAAGAAAGAAAGAAAACTGGTACAGTCTTTCAGGAGGGTAACATGTCCTCTTGGCCACCCTGGTTCTAACATTTTCAGTTCTAAGAATTTAACCAAAGGAAATAGCTTCAGATGTGTCCAAAGACATTCATCACAGTGCTTTGTTTAATATCAAAAAGGCTGAAATCAGATGTTCCTTGAGGGACTGAAGTAGATGATGCTACAGCCACACAACAGAGTACCCTATGGTCATTAAAGAGGATGCTATAGAAGACACAGGCCCGGAAAAGAGAGTGGAAGAAAACACTGTGAAACATTAACAGCAATCACCTCTGCATGTAAACTTAGTGGACAATCTTTAACTTCCTCCTGATCTATAAATGGTAAAATTTTTAAATGCAAGCAGTATTACTTTTGCCAGGAGAAAAAAAAATCTGAGTTGTTTGTTTTGAAAGTGTGGGGACTGGGTCTGATCCTTGAAAGATCTTAAACAGGAAGACATTCTTCTAACCAGACACCTGCTGGCCCCTGTGAAAATACTAATCACCACCTAAAACCGCCGTGCCTCGATATCTAGAAGCATTTCCATTAATAACTGATCATGATGAGGACCCAGAGAGCATGTACATGGCAATCAGGGAACAGAAATGATTCCACTAAAAAAAGCAAGATACAATTTATTGGATAAGGCACATGTTTTATATTCTGAGTTACAGGTTTTAACTTATTAGTGCAACCATAGAAACAAAATAGTTAATATAAGATATTATTAAGTGTTACAGAGAACTATAAATTTCAGTATGATAGCTGTTACATTTTTGTGGCCCAAACTAATGAAGATGAAAATTCCTCTTGTGAAAAAATACACTTACTTACCTTAGTTCCGAGACCCACACCACTTCTGATCAATTCACATAATCTAGGAACTAGCTCACCCAGCACCGACACATCAAGATACTGCAGGCACTTTGGGAAAAGAATAAACACAAAGTTAACCTCAGAAAATGATGAAGTAAATACCACATCAATTAAAACTGCCATGTCAAATATGTTACCCGCTGGATTTGACATGAAGTTGAAAATTGCTGGTTTGATTTTGCACTGATTTCAACGTAAAAACCACCACTGTACTACAAGCAGAAAAACCATTTACCAGTGGGTCAACAATAAAAACAAAACAAGAGGCACCTAGGTGGCTACATCGGTTGAGCGTTCAGCTCTTGATCTCGGCTCAGGTCATGATCTTGCTGTTGGTGAGATCGACCCCCACATCAGGCTCTGCACTGACAGGGCAGAGCCTGCTTGAGATTTTCTCTCTCCCTCTCTCTGCCCCTCCCCCGGCTCAGGTGCTCTCTCAAAATAAATAAACTTTAAAAAAAATAATAAATGTTTAAAAAAATAAAAGCAAAACAAAAATAACAAAAAAAACATTTACTTACTACAGGAGAAAATGAATTATGATTACCCAAAAAGAAAGGATTTCTCTGGGCCTATCTTCCTCTTTCCCAATTCATGTTCAGTATAAAACACATGAATTGGCTTCAGGGGGCCTGCCCAACCAAACCATCTTATTAAAGTCAACTTCTTAGGTGAATACTATGTTTTAAAAATGCAATGACACACATTCTATTATAAATGAGCGTATCTGTAAGGTATTTGCTAACCGTTTCTATTTATTTAAGATTTCTTTTCCCCTCAATAATCCAATTAAGACATAATATCCTTAGACCAAAATTTGGTGATAGTCCCCCCATAAGCACTAAAGAATATCTTCTTCTCTTGTCCAGCCTTGCGCTCTGCTTAGCGAAACAACTTCCAGTAGCTCACAATTTGTCAGTTAAGCACTCCAGTGTTTGCATAGCAGAGCTGGCTCTAGACTTTAGTGACCCCTAATCCCAGACTCTAGGATCTTTAGAATTTAGAACCTCAGTGCCAAGCAGCTCTTTTCTGCTAATCCCTTTCCACGACCAAAACATTTCAGCACTGCTTCAGTTCTCTTTCCCTCTCTTTCATGCCGCCTACCTTTATTGAACCTCCAGCTTACACCTTCCTAGGTCTTCCCAAGGACAATGCTCAGGCAGAGACAACTATCTGAATCTTTCTAAACAGGCAGGCCAAAAGAAATACACATTTGAGGGATCTTTTAATATAACACAAATCTGAACTAATGGATGTTGGTATTTAGAAAATGATTTATTCCACTTAGCAATCTAGAAGAAGAAGAAAAAACTATACTAAGAAAAAACTAGAGTCACAATAGGTGCTTGACTCACCCCTTAAATCTCTACATCACTTGATGGACCCTGAAGACTGAAAAATTACACTCTAAGGTAGCCAAACATTGCTATTACATTAGGCACTGACCATGTTGATTGTTTCCATCATGGGAGAGGATTTGGCAGCACTAAGTCGAGCACTATCCATCGCAGCCTGAGAACACAAATTCAAGTCACTCAGCACATACAATTAATTAAGAAGAACCCCTACACACACACACCCATAAAAGGGCTTTGTTTCTAGAGGAAATTTTCAAAAAAATAATATATAGATAAAGGAACAGGCACAACCTTTGATGCTGCATAATTTGACAAAAATCTGCAATCACCTCACTATAAAATATGACACACACATTAAAAAGAACGAAGTAGCTCTATCTACAGATATGATGTATTGTCAATAACAAAAAGAAAGTTGTAGAACTAAACATTCATCGTCTATTTTCAAATTCGTGTGCTTGTTTGTGTTTGTAGGCTATGACTACAAAGGAATTTCAAAACAGACCCAGGAAACCACTGAGAGTGGGTACCCTCAGGAAGTGATACTATACCAGCAAGGGAGAGGGGGCTCCTAGGGGATTACTGTCTACCCTTCTGCATTATTTTTTCACAGCAAATGTTTCACCTACAATTTTTAAAAAACTTTGATCAGTCTAGGCACCTACAGTATATCTGAAGAGCAGAATAATTCTGGACTATGCCCAAGTCTAGATACAAATCCTCTGTTCTTATAAGGGCAGGAGTGGTCCACAGAAGGACTCTGAAGGTGTGGAACCCACCCCTTAAAAAAAAAAACGAAACGTACAAAAAACTATGTTATATAAACATAAATCCATTTTTTAATGGAAGTGCTAGCTTTCATCCAATTCACAAAATAGTACATGAGCACTCCTCATACACCCTCCCACCCCTCCAAAAAACACACTGCATGTAGCCACAGGAGTTATTTCAAGAGTGATGAAGGTATCATTTGAGTCATGGAGTTGTCTAGGAACACCAGAAAGACTGTTCAGACAGAACTCAGGACCTTAACAAGGCTTTTCCTCCTTGACCATGACCAACATGTCTTGTTGTCAACTCACCTTTTCTTGGTCTGTAGCCCGGAGGCTCAAATAATTGAGAACTTGGGGTTCCAACACACTTAAGGATTCCAACAGAGCTGGGATGAGTTTTGGTGCATGTGGTTTCAACATGGCTCCTGCACTTTTGCTAATCTTCACAAGGGTGTTAATGCTGCAGACACACAGAACACAACTCCTAAGTCCTTTTAACAAAAGCAGGAAGCTCTACAAATCTAATCATGGGGACATTCTGTAGTTTATTGCATTCAGGAATACATTCACCTGGTTAGAGTCTGGTCCTAACACTACCTTTTTCCTTTTTATTATAGAAATTTTTGAGCATATGTGAAAGAAGAAAAGAATCGTAAATGAAATCCTACATATTCTCTACCTGGTTCAACAACCAGCAACTTTTGACCAATTTTGTTTCATTTATACCTCCTCCATACACACAAGCACACTTCCCCTCTCCGACATCATATTACTTTCAAGTATCTCCTAACTAAACTTCAGTATGTGTCCCTAAAAGACAAGGATCCTTTACCACAACCAAAATACCATTTTCAAGCTTAGAAAATATTAATAATATTTTTCACATAATCTGATATCCAAATTTCCCTGTTTCACAAGTGTCTTTAAGAGTTGGTTTGTTGCTGGGGTACCTGAATGGCTCAGTCAGTTAAGTGTTCCAATTCTTGATCTTGGCTCAGGTCATGATATCATTGTTTGTGAGATCAAGCCCCACATCTGGCTCTGCATTAATAACGCAAAGCCTGCTTAGGATTCTCTCTCCCTCTCTCTGCCTCTCCCTTGCTCTCTCAAAATAATTAAACTTAAAAAAAAAAAAAAAAGTTGGTTTGTTGGAATTGGATCCAGAGCCCACCCACCCATTGCAATTTACTGCATTTCCCAAATCCTTTTTAACAGTATCGTCCCTACCCTTTTTTTTATAATCTGTTCTCATCAATTGTATTCCAATGGTGTCATTTAACATGCTCCTCTGTCCCCTGTACAGATCTGCAGGCTACATCAGGTTCAATTTTTTTTTTAATACGAATCTTTCACAGGTGGTGGTGTACATGTCCTATTCCATCACATCAGGATGCATGTAATGTCTGCTTGTCTTTTTTTTTAATATAATTTATTGTCAAATTGGTTTATATACAACACCCAGTGCTCATCCCAACCAGTGCCCTCCTCATTGCTTGTCTTTTTTTGTGAAGAGTTATCAGTGGATTCAAGTTTGGTTGACCTAACCATTCAGTTAGTTTCCCATCAGCCTTTCACCAGTGGAGTTAGAAGCTACTAATGATCATTACCGCAGATTATCTTACAGAGAATAGCAAAATGGTAATATCTTAATTTTATAATTCCCTTGCCTTTGTCATGCAAAATCTTTAAAAAAAAAAAAAACTCCCTTCAGCTATTTTATTATTAGTAGTATGAAACAGTTATTATAAGTATGGTACTATGCTAGTAGTATTAATTTGATCTAATTTTAAGACTGAACTAAAATGACAGATAAAATTCCTAGATAGGAGTCTAGTTTAAAAACAAAAAAACAATACAAACTAGAATCGTTCACCATTGAATTTTACAAAATAGCCATATATGTCTAAACATGTGAGTGCATTTTTTTAGTAATTCATTGTTGCAGGTGGTACAGTTTATTTTAAAGCTAGTAATCTGCGAAATATTAACTAAATGATATAACCAATAACTCCCAAGGACCTGTGACATAACAGAAATGTGTGCCTGCTGGGGGCTGAGGCTGATGGCAACACAGTAAGATACCTAACTCAAGGTCAAGGCAGAACGGCAGAATGCCGGTCCAAAGCAAGGTCCCCATGAGAATGTCTGTTTCTGCAAAAATGGTCTACCTCACAACTTTTCACAAATGCTCTTCGGTCACCTCAATAGGCTATCCTCAACTCATTTCTCCATACTCTAAGAATCTAACATTCAGAGACACACTATTTCTGCTGAATGGCTAGGAACTAAGTAAATCCAATATATTCATTTAATCAGCGGATTCACACCTGAGGGCTCGAACTTCTGTCACAGGGCTCATCATTCCTTTGTCCAGAAGGCAAGGCAGAAGGACAGCGATGGTTCTCTGGCCAGCCGCTCCTTTGGCAGGGTCACACATTTTCACACAAACCTCACATACACAGAGTGTGGAAATTAGTGACAATGACCTCTTACCCAGTAAAGCATTCCTCTAACAAAATATTTCCCATAGCCACAGAAAAGAGTAAGTTAATCAACTTTCCATGATACTTTGGGGAGAAACAGGAAAGAGTCCTCTGTCTGCCAGTAACTAAAAGGAATTGGGTAATGCTTCCACTCTCTAAGCTTTGGCTTTCTCAGGCCAACAGGAAACAGTCGAAAATAAAATGAGAAAATGTGTAAGAAAGCACTTTGCAGAAGGCTTAAGGTATTATCATCATCATCAATAACTTTGGGTGGCAGCATAACACAGTGGTCAGGAACACAAATGAGAAATAAGAAATACCTGTTTTAGGGGCGCCTGGGTGGCTCAGTTGGTTAAGTGTCCGACTCTTGATCTCGGCTCAGGTCATGAGCTCATGGGTTTGTGAGATTGAGCCTCGCACCGGGCTCTCAGCACACAGCACAGAGACTGCTTGGGATTCTCTCTCTCTCCCTTTCTCTCTAACCCTCCCCCGCTCAGTCACACATATGCTCTCTAAATTAAATAAATAAATAGAAACATCTGGATTTAAAACCTGGTTTTACTACTTACTACTTACATGTAACCTATGGCAAGGTTTACATAGCTAGAATGTAGAAGTCCCTGAAATACCACAAAATCAAGTTCAAGTAAGAAACTTATTTCAAAAGCCTGGCAACCTCGTAAATATGCAAGGAAGATTAACACATAACCATAGCAATAGTAAGAGACGAGATAGATGCTGCTTGATCTACAAGGGTCCAGTGAAAGTCACATCTTGTGTAAAGGCCCAGAGAAGCTGACCACAGAAAGAGATCAGACATAGACTTTGTCACAACTACTAGTATTCTAGTATAATGGCACCCAGTTTCTCATTCACTCTAAGAACTGTGAACTAGAACATGAAGCCAATTACTTCATGTCACTGCAACTCAATGTCAACTTATATGACAAAAAAGAAGTCACTGTTGTCCTGGTCTCAGAAAACCCTGCCCCACCTCATCCCCGAGATAAGATAGGAGTTTTCACCTTGCTTAGGGTTTTCAGGGCTAGTTCTGCAGCTTTCCGTACAGATTCCTAAAAATGAGGAAAAGTATGGCATGATACAGATTCGTTTCATTCTCATCTACCCCACAATGTGTACTTAACTGCCCCCGACTCTATACAGATTAGTGAAAAATCCTACTTTCGATACCAGGTAAAAATAGTGTTTCACTAGGCTCCCTGTCCATCAAGGAACATAACAGCATATATTCCTTGAATTAGGAAGGACCTATTGTGCCTTGCAAAAACCTGGCTATTATAAGTATAACAGTTTAGAAGCTAAATGTATTATTAACACAAACATGTAGATATCTATGTGAGGATTCTGGAAGACTTTTAAAAGTCTGTAATGAATAAAGCAAAAAGAAAGGTAAAACTGAAGTACCTAATTCTAATGGTGAGATCCCAAGTATTTAAAATTTGAATCACTTAGGAAAAATTCAACAGAATTAGTCCCATTATTTGGGAGTGACTGATCCAATTTATAAAACTGATCAAGTAGAGGTAGTCTGGATTATTTCCAAACTGTTATTTATCCTAATCAACAGCATCATTAAATCTCTATTGAAAGAAAGTCAGACTGTAGCCACTTTTTTTTTTTTTTTAAAGTCAATTCAATTTAGATCTAAGGATATCCACCCTCGTAACTTCACAGACACATCAAGACTGAAACTTCGGGAAGAAATTGTAGTCTCTTAAAACTGTCTGGAGTGAGTTGTGAAACACCTAACATATGTACTTTAACAATCCATTTACACCTATTCCATGAATAAATGCAGACTATTTCTATAATACCTTGATATCATCTTGTACCCGGAAAAGAGTTTCCCAAATTTCTGGAAGTTTATCAATGATGTCATCTAGGGGTCTTCCTCTCAATAAATCATTCAGAGCTAAACAGCTGAAAAGAAACAATTTGGTTTTAAAATATAAGATCAAGGTAGTTCAATCTTCTACTATGAAACAGTCCTACCAAACAAGAATAGGGATTGTGCCTGTATTTCCAGTTCCTACCCCCTCACTGCTGGACAGCAATACCTATTCTCTCCCTAGTTCCGCACACACCACAGGCATGTGACATTTGCACTCATCAAATGTCTGTGTCCCGCAACTATTAATACAGCCTCTTTGAGAGGATACATCACTTTTTAGTTACCAGTGTATCCCTACGTGGGTAGCAAAGTGAAAGGACACAGCAGGCACTGAATAAATCATATAAATACATAAATAAATGATGCCCTACAAAGCCTTGACAGTGCCAATTTAACAAGTGATCTTCTTTAATGTCATACTTCTGTAAACTAAGACAAGTTAGAAACACCACTAACTAGAGGTTTTTTTTTGAGTTTTAAATAGTTAAACATAGATTGTCTAACCCAACCAAAAATATGCTTTTTAGTAACATGAATTTATTCCTTTTGCAAAAGTATAAAGCTTGGAAACCTGAAGAAAAAAAAAAAAGTCACTTCTATTTGACTAGTCTTGTATTTCCAAAAAATGGTACCTAGATTCTCGAACTCGCCACATATTGCTGGTAAGGTTCTTAACCAGATCTTGAAGAATTTCCTTCAAATATTTATCCACCTAATGAAAGAAAAAGGTAAGATTTAAAATGTGAAATTCATCCACAGATTATTAACCTCTCAACCATACTGACCACATCCCTGAAGGTCACAGCCTAAGTGTCTCTAGGCTTCTCAGTCTACAAGTCTCTCCCCACTCTGCTTGTTGCCAGCTACCAGAACGATCATTCAAAAATGCAAACTTGATTCTCTTGCTTTCCTTAGTACGTGAATAAAGTCCAGCCACTGGGACATGGATACAAAGCCCTCTGTGACCGATCTAGCTCCAAAGGTATCGTGTGCCATCTCGCCCTTATTCCTTAGTACATACTACCTCTCGCTACAATCCCCTTCCATGTCTTGCTTGCCTGGCTAATTCCTACTTGTCATTCAAGATTCAAATCAGGCATCACCTTTGCAGAGAAGACCGGCTACTCTCCTCTGACTTCCCACAGCACCTTGTTAGGCACGGCATATCAGACTGTAAACAACTACGCTGCTTCATCACACTGAGACCTCAAAGACAGGGACAGGGTCTCACTTGTCTTCGCTTCCCTGGTAACTTGCACAGTGTCTGGCACATAAAGACAGATTATGACTGCTCAGAATGAAAGGTGAGTTCAATCTTTTATGCCTGTTTTGTTTGATATATTTGGTAATAACCAACCGATGATAGACTCAGTTTTTATACTGATCCAAAGAATCTCAAAACTATGGCTTTTCCACTTTTACTCTTGTAGGTAGAAGAGGTTTTGTTACCCTCCTTTACCCATAAAAAATCCAAGACAGACGTGAATAACTCACCTGTGATTTAACAAGCTGACATCTTCCAATGTCCACCTCTAAACATTCTATATCACCTTTTGCTTATAAGGAGATGATACATCTCAAGAGCCTCAGCCTGTGCCTTGGACTCAGATCTGTAAAGCCAACTGGCCTATTAGATCTTGACTGACCCAGGGATGCCAAATACTCTCCTAGAGCCTTCAAAGCTGAATCCTCAAGTGCCTATCACCATGAACAGGAGCACACTCAACCTGATACCAAACTGAGGAAGAGGAAAAGGCCACAACATGTGCAGGGACTAACTCCTTTAGTTAACTTTAAATAAAGGATTTAACCCAAAATGGCACAATCCAATTTTTTTTTAATTGGTTGCTTATTAAAGGAAGGAAGGCAAAGAAAAGAGAAAGATGATACCCTGTTAATCAGGATAGAATTAGGGAAAGAAGAGAATGGATTCAAGGGATACTTTGGATGCAGAATCAGCAGAATTTGCTACTGGATTCAACTGTGTGTAGGGGCAAGACAGACAAAAAACCAAGATGATACCAAGTTTCTTGGCATGGGTAAATGGATAAATGCTGACAAGAGAGGGGAAAGTTTGTTTTTTTAAGTCTTGTTCTGGACTTCTTAAGTCTAAGGTATCTTGAAACAATATCCAAGTGATGACGTCAAGAAAGCATTTGGATGTGCATGTCAGAAACGCAAGTCGTGTCTGGGCCAAAATTATAAGATTGGGAACCATCACAAGAAAGATGACATTTGTATCCACTGGAACTGATGAGCTCATTTAGGAAGATAAAGTTGAGAGTAAAAGGTACTCAGAGGCAAGCCCTGATAAATCCTAATATCTAAAAGTGAAATTGTGGGGCGCCTGGGTGGTTTGGTCAGTAAGCGTCCGACTTCGGCTCAGGTCATGATCTCGCGGTCCGTGAGTTCGAGCCCCGCGTCGGGCTCTGTGCTGACAGCTCAGAGCCTGGAACCTGTTTCAGATTCTGTGTTTCCCTCTTTCTCTGACCCTCCCCCGTTCATGCTCTGTCTCTCTCTGTCTCAAAAATAAATAAACGTTAAAAAAAAAATTAAAAGTGAAACTGAGTATGAGAAGCAGCCAGATAACAGAAATACAAGAGAGAAAACCATACTTGGCATTTGCCTGTTTCCTTGTCTATCTTCTCAATGAAGTGAACTCCTTGAAGGCAGGAACTATTATGACCTGTTCTCTACTGCATCACCAGTACCTACACACTGTTCTATTTGTGTGAATACACTGCCATTTCCTTCGCCAGCCACCCCATGGACATTTAGATTGTTTCCATTTTTAAGACTGTAATAAATGTTGCCACAAGCATCTTTGATACATTGAAAGATGAAAGAAAGCTCATTTGTTTAAACAAGCATACAAACATAGGGACACTTGTACCCCAATGTTTATAGCAACACTCTCAACAATAGCCAAACTATGGAAAGAGCCCAAATATCCATCAACTGATGAATGGATAAAGAAATTGTGGTTTATATACACAATGGAGTACTACGTGGCAATGAGAAAGAATGAAATATGGCCCTTTGTAGCAACATGGATGGAACTGGAGAGTGTGATGCTAAGTGAAATAAGCCATACAGAGAAAGACAGATACCATATGTGTTCACTCTTATGTGGATCCTGAGAAACTTAACAGAAACCCATGGGGGAGGGGAAGGAAAAAAAACAAAAGGAGGTTAGAGTGGGAGAGAGTCAAAGCATAAGAGACTCTTAAAAACTGAGAATAAACTGAGGGTTGATGGGGGGTGGGAGGGAGGGGAGGGTGGGTGATGGGTATTGAGGAGGGCATCTTTTGGGATGAGCACTGGGTGTTGTATGGAAACCAATTTGACAATAAACTTCATATATTGAAAGAAAATAAAAATAAAAAAAATAAACAAGCATACGAAGTAGAAAGAAAGATGACGCTGGGCAATCTTAGACAAGGGTTCACAGATACTTGCCGTTGATTTGTCAGTGACCAATGCATTCCAAATACTTGTCATGGCCTGTCGAATGCCCAGGTTGGGATCAAACTGATAACGATAAAGACGAGGAACTAGCTGAGGCAGAAAAGGAGCCAGCTGCTCTCCAGCTCTGGTGGCAATCACATTAAAACCAAAAGCAGCACCCTAGAAAAATAAAAAGATGAAGTGACTCAGATACATCTACTGTGGTAAAATATTAACACATTAAACATATAAAGATCACAAAATTACCCCTCCCAAACTTGTCCCTGAATACAGCCTGATTTATTGGTGTCCCAGCTTTACCAATGAGCCTGGGTGGTGGCCTGGCTCTCTCTCATCCCAGATTCTTACAAAATACACTGCATATCAATTGCCACTTCCTGCCAACATAGCAGGTTTGGTTTTGGAAGTAAAAAGTAAAAACCATCCAGTGATAGGAACTTACCTTCCTAGAGTTCCACATTGCGTGATGGTTGGCTAAATTCATAAATTTATACACCAGATCTGGCTGACTAAGATCACTTGCCAGAGAACAAAGCTCCTTGTAAGTAGAAAGGCCCTGGCTTGGAAACAAACAAACACAAAGCATACGATAATGTATTTCTCTGCCTTCAGCCCAGTAAAAGTTACTTCACCAATATCAGTAGGACATTTTAAAATTGTTTTCAATCTCATCACCACTGAGGCAGAGAACCAGGGTGAGAGGAATATACAAGTCATCTGGTTCAATTATCGACAATGCCAGATAAATGACCTGAAGACCCCTGTGACTCCCATGGGGGCGGAGCCCTCACCACCTCAGGAGGCGGGTAACGCTTCGTTACATTGTGCACCAATCTCTCAGAATCATGAAAGTCACTTAAAGACAACTTCTATCATCCCTAAGCCTTTTCTAAGCTACAGCAGCCCATCTTTTTTTAAAGTTTTTTTTTAATTCCCGTTAGTTAACACACAGTGAGTGTTATGTGCAATAATATAGTGAGTCAACAGTTCCATACAACACCCTGTACTCATCACAGCCAGTGCGCCCCTTGAGCCCATCACCTATTTCACCCGTCACCCCACCCAACTCCCCTCTGGTAAACATCAGTCTGCTCTCTAGAGTTAAGAGTCTGTTTTTTGGTTTTCCTCTCTTTTTCCCCCTATGATCTTTGCTTTGTTTCTTAAATTCCACATATAAATGAAATCACATGGTATCTTTCTCTAACTTATTTCATTTAGCATTATACTCTTTAGCTCCATCCATTTCACTACAAATGGCAAGATTTCATTCTTTTTTACAGCTGAATAATATTCCATTGTATATATATGCCACATCTTCTTTATCCATTCATCTACCTCAGCGGACACTTGGGCTGCTTCCCTATCTTGGCTATTGTATATAGTGCTGCTATAAACATAGGAATGCATGCATCCCTTTGCATTAGTATTTTTGTATTCTTTGGTAAATACCTAGGAATGTAATTGCTGGACCATAATTCTATTTTTAACTTTTTGAGGAACCTCCATACTGTTCTCCAGTGGCTGCACTATTTTGCATTCCCACCAATGGTGCACGAGGGTTTCTTATTCTCCACATCCTTGCCAGCACTGCTGTTTCTTGTGTTGTTGATTTTAGCCATTTTGACAGGTATGAGATGGTATCTCATTTTAGTTCTGATTTGCATTTCCCTGATGATTAGAGGCGTTTGAGCATCTCTTCCACATGTCTGTTGACCATCTGTGTATGTCTTCTTCAGAGAAATGTCTATTCACATCTTTTAATTGGATTATTTGGTTTTTGGGTGTTATCAGTTCTTTATACATGTTGGATACTAACCCTTTATTAAATATGTCATTTACCAAGTATCTTCTCCCATTCTACGGGTTCCTTTTAGTTTTGTTGATTGCTTCCTCTGCTGTGTAGAAATTGTTTATTTCAATATAGTCCCAATAGTTTATTTTTGCTTTTGATTCTCTTGCCTCAGGAGACATATCTAGAAAGAAATTGCTACAGCTGATGTCAAAAAGGTCACTGCCTGTGTTTTCTTCCAGGATTTTTATTGTTTCAGGTCTCACATTTATGACTTTAACCCATTTTGACTTTATTTTTTTGTCTGGTGTAAGAAAGTGGTCCAGTTTTCTTAACACCATTTGTTGAAGAGATTGTCTTTTTCCACTGGATATGTTTTCCTGCTTTGTCAAAGATTAACTGACTACATAATTATGGGTTTCTGGACTTTCTATTCTGTTTCATTGATCTATGTGTCTATTTTCGTGCCAGTACCGTACTGTTTTGATGACTACAACTTTATACTATAACTTGAAGTCTAGAATTGTGATGCCTCCAGCTTTGCTTTTCTTTTTCAAGACTGCTTTGGCTATGCAGGGTCTTCTGAGATTCCATACAAATTGTAGTACTGCAGCACACCAATCTTGATAACTTCTTTTGAGTCTTGTTAACTTTCCTCTGAACAAGTAATATTTACTCAAAGACCCGATTATTTGTGTTACTCTGTGAAAAGAGCACTTTTTCAGGAAAAAGTCTACAGGGAGGGTAAGTGGAACAAAAATAACTTTCAAGGGGTGTCTGGGTGCCTTGGTTAGCTTCCGACTCTTGATCTCGGCTCAGGTCATGATCTCACTGGTTGTGAGACTGAGTCCCAAGTCAGGCTCTGTGCTGACAGTGCAGAGCCTGCTTGGGATTCTCTCTCTCCCTCTCTGCCCCTCCCCTGATAGTGCTCACTCACTCTCTCAAGATAAATAAACTTAAAAAAAACAAATTACTTTCAATGTGGAAACAGTGAGCTATGGGAGAAAGTCAAGGACAGAACAAACAACTGGTTTCTGGTGTTGTAGACAACACTGAAACAGGGCTCTGTGTGATGTCACAGCAAGGCCCAGCCAGCTGAGCAGTCTGACCTGAGGGTTTTCTGAGGAAAAGCAACAAGCAGCGTAACCACAATGAAATAATGATAAGACAAAAAGAGGGTAAAGCTCTAGGAACTAATCTGAAATGCTAACTTGGTAGACCCCACAATACCAAGTAGAGTTGCTCCCCCCAAAAAACGAAATGCAGTGGATGCCAAGCTGTGCTGCCAGACCCCTCCTCAGGACTCAGCCGCCCGGGAGCTAACAGAACTGCCCTCAGTACAAGGTCAGGTCCTTCTCCAGAGAGGCCCACCACTGATGCCTAGTCACCGAGGGGATTTAAAGTCTAATGAGAGGATGTAAAGGCCTGGCCCCTCAAAGCAGGACAGCTCTGAAGGGCCAGCCCCGCCCATCTCCAGAGCTCAGGATCTGCTTAAGTATTAGCAGCAGGTCAGCTCCTCCTTGGGCCACCAACCCTCTCTCCTGCCTCGTTGCTCCCCCAGGTGATAAGGCTGGGGCACTCTTCATTTCAGGTTCCAGCAGACAAACCTCCACCTCACAGTCTGTTTCCCAAGAACCTCAAGCTGAGACACTACACTTTCTCCACAGACGTTTTCTTCTTCCATTAACATACAACATTTCCTAGGAAGGTGGGAATCAGCGTTGTGAGCGCTCTATTGACAAGACTAAAGGTGTTTATGATGAGCAATCAATGCATTTGGCACACTTACCCATCGGGTGTTTTGCCAAGGCTTCCCCCTTGAAATACCACTGTCTCTCCAGAAACTTCATGTTTCGCTCTAAAGCAGAACAATAAGACTTGAAATTAGCCTCAATTTTTTCATACCAATGAAATTTTTTCATTCAACTAACTGATTCATTTCCTTTATAAACTGATAACATCAAATTCCACAGCAAGAATCTACCATGTGCAAGATGTAAAAGTCACCTAAATCCTTTCCAATAAGCCTAAGAATTTTGTAAAATGAACTCTAGGATGAACAAAGAGACATAAAAGACATCCCACATCAAGTTAAACTGCATTAAATGTGGTCACCCATTAAAAACTATCCTCCCTGTAAGGAAGGCGACATAAAGCAGTGACCAATTACAAGAATGATCGCCCCTCTCATCCTCTTCACAGATCAAGCTACGAAAGACATGCAAGCTTCCTCTCCACATCTTCATGTTCATTTAGTCAACAGCAATTATGGTATTTTTGTAATCCAATGCTTTGATTGTTCGAGAGCATTCAACTTTCAAAGCCCAACCTACTGGCATGTTTCTGAACAGTAGTTTGGTTTCTTTCACTTTACTGTCTAAACAGGATACACTGAGTAATTAAACTACTCTCCACTGCAGAACAATCGCTGACGTGCAATCTACAAGAGCTTAATAAACAGGAACACCAAAAGCTGACGTTTCCTTCTTCCACTGCATATTCTCAGTATGTGCAAAATTTGCTGTACATGTTTAAATGTGAAATGTTCAAGTTCACTGTACCTTTTGCCAGTCATGAGTGTCTCTACAAGTGTTGAAACCAATTCCTGTTGATCTTGTTCATTGCCCAGTTCATACACCAACCCAAGACCTTTTGAGGCAACATCTTGGCTAAGTTCTGCACACAAGTCAGACAGAATAGTATTACTTTAAGAGAAATTTGTCTTCTGGCCATCACTAGATTTTTTAAAAAGCTGTAACAGAAATCCAAAATAATATCAAAGTAAAGATATGAAAACATCATCAATCTGCTTATTTTGTTAAAACATATTAAATCATCTCAGGGGACATGGCCCCAAAAAAGTCCCTGTAAAGGAGAACTACATTCAGGTAGTTCAATTCACAAGCCAAGTCCACACTGCTGGGCCTGGGCATGCAGGCACCGTGAGAGAGGATCAGGGCGCTACAAGGCATACTCATGCGAAGTACAACAGCCTCATGGGATTTCAACACATCCACGTCCAATGTTTTTTAAATGAAAAGTCAATACGAGACCCTATTATATTGAAACAATTTCTAAAACAGAGCTACTTATTTCAATGTCTAACACGTTCACCCTCCCCTGGCTTACATCACAAAGTGGAAAGGAATCAGAAGTAAAAGAAAGTGATTGTTTATAAGTACTATCATTGAGGCCTCAGCTCCATTTTTATTTTAATTTTTTTTTATTTTAAATAAACTCTATGCCACACATAGGGTATCAACTCACAACCCCAAGACCCAGAGTTGCATGCTCTACTGACTGAGCCTGCCAGGTGCCCCAAGGCCTCAGCTCCATTTTTAAATGCAAAACTGAAGAACATGATCTAATTAATCAAATCAGTCAATAAGAATCGACTTTCCTTTGTCCCTCTTTTATGCTCGTTAATCTAGATTTTTTTCAAAATTTAAAATACAAGGTTACTGAAGTTTGGCAATCAAATATTTACCAATAACCTACCATCGTTTTCTGACAAAACAGAAACAAATGCACTCTGAATTTCCTTCAGGTGAGACTGAAAGAAGAAGAAAGGAGTTTAGAACACAAACTCTACCTCTTGGTAGATAAGGGAGGGTAAGAATCTTTTCTCAGCGTACACAACACCTTGTTAGAGTCTTCCAACCCCAGGCAGCCACATTACCTATTATGTTATGCTCTGGTCTCCGAAGGCAGCCAAATTACCTGAAGGCTGGACCACTTCTCAGCCTCCCTATCCTTATCATTTGACTTTATACCTTCAAGTTTAGAATCATCTTCTAGCTGATATAGATCAGGCTGTCATCTTTCATGTACAGCTTATTTCAAAATATCTGTTATCAGTTTGTGGCCCTCCCCTTCATACACTTTTCTTCCTACCACCTTTCAATTATAAATATTTCATAAACAATTTCCAAAGGTGCTGAGCACATGTATAGAATGGCTTACCTTCACTTCTTTATGGGTACTTAGCTTCCTCACAAGGGAAAGGAGCCAGATGCAGGCCGCTTGCCTCACGTGTGGGTTGGGGCTGACAATATGTTTATTTAAGATCACATCCAACACCCAGGGGACCACATCATTCACTTTGGCTCCTGAGGGGAAAAAAAGGAATGATAGAAGTAATTAAAATAATTAAGTAGAGTTTCCTGAAAAATTAAATTTTAATATTTATTCAACACAAGAAGCTTATAACATATAAATATCTGAATGACTAAGGTGTTTAAGTTGTTGAAAGAATTTTGGTAATCATCTACTTCAGAACCCAACATAAGCTAAATAAACCTTCAAAGGTACTCTCGTAACTTTAGCTCCCTAGAACGAAAACTTATTCCTACTACGGGGGAGGCTATGTAGGTGTAGGGGGCAGGGGGCATATGGAAAATTTCTGTATCTTCCTCTTAATTTTGCTGTGAATCTAAACCTTCTCTTAAAAAATTAAGCCAATTTAAACAAAAATTATCCCTACTCTCTCTGGTCTTAGCAATTTTTCCTTCTCTACCACATCTTTTCCATCTCCCATCTAAAAACTGACACACAAACAAAACTCTTCAGACTTGACTTTCTTCCTCTAGCTACTCGTGCCTTTTTTTCTTCTCCTTTATTACTTCAGAGTCCTTGGACATTTCTGGCCAGCAAGTGTGTTGCAGGCCCATTCTGTGCACTGCAGCATGTTCAGCAGCTTGCTGGCCTCCCCTCTCTAGAGACCAGCCGCACCCGCCCTGTCCAGTGTCCAGACATTACCAAATGTCCCCCACGGGGTAAAATCTCCCTCTTACAGTCAAGAATCACTGCTTTTCATTAAAACCTTTCAAGTAGTTGTCTATACTCAATAGTCTAAGTTTTTCTCTCCTCTTTTTTTGAACCCACTCCAAATCAGGCTTTTACCTTCTCCACTCCACAGAAATTACTTATAAAAGTCACCAATTACCATCCTGTTGCTAAGTTCAATGATCACTTGTCAGTGTTCATCTTAATTGATCTCTCAGCAGTGTGAGACCTGGCTGATCCCCATCCCAGTCCTTTCCCTCCCCTCTACATAGATTTTCTTCACTTCCCTTCCAGGGCCCCCTACTTCAGGCCACTTCTCAGTGTCCTTCCCTGAATTCTCCTCATCTACTGAAACTCGGAACTCTGGGGACCCCAGGGCTTGGCTGTTGGATCTCTTCTCCTTTCTACTTACCCCTCAGCGATTACACATAACACATGGCTTTAAAAACTATCTTTACATGATACTCCCAAATATTTTCCAAACTGTGACTCCTCAAAATGCCATACTCATATATCCAACTGACTTCCAGATATGTCCATGAAGATACTGGTTACAACTCACCTATGGGGGCGTTGGGGCATTCCAACACTGAGAGGGAGGAGTGAGAAGAAGAGTCAGAAAAGCAGATTTCTCCCTGCACCCACCACGTCTGTATCTCCCACAGCCCCCCATCTTAGTTAAACGGCAATTCCATTCTTTCAGCTACTCGCATCAAAACCTCCGAGGCCATCCCTGACTCCTCTCACTCTTCACATCCATCCCAGTAAAGTCCCCATCCTCTCTCACCTGGAATACTGCCAGAGCCTCCTAACTATTCTCCTTGCTCTGCCCTGGCCCTGCTCCAGACTACTTTCAACAAAATACAAATGACTGAGTGACTGAGTGAGTGCGTGAGTGACTGACTGACTTATTTATTTATTTACTTTTAATGTTTGTTTGTTTTTGAGAGAGAGAGCCTGAGTGTGAGGAGGGGAGGAGAAAGTGAGAGAGAGAGACGGGAGACAGAATCCAAAGCAGAATCCAGGCTCTGCGCTGCCAGCACAGAGCCTGACATGGGGCTTGAACTCACAAACTGCAGTTTTATGACCTGAGCTGAACTTGGATGCTTAACCGACTTGAGCCACCCAGGTGCCCCAAAATGACCCTTTTAAAATGTAGTCAGACCATGGCCCTCCTATAACCACTTCCTATTAAGACCCCCACGGTAGCCTACAAAGCCCCTCTATGTTCTTACTCCCCGTTCCCTCATACACTCTACTCCAGTCCCACTGACCTCAAACATACTCATGCTTCAGGGCCTTGCTTGCAATTGCTACTCCTTCTACCTCCAATGCTCTTCTGTTTCAGGTCTTCAGTTTAATGACACCTCCCTGAGAGCAGGTGCCCCGTGCACTCTCAATTCCTACCCAAATTTTATCTATCACTTTCTCTGCTATACTTCCCTCCATAGCACTTGTCACCATTTAGCATGTTGTGTGTTTCTCTTATTTGCTTTTTGCTAACTCCCCCACTTAATATAAAGCTCTGTAAGAGCAGGATTTTCAGCTACCCAGGAAACTGGATAGAAACAGTGTTACTTTTAATTGAGATAGAGACTAAAGAGAGAATAGTTTTGGGAAATAAAGAGGGCAAACGGTTTGGGAAACCAACAGGAGGAAGAGGTGATTTCAGAGTCAGGCATCTAGCTACAGTGGAGCCTAGGGGACCTGTGTATGGACACACCTAATGGAAATATAGTTCTGGAGTACAACACAATGGTTCTAGGATGAGATATCCATTTGGGGGCCATCAACATATACTGGAGTGAGTGAACTTGGACATCCCAGCACAGTGAGGAGTATGCAGGAACAAGACCAGTGAAGGACAACGAGAAGAGGTCAGAGGTAAGGAAGAAACACAGGCAAACACAGTCTTGCAAAACCTAGGTGAAAAATGTTCTAAGAAAGTGCTGGGGATATGGTAAAGGCCTGGGTGAAAATGCAAACCAACCGGACCAAAAAGAAAGGAGAATACAGGTAAGACAAGATTTCAGAAAGAAGGAAATGGTTAGAAGAAGACCCTAGAATGATAACATTCCTAAGGGGGAAAAAAAAAAAAAGCCAGAATAGGACTCCCACAAAGCCAACAAAAGGCCTGAAAAAGGTAGAGCTCTATTAGGGGACATTCCCCTCTTCATAGGAATTCGGATACAGAAAGAAGCAGGTGCAGGGGCGCCTGAGTGGCTCGGGCGGTTGAGCGTCCGACTTAGGTTTAGGTCATGATCTCATGGTTCATGGGTTCGAGCCCTGCATTGGGCTCCGTGCTGACAGCTCAGAGCTTGGAGCCTGCTTCCGATTCTGTGTTTCCCCCTCTCTCTGCTCCTCCCCTCCTTGCACTCTGTCTCTCTCTCTGTCTCTCTCTCTCTCAAAAATAAATAAACATAAAAAAAAAAAAAAGACAGAGGCAGGTGCTATTAATTCCTCACTGGTCACATAAATCTAGTTCTCAGGGATGCCTGCATGGCGGCTCAGTTGGTTAAGTGTCTGACTCGCAATTTCAGCTCAGCTCATCCATGACCTCACAGTCATGAGATCGAGCCCTGCATCGGGCTCTCCACTGTGCATTGGGATCTGTGCTGCACGTCGAGCCTGCTTGGAATCCACTCTCTCCCCTTCCTTCTGCCCCTCCCCATGCATTCTCTCTCTCATTCAATAAATAAATCTAGGTCTCAGAGGCAAATACAATCTCTCCTTTACCTTCCCAAAACCACAATTCCAGCTATCTGTAGGTCTGCCACCTAAGCAGCTGCAATCACCAAGTAAACAAGCTCTGATTAGATTCCCACACTGCGCCAGGTACTGTGTTACATGCTTGAGATGCTAAGATGGCTAAGACCTAGGCCCTAAGTGGCTTCTCCAGTACTGTATCTTCTATTCAAAGCAAGATCAGTACACTATAACAAAAGACATCAAAAAAGCTGAGTAGCACTCAGAGGAGAATGACAAACATGCATGATCAAAATTCAGGTCGAAAAGTCATCATTACCCACTTCACAGGATTTTATGCTCTCCTTTCCCTAAACACACAAAGATGGAGCAAACCTTAACACTTGATGGACAATTTAACTGAGACTCTTGGATGAGCAAAGAGCCAAGCCAACCAAAGAACAAATTCTTCCAAGAAGAGCATGAGACATAGGAAGTTTGTAAGTCTGAAGACGGGCATAGGTACCGCTCTATTAATCTTCATTTGCTTAAGTCACTACAGAGAAATCCACGGACTCAGAAACATGGCTTTTACAGCAGATCTGCTCTTCCGCGTCATGAGCCCTCACTACTATCAAGCCTCCAACATCACCCCTCATGTGCAAACTCCGAGTTTCTACTTCCAGTCTGGTTGCCTGTTAACAACCGTCACTTCCCTTCCTTTAGTATCTTCTCCCCTTTATAGACAATCCTCCTTACCTGGCCTCATACCCACTGAGAGAAGCCTCAGAGAATTAGCCCTATCAGCTTCTGTCAAGTTATAGCTCTCCTAATTAGATAGCAAGTGAAAGTATATCTTTCCATTCCCTTTACATTTCTTTATGGTGGTTAACAAACAGGTGAACACGGAAGTATGCAAAAATGCAAAATGCAAAACTAGTGTATTCATGATAAAATACAATTCATAATGCAACAATTACCATGAAAACACTACCATTTCCTTAACCGAGAAGATAACATATAAAACATCAGGTGACTTTTCTTTTGTTTTTATGACTAAAAATATATTTCAGTATCTGAAACAGAATTCATTTTCAATTCCAAACTGAAATCGAACCACAAGACGTATGAAACCATAGTATCTATGACACGTAGTCGGAAACCACACCCTCCCTCTCCTGCATAGTCACTGAAAGCCAGTGACCTTCCGAGCAGAGAGGTACATGGAACACCAACAGAAGACCCTGAGGTTTCATTATGTGATAAAGGATTAAGGGACACACAGCTTGGCAATGTAACTGTGTTGCGACTTCTGAAACTGGCTAAATACCCCAACCCTCCAGAAAAGAGCCTAAGCTTGAAGGTACAACATAGCGAATTCCTTTGCTTGCCAAAGGACTAAACAAAGAAGTTCTTGTTCATTTTGTGTTCACTCTCCTTTAACCAACTATTTTTCTTGACTGAACCAAAATGATATAAATATTTTTATAAAAAGTTAAAATGGAACGCATACATTTTTTCTTTTGCTTCAAATGTGCAAACAAGAACAGAAAGGGTTACTGGATTCTGAAGGGATGAACTGCAGGTACCGTACCAGCAGGGGGAGTATACTCCTCTTCAGTCACCAGCCAGGCATCGCGGGCAGCCACAGAGCTCGTTCCTACGGCAGCACTGGTGATGGCCTCCCCGATCGTGAACTGCAGCTCTATCTGCTTGGCCTGCATGGAAGGAAACAAAAGCCGCAAATCGGCGAGAACATTTCCCAAAGACGTCTATCTCCACACAAAGGCTGTTTGGTATCAACCCTGTCAACGTGCTTTGTTTTTACGCTTTTTACTGGATTGCTCTCACCTAACCTGGTGGCTCACAGGGGAGGGGTGGGGAGGGGAGGGAACGGAGAATGTAGACAATGACCTCAACACCACACTGCACTCTTCACCCTCAGCAGAGAACCACTAAGCAGGGATTTTTAACTGCTGGAAGAGTGATACCAGTAACTTTGGGGAAAAGGGCACGGACTGTGAAGCCACACAGATCTCGGGGCAAATTCTAATCTGTCTCTCACTAGCCACACAGGCATATTTAAACTCTGAGTCTCAACTTTGTGTGTAATGCGGGCATAAGACCATCACCTGCCTCATCAGGCTGCGAGGAGGGAATGACGGTAATATGTTTAAGGTTTCCAGAGGATCCTCATGTGCGGTAACTGCACTACAAACAGCAGCCATTACAATGTATTAATTCATTAGCACCTCCCTCTTTGCACTCCTGAATTACATGGTGTCTAAAAGTTACTCTCCAGTGGTTCAGAAAAAAAAAAAGAATGATAAAGCAAATGCGATAAAATGTGAAATTTTGGTGCATCTAGATGAAGGGTATATGGGAGTTCTTTATATCATTCTTACACTGCACTGTAAGTTTGAAATTGTTTCAAAAATCAAACATTAAAAAAATTCTATACAGTATATACTCATATTTTTTTAATTTGGTTTAGAAATTTTGACACATTTCACAAGCATGAATCACTGCACTGACAACATGGAATTGGGCCTGTCTTAGCTCCCTTCAGCATTTTTCTGTTTACTGTAAACTGGAAAAGAGCTAAGAATGTGGGGACTAAGAAGAGAATGAAGAACAGAGGGTCCCCGTGAGGAGCATGGAAATAGCGACCTTTGGGAGAACTTGGCACACAGACCAGTGTAGCCATTCCTAAGCTCAATCAACTAAATGCTCTGGTCTCTGTGGGGTGTCAAGTGCTGAGAGCTTCCGACTCTGAGGAAAAAGAATTTCAGGACTTCAGTTCTACAGCTTTCCTGGTCAAAAGCTGCTTTGGCAATTCTAAGCAGAGAAAAGGTATCTCAACACAGAGGATCCCATAGTAAGGATTCATTTTATGTACCCTTTATCACACGTTTTTCCCATTGTTACTAACAACATAACTGGCATTACAAACAAAAACAAAATTCCTTAACTCCATTTATGAATGATAGGATACCCAGACTTTACTTTAAATATTCCAGAAATAGGGGTGCCTGGCTGGCTCAGTCAGTTAAGTGTCCAACTTCGGCTCAGGTCATGATCTCACAGTTTATGAGTTTGAGCCCCACTATGGACTCTATGGTGACAGCACAGAGCCTGGAGCCTGCTTCAGATTCTGTCTCCGTCTCTCACAGAAGTAAAGATAATACTAATATAATGAATCCCCATGTACCTGTTTTTATCTCATCTCATGATCCTTTATTTCTGGGATATTTAAATGTATTTTTCAATGTTTATTTATATTTGAGACAGACAGAGCGTGAGTTGGGGAGAGGCAGAAAGAGGGAGAGAGAATCCCAAGCAGGCTTTGCATCGTCAGTGTAGAGCCTGATGCAGGGCTCAGTTTCACAACCCATGAGATCACTATCTGAGCCAAAATTAAGAGTTGGACGCTTAACCCACTGAGCCATACAGCGACCCCTTTCTCACTATTCTTAAACTTTAATCTCTCCATCATGTTTCTAGCGTTTCGTATTATCTCTGTCCTTCTACACTCTTAAAAAATAACTTCAGTAACAAGTTAATAATCCAAACAAACCTTCATTTATCTAAATAAAACTAGAAGAGAGGCGCCTGGGTGGCTCAGTCAGTTGAGTATCCGACTCTTGATTTCGGCTTAGGTCATGCATGATCTCACTATCATGAGATCAAACCCTGCATCAGGCTCCATGACAGCGTGGAGTCTGCTTAAGATTCTCTCTCCCTCTCTCTCTGCTCCTCTCCCACACTTATGCTCCCTTTCTCTCAAAAATCAAACTAGAGGAAATCCATCTCTCCCATGAATTTTTTAAAAAGAAAAAAAGGTAAGAAAGCAGACACTGTAAGCTTTTCCCCAAGAGGTTACAATGTCAATGACACCAGGGAGAACCTAATGTGGGTATAATTCATACTCAAAAAAATTCACATTAAAAATACTGAATTATTGGGGCACCCGGGTAGCTCAGGCAGCTAAGCCTCCAAATTCAGCTCAGGTCATGATCTCGCCATTCCAGAGTTTGAGCCCTGCAGTGGGCTCTGTGCTGATAGCTCAGAGCCTGGAGCCTACTTCAGATTCTGTGTCTCCCTCTCTCTCTGCCCCATTCCCGCTCATGCTCTGTCTCTCTCAGAAATAAATAAACGTTAAAAAAATTCAAAAAAAATACCGGATTATGATTCCAGAGACCTGGATCCTAACACTGGCTCTGTCACTCAGTGGCCTTAGTCCTCACCCCAATCAGCTTCCTGTCTACCTGCCATCCTTCCAGGCCCAAAAGGAACCTCACCTCCAAAACCCTAACATAAGTCTCCCAAACAGAAGTACTCACACCCTCCTTTGTGAGTCTACTGGCTTCTATGCAAATGTCTCTTCGTTCATTTATTGAGGTCCTACTACTACCAATCACACTGCCAGGCATTTGTTTCATAATGGGGATCAAAATAGACTTTGCCTCAGTCTAGTGGGCAATTAGAAACTGTGATAAATGCTGTGAAGACAAAGTTTGGAGAATCATGAGAGCCCAATAACTGAAGGATCTACTCTAGTTTGATGGCTTTCAAGGGGCTCAGTGTAACCCAAGAAAGGAAGTATTAGTCTTTCAAAAGCTCAGAGCAAAGAAGGACAAAGAGTCTGGTGTACAAAAATGTGAGTAAGTGACAAGAATCAAGCCTAGATGAGGGTCCATATCAGGTCTTGTTAAGATTCATGACACAGGCCTAGCAGCTGCCCATTTGTTGGTCTTCCCAACTACCCTAGAAATTTATCCAGAAGACAGAAGCTAGGCCATCCAACTCAAGAGCAACTGGAATACCAGCATCCAATTCCCACATCTAGTTCACTGGGTTAAGTGTCCTCTTCTACCCACAATGCCCTGGGCTTTACTCAATAATTATGAGGAGAGGATTTTCCCACATAGGTGATTTAGTCAATGCTATGCCTACCGAAGTGGTAAGCCCAAGGCTGGTTTGTACTCAATAAGTACTTGGTGAATAAATGAATAAAAGTTTAATTTAAAATCTCATAGCATACAAAACTCCAGCTAAAAAAAAAAAAAAAAAAAAAAAAAAAAAAAAAAAAATGCCTTTTTCTGAATAACAATCAGATAGCAATATAAATACCTCCACAGAGTCCATCAGACCTTGCAAGAGGAGCTTCTGGTGAGGAAAATCTCCATCCCCAACTGGAAAATATCCCAGTGTTTGGATTGCTCGTTCTTTCATCTAAAAGAACAGAAAAATTTTTTTAAACAAAGTACGTAACAGCTTTATCAGAGAACAGTGTTTCCAAAATGAGAGGACAGGGAGGAGTAGGCTGGCTAAAGCACTTATACATGGAAGTTTCTTCTTAAAAGTATCCAATTTTACATAATTATGTTTATAAGACACTCGAGGTAGAAAGACATAAAACTGAGTTAAGGGTCCATGGCTGCAAAAGAAGAAAGAAGAAAGCCTTTAAGTAGGTTTATTATCCTTCAAACTGTCTATAAATGTAGGTTTCTGGGCCTGGGTGACCTAAGATCAACTCACAGCTTGACCATTTTAGCAGCCTTTACAGGTATGTAACCTTAGGCAAGATACTCCACCTCTCTGTGATTCTATTTCCTCATCTGGGAAAACAGAGATGACAACTGTACCTACTTCACTAGACCTTTCAGAGAATTCAATTAATTAATGTATGCAAATCACTCAAGCACACACCTGGCACATTGTAAGTGCTCACCAAGGGTTGATAATCACTAATTAGTTAATAACAGCTAACAAAAACTACACTGTGACATTCTCAGGAAGTTTTAAACGGTGTCCAGATCAAGAATCAGATTATGGGAGTGCCTGGGTAGCTCAGTCAGTTGAGCATCTGACTCTTGATTTCAGCTCAGGTCATGATCCCAGGACCACAGGATTGAGCCCCGCATCAGGCTCTGTGCTGAACATGGCGCCTGCTTAAGATTCATTCTCTCTCTCTCTCTCCTGTTTGTGCTTACTCTCTCTAAAAAAAAAGAATAAAAAGGGTGCCTGGGTGGCTCAGTCAGTTAAGCATCTGACTCTTGATTTCAGCTCAGGTCTTGATCTCACAATTGGGGAGATCGAGCCCCGAATTAGGCTCTGTGCTGACAGTGCAGAACCTGCTTGGGATTCTCTCTCTCCTTCCCTCACTGCCCCTCCCCGACTCATTCTCTCTCTCTCTCTCTCTCTCTCTCTCTCAAAATAAATAAACTTAAAAAGAATAAGCTTATGTGTCTATTAAATTTGTAGCAAGTTGATTTACCTGCTCATTAAATCATATTATACTTCAACACTGAGGTACTCTGATCACAAATATAATGTTTTTAACTTTATGAAAATGTTTATCTGAAACTTAAAAATGATAAAAGTCCCTCTCCTCAGATATTACTCACCCCTCTTACTAATGCCCAGATTTCTTAAAACCAAATCGGCTGTCAGAGATTAAGATTTAGAGTTGTTCTAAAATTACAAACGTGATAAAACTATTTAACACTTTACAAACTATTTAACACTTTATTATCCATTGTTTGCAGGACAAAAGAACTACCTGATGCACTTAATTCTTTACCCAAATCCTAACAGGTATGGGCCTACACTGGAGCAGCTTGGCCAAATGGTGCATGCAGAAAGGCTGAACAAAATCACCCTTAACTCAAAATTAAACAGTCACCTAGACTTCCTGTATCATTCTCTTTTATATTAAATCCTTCCTCCAGCTGCATGGCCCTCTATCCTCATTACAACTGTGTTTTTGCTCATTTATGTATCTACAAATAGAAAGAATTTCAGCAAGGAAGGGAAAAAAAAGAAACTTGCCTTATTTGTTTCTTTACTGGAGGGTATTCTATTCAATAAGCTTTCTACAAGATGCAACTTGGTGAAGCCAGATCCCTCACTGGGGATTGGGAGGGGACCGTTTCTGCCAATTTCACCCAGAGCTGTACAGGCAGCAATTGCCAGGAGGGGCGACGTACTGTCCAAAAACGAGCCTGAAAGCACATTGAGACAAAACTGAGAAGAATACACTTTTGCTCTTGGGATCCAGGGCAAGCAGCAAGGTACTTGAGATTGTTTTAAAGAGAGCACAACAAATCAAAGTCTACATTTCCCTCTAGTTGATAATTTGTTAGCATTTACTCAGTAACAAAACAACATAGAAATTAGGTAGACAGCACTGTACTCTGGTAAATGTTTAAGGTTTTTCCCATGAGGAAATATCACCTCCGTCATACTGAAACCTATGTATAGGAAAAAATATACAGAAAAACTAGAGTACTTTCATTGCTATTAAAAACACAGAATTTATCCAACACTAAGTAAGGTATTGTGAAAAGGCTTGTGCCTTTAAAGTGCAATGCTGCAAAAAGAAACTAAAATGCTGTATTAAATTTTAACCTAATTCAGACACTGCAACATCCAAGTCAGCATGAGCGTATTCATTACCTATCGTTTCGGTGGCGCTCTGAATGAGCTCCTCCTGGTCAGGCAGGAAATCAGCATTTGTCTCCAGGTCTTGTTGTTCGGCCATTCTCATTTTCTTCTTAGCCAAATATCTTCCTACTGTGAACCCCAATGCAAGCAAGGATCCGTGTTGTATCTCTGGGCTCTGAATTTAACCACACAACAGCATACGTGTCTGTCACTCTCTCACACATGCAAGAATGCACCGAAATAACTATGTTTCTTACAGTCATCTCCAATAAAACATAAGGCCAGACAACAAAGTGATCATTTGAGATTCGACCGAATACTAATGAATCTGGGGTTTCTAACACTCAAGAATTCTAAGAAGGCAAGCTGGGTCTTGACTCACTTCAAGTAATTCCCTAATCCTACACCCACTCCATGTCGGTGTGAAGGGGCTCTCCTGCAGGCCCCCTGTAGCACCCATACATTCTTCTAGCTTAGAGCACTTACATAACTACATTACCACAATCTTTAAGCCTAACTTCTCCCTACCGCCAACAAAATACAATGAGCAGATACTATTTCTAACTGCTAAAACCTCTAAACACAAAGTTGAGGTCTGAATGTTTGCAAGCACAAGCTTTCTGATAGAAAAGGCACAATGAGAGGCACCAGTAGATGGGGAAAGAAAAAGGAACTAACATTTCTGAGCACCTGTAGTACTAGGGATCCTCATGTATTTACTGAATTCCCAGCACCTAAAATTCAGCACCTAAATCAGACACAAGGCACTCAAAGTTGTTGCACAGAATGAATTAATCAATGTATTATCTATCATCTATCTCACTTACTCTTCACAATCATAAAAGTTCCTTTTAGAAATGAGAAGACAAAACCTAAAAACAGATGCTTTTGGAAAGCTCTGCCATCTCCCCCAAAAAAGAATAAAGACAAAACTGGTAACATACATGATTGTCTTTTGTAGTCTTTATAAGCTGTTCTATCATTGACTTCAACTCATTTCCAGACACTGTAGACACCACCACAGAATAAAACAATGCTGCCAGTTCACGCATCTCTTCTTTACTGCTATTCATCAGACTCTGAGTGGTGTAAGAAACAAATATATACATCATATGCAATCATCTTCCTACTGACAACATCTGACATTTAAAATTAATAACACGATATATTCAATCTATTGGTATCTGCAAGAAAATAACACAATAGGCTATTATTTAAAAGTAAAAGCTGAATTATATATCAAAATGTCCTATGCCTTTTCATCAAAAATATAAAACATAAAACACAAAGAATTAATACACAGATGATCTAAAACAGAGGTCAGGGTGCCTGGCTGGCTCAGCCAGAGGAGCATCCGACTCTTGATCTCCAGGTCATGAGTTCAAACGTCATGAGTGTAGAGATTACTTAAATAAAAAAAATTAAAGCAGAGATCAACAAATGTTTTCTGTAAAGGACCAACTAGGCTTTGTGGGACATATGATCTGTGTTACAACAACTCCATTCTGCCACTGTAGCACAAAAGCAGCCACAGGCAACAGATAAATGAAAGGGTATATATGTGTTCCAGTAAAACTTTATGGACTCTATAATTCTCATGTATCAGAAAATGTTATTCACCTTTTTTTTTTCAACTATTTAAAAATTAAAAACTGAGGTGCCTGGGTGGCTGAGTCGGTTGAGCCTCTCACTCTTGATTTTGACTCAGGTCATGATCCCAGGGTCATGAGATAGAGCCCCGGTGTTGGGCTCCATGCTGAGTGTAGAGCCTGCTTAAAATTATCTCTCTCTGCCCCTCCCCTGCTTGCTCATACACGTTCTCTCTCTCTAAAAATATAATTTTTAAAAAATTAAAATACGAAGGGACGCCTGGGTGGCTCAGTCAGTTGAGCGTCCGACTTCGACTCAGGTCATGATCTCACGGTCCATGGGTTCGGGCCCCACGTCAGGCTCTGTGCTGACAGCTCAGAGCCTGGAGCCTGTTTCAAATTCTGTGTCTCCCTCTCTCTCTGACCCTCCCCTGTTCATGCTCTGTCTCTCGCTGTCTCAAAGATAAATAAACGTTAAAAATTTAAAAAAAATTTTTTTAAACTGACATATGAAAACCATTCTAAGCTTGCAGGCCATACAAGAACAGGAGGCAGGCCAGATCTGGTACATGAACCACAGCTTAATGACCCCTGATCTACATGATCAAAAGTCAGAAACTCTGACATCATTTTACAATCAGCAAATATTCACAAGGAATAAAAAAAACCTTTTAAGCCAGAAGTGATTTCATGAGACCAGATTTTCCAGAAAAGTGCAAAACTCACACCTCTTGGTATATTACATTCATGCTTTCACACTAAGAGATAATCTGTACATTTTACCATAACTCAAGTTCCATTTTCCAAAAAGAACTGCATTAGGTGGCACTAGAGGTATATGAAACTGTATGAGCCATACCTGTACTAAAAACAATGTTTCACTTTGCAGTGCAATTCAAATTTAACTGAGCATCTTGAATTTTTCTTTGTTAAACCTGGCAACGCTTTTGGTGTGAGCATGGGACAAGAACACTCTCCTACATGGCTGGTGGGAGTGTAAACTGGTACTGCTCATATGCAGGATGCTTGTATCCCTCAAAAATGCTAAGCCTATGTCCTCAATTCCACTTCTAGGGAATCCATCTAAAAAATATACTGCCTTATATTCAAAATGATAGACTGTTCACTGCAGCAAACTGGAAGCACCCTAACTGACCATCAGTGGGGCTCTAGAATAAATTATGGCACATTTATATAATGGAAAAAATGAAGCCATTAAAGACGATATCCTCTCTGTAGTTCTACAGGAGTACCTACACATTTTAACTTTAAGCAAAAGAAGTAAGATACAACATGGTGTGAAATTTTAAAAAAACGTGAAACAACAATAAAACAGTGTGAAAACTATGCACCTTTTGTGTAAAAGAAGGAAATAACTTAAAAATGCTTACTTTTATCTGTGTGTATGTGTGTAAGTATACTCGAGAAAGTACACCATATATAAATAAGTGATGACCTATGTATATCAGGTGAGAGGGGAAGGGGCAGGAAGTAGGGAGATTTGGGTAAGTAGGAGACAGTTACAGAAAGGAGACAGTTTACATATTTTTTTAAATGATCTATTATTCCACTATCATAAGGCAACCAGTTTTTTTTTTTTTTTAAGTTTATTTTGAGAGAGTGAGAACGAAAGAGAGAGGGGAGGGTGGGGGGAGAGAGGAAGAGAGAGAATCCCAAGAAGTCTCTGTGCTGTCAGCGTGAAGCCTGACGCAGGGCTTGAACCCATGAACCTTGAGATCATGACCTAAGCTGAAATCAAGAGTCAGACACTTAATCGACTGACCCACCCAGGTGCCCCACATATTTTTTATTTAAACTACAAATCTATTTTTTTTAACTTTTAAAACAGAAAAACATAATTTTTTTTTATCTATATGATTCTCAATTCATCTCTCACTCTCATCTAGATGGATCATTGAGATACACTAACCTAACATGCTTCCCAGGAAGTGTTTGGTAGGAGAGTTTTCAAAATGGCCCAAAGGTAGGAATGGTCATAGCAACACTAGCAGGAAGACGAAATCCTAAGACTACAGTGAAAAATATACAGAATCAAAGAGAAATGTACATGCATAGGATGTACCTTTATCCATTCTGTTTTGTCTACAAATTTGGCAGCCAGTTTTTCTGGATACACAGAGACAGCTTCCAGTAGACAGTACATGACTGGCAAACCTAATTGAGACAGAATTCCGTTTTAGCTTCAAGAAAAGTAGTAAACACACAGGGTTCACTAAATTCCTTTTAAGTATAAGGCCCCTGCTTTGGAAGGCATCTCCCAGTTCTACAAAACAAAAATCAACTTAAATCCAGTATGTGATTCAATACAGCAAGTTTACAGACTAAATACCTATAAAAAGATATACCATTCTTCATACCCACTTCCAAAGTAAAAAACATTATCTATTGTTAGCATTTCTTTCTGAAGGGGTAACAGTGCATCCAGGATGAATCAAGTAAGTTTAGAAAAGAAACAAAGACTAATGTTCAGGTACAGGAGTGAAGAGAGTTAAGATTAGATTTTTGCCTAAGTGCTTTACCATCTGTCCTCAGCCACACAACCACCTACCTCCAACACCTGCCAGCAGCTGCTGAAGCAGGCCAATGTAGATCTGAACAGGGTTGGTCTCTCCACTCTTGGAAGAAGATGATGAGGATGTCACCTGGCTACCTGACATCAGAGTCCGTATGTAGCGTCCAATGGCCGGGGCGTGATCTTGCATATCGGCCAAACTCTGGGAGGTGGGCACCACTCCCGCACTGTGCGCTAGGCACGTGCGCAAGTACAGGACGATCTGAAAGCAGAAGGAGGAAAAGCAGTCAAGCTCCTCAAGAAGTCAGTGTGGGAGGGTGTGCTGCAAAAGGACACTTTCCTAGCTTCATTTCCCCACCCTCCCTCATAAAGCTATTCGACAATCCTCACAAAAGCTGGAAAACATGACTCAGTAAGTTAACTGAAATTACAGTAATGCAGCACAGTTTACATAACAAGCTTTTATAAATCCAAAGAGTGTTTTTAGTGGAGTTTAATGGAGTTAAAATGCAAACTCAACTTTTTTAAAGTCTAAACAATTACAACAAAATCGTTATTTTTTAAAAGAGGTGGGGGGGGAGAGAGAGAGAGAGAGAGAGAGAGAGAGAGAGCAGAAACCTGGGGCAAATCATCTATTCCTGTAGAACTCCAGTTGTATTTAACCTCTACCAACGTAAGAATTTGAGAATATGGGTTCGTACCATCTACCAAAGAGTAGAGACAACACCATAAAAACTTGTGATACAAACTGGGTAACAAGGAGTCCTCTGGAAGTTCTTCCCTTGAGAGCTAAAATAGGACAGGTGACAATCCCACGGTGGGTATTCTTACTCACTCTGAACAAGATTACCTCCTGTTGTTTAATTAGTGCAAGTCAATGACCTAAATAGATAACCCAAACAACCTCGGCATATTGTTGGCTTTAAATTCAAATCTAATTTGCTGTAATAATTTGCTGAAAATAACAATAATCAATGCAGAGCACCCAGTTCCTCCACAAAGAGAATCTCACTGAGCTAAATATACTTAAAGACTCCACCATGAATTAAAATAATACCAATTACCAAGGGGCACCTGGGTGGCTCAGTCAGTTAAGCATCGTAACTCTTTTGATTCTGGTTCAGGTCATGATCTCACGGTTTATGAGATCAAGCCCCACATCAGGCTCTATGTACCGATAGCACGGAGCCTGCCTGGGATTCTTTCTCTCCCCCTCTCTCTGCCCCTCCCCCGTTCTCACTCTCTCTCTCAAAATAAATAAACTTTTTAAAAACTTAAATAAATAAATAAATAATAAAATAATACCAATTACCAAACGCTTTTTTTCTAATAAACAACCTGGTGAAAAACAATGACATCACAATATGGGTTTATGTAGAACACAAAAAAGTTCAGACATCTCTTTGGGTGTGACATGATCTTTCAGAATGTGTAGAGAGAGAGAAATGGAAACCTATCCCAGTCCCACCTCTCCAAAGGCCGCTGGGTTAAACGGAAGGACAGTGGTCCCAGTCATGTACTTGGCTGGAGTTTTCATTCGATGGGAAGCCTGATAAAAATAAGCCAAAAACAAACACTATTACTAAAAAATGGAGTACATGTGCCCCTCCTCAATTCAAACACAATTGTATTTCTAACTACATTATTGTTTGCTACAGTTTTTTTCTAGTCACAGCATTTTTCCATCAATCATGCTGACTGCACATGTCCCTCAAACCCTAAATGACAGGTGTGGTGCTTTTTTTCCTGGCTTTTCTCTCCTTTTCTCCTGGCGTGTTTACTGCTTGTTTAAAAAGAATAAACTGCTCCAGGCATCTATTAACAGTCACCTCGGGCCACTGCAGGCCCGTTATTTTCATTACTAATGGAGCAAGAGGAAAATATGTGCACAAAAGCATCTTCTGACCACAAATGTGACTGTGCTATAGAGAATTATGGCTACCTAGTCCTGACCTCCAACTCCCTTAAGATATCTGTCTGAGCAGAAAGCTAGGACTACCAGCATACTCAAAGAAACACTGATGTAAAAAGAGGGACAGGATCAGGACTGGGGGGTCACGATAGCCAACACTCTGTCTGATCCACCAGCAGAGAGAACTGCGCACATGTGGGAGGTTTGCAAAAGCAGATGTGATGCCCTCCTATGATCAGAGTGGAAAAAATCTGACCTATTTCCTGAAGTATTCTTAAACTTATGGTTCCTAAATAATTCTCTCAAAAAATAAAAAAGGAGACCTATGTTTAAGAATGTCATACCAAGGGGAAAATTTTTAAACCTAGCCAGAATGTTAAAGAGCATATAAGGAATTATAAGTAATTCAGAATGGGGCAAAACAAATCAATTTTGAGAATTACATTTTCTTCATTTTGTATTCTCTACCTCTACTGTAAATATTAACATTGTTAAAAACCTTACTACTATTCAACATTTAGCAATGACATTTCAAATGTGTCACCTAAAAATGCGTTTATTTTTATCATTCATTATATGACCCACACTAATTTTCTGAAGTTAAATGCCATACCTTTTCTTGAATATAATACACCATTTCTGGGAAAGAAGGCATCTGCTTAGAAGCATTTTCTTTTCTGTTTCTACCAGGAAGGCATCTTAATACTCGCTGTGCCTCTCCATGAACTTCTTCTCGTCTTTCAGAAAGACAAATAAAAATAAAAAATTAATTGCAATAATGGCAAAATGATCGTTTGATGATTAAGAACAGCAATTTTATTTGACAGCTGGGATTCTGAGAAAATGTCTTAAATACGTTCTTGGCTATCTAAGAAAAAAGTCATAAAATACACTGCAAGAAATTACTTCTCTTTGGAAATATCTTGAGATTTGAACAGTTATGTGGCTTGCCCAGAAATAAACAAGATAGGGTATAACTACAGGTCTCTATCATATCAAGGGCCATATTTTTAACTCTTTAATAAATTGCTTCTAAATTCCATAGACCAACATTAAAAACAATATAAATTTTAGTAATTTTCAAATAATTTTAAATGAACCCAAATTCAAATTAACACCTTTTGAAACTTACGGATCTCCTGCAGCTAGTAAGAGCAAATATCTGGACGGTATATGATCTGAGGGAAACACCGTGCTAGCAAATTTCACAGCCACCTGTCGAACTTGAACTTCAGGCTATTTGACACATGAATTCATGTACACACAAACACATACGGATTTTAAAAAAAGAAGAAGAACTCAATTAGCAACAATTCATTCCAGTCAAGATAAGTCATCTTAATTGTAAACAATCAAAATTAAAACTGCTATTTTAGGAAGTATGTCTAAATAAATAAAGACAAATCATGTGTTGAAAATCTTTAATCAAGTTGTTTAGAAGCTTTGGAAAGTGACATCACTTAAAAAGTACTTTTATGATCTAAAAGGACCCTCCAAGTAAAGCAGGAAGACCCACCAAGACCATACATAGCCAGAGAATCTCTCTGTACGTGCACATCCTCAGCCCAACTTTGGGACCAAGGTCACTGCAGTTTCTGGCCATCACCCCTGCTTCCCCAATTCTCAAACTGTTAGTCACATGAATGAAATTAAGACATTCTGCAGCGAACACAAACAGAGGTTACTTGGAATCTCTACAAATTTGGAGCAAAAAATGTCCAAATTTTTCAGATTAGCTCTAGTTAAAACAGACTCCAAAGCAGTTTCAACTACGTAAACATATTCAATGAACTTAAACAGATTAAGTATCTATGAATGCAAAGTTCAACCGGAGAAGCAGTTGAAGAATCTTTATTCTGAAAAGCCTTATTCTCATGCACTTCCCCCCCCCCCCCCCCCCCCCCCCCCGGGTCCTTCTCTTAGTCACAAACCTAACATCGTGAGAGGAGAGCGATAGTAAGAAACAGATACGGTCCTACATTCAGGTCTATCTTGCTCTTTATCATTCCTTGAGCTACAATAAACAGCAATGATATTAAGGACTAGTTCGTATGATTTAGCCTACAGTCTGGTTGCTTTCAGTGTAGTCTAAGAATATAAATTAGCTTTGCTGTAGTAATACTGTTACATGATTTTATCCGTGTAGGTACAACCAGCACCCACATGCATTATACAAGCATCATGCATCCTTGTAAGGTTACCTAGGGAAAGTCTTAAGTATTCTAATGAGTTTCCAAAAAGCCTGCACTTCTTTGTCCACAATATATGACTATGAACCATGTACAAGAGCATCTGACAATGGAACTCTACATAAATACAGTAATTTTCTTAAGTGTATATAATAATCCTGTCATATTTCAATAGAAACCAGATACCTTTCTGAACCTTCAGTAATTCCCTCGATATGAATATATTAAATATGCCAGCCACATTTCACTAGGACACAACATATTAATCACACTAAGACTTTTTGACATCATTCCCTCTTCTAATCTCCCTTTCTACTCCTAGAAATGGAGGACAAAGAACTGACCACAGCAAATACATATTATTTTTTATTGTATAATATATATTGCATATACATATTGCATGTACATATTGAGTACATATAGATAACTCAAAATTCTCTACAAACAACCATGACAGCCAAATAAAGTCTAGAAGGAAGAAGAGTATGTGTGATGGTACTGGCTTACTTCCTACACACTCATTATAATGTATAAAATTTGTCTTTCTCTCCTGCTTAGCCAGTGGACTGTAGGGTTCAACTACCAGGTAAGACAAAAGACTTCCAACTTGGGAAAACACAACATTAAGAACAGTTTCCCAACATGAAAGGCTTTAAACATAAAGCCTCTGTGAATATCACCACTCCCTCTTCCCTAAAATCATATTCCCATCACAAAGTATCAAAAATCAACCATAGGGGCGCCTGGGTAGCTCAGTCAATCAAGCGCCAACTTAGGCTCAGGTTGTGATCTCACAGTTCATGAGTTTAAGCCCCATGTCAGGCTCTGTGCTGACAGCTCAAAGCCTGGAGCCTGCTCCCCATCCTATGTCTCCTCTCTCTACCCCTACCCCACTCACGCTCTGTCTCTCTCTCTCTCTCTCTCTCAAAAATAAAATAGACATTAAAAAAAATTTTTTTAATAAAAAAAATCAATCATAAAGCACAGCCCAAATGAAAGCAAATATTCTTCTTACTAGTCAAGATAGTTAAGGAGAAAAGCAATTCAAATTTTGTTCTTAAAAATGTAAAATGTCTATATTGCCAACCTCTCCAGTTCACATAGCTGGACCTACCTTTATTAAGTATGAAGCCACAAGTGCCTCCATGAGAGTTCGCTGTGCTCCCTCCAAAGTACTATAAGCTCCAACCATCATAGATAACGCTTCTTGAATAGCAAGCCGAGTCTCAGGCTCTTCCTATAAGTATGATAAAAATAGCATTTCCCTCCTGTCAGGTGTCCAGGTCAGCATCCAAATGGAAAGCATAAACTTGCCAGGTGTTTCCCTACCTTACACAGGGCTTCAAAAAGCTGCTGCACAAGAGCTATATCCTTAGTGAATAAATGGGGCATTCGACTGTAAGAGAATATAAGACCATTGTTATGATCATACATTTCCACAAGGTTGAAAGAAAATGCAACTAAATGAAAATTTTCTTGAATTGCATTTTCATCTCTGAACACAATGTCAGCATCATTAGATTACCTCCCCCAAAGAGCCAAATACTTTTTAAAGCGAATATTTAATTCTTCAGCTGTCTAATCCAAGTAACCATGATTTAAATACATACTGTCCAGATATTCCCTTTACAATATTCCACGCATTCAGTTAGCATTTCTGATTTTAATAGGAAAAAAACACAATTAAGACTAAACTGCTATTTAAACTAAAGGCTATTGGACAAGTGCGGTATCGGGGGATCTAGGGTGGCTTTTTTCTGAGCCCCAAAGATCCTTTCCCTGCACAGTACAGAAGAGCAAGACCCAATCTACACGGGCCAGTACAAAACCTGTACCATGGACAGAAGCACCATATGGTGCTACTGAGGGTGCTGTACCTCTATCTCCCTGCTTTGAAATATAGTGAAGGAAGAGGAAACCAGGAGGAAGTAGAAAAAGGAAATCATACTAAGCAGGAAAAAAAAAAAAAATCCACCTTTGGAAACAGGGCCACCCAGAATCATTAATATAGCACTATCAGAAAAGAGAGTCAAAGAGATAAACCTTGATGACTGGGATTATAAAGACTGGTAATAAAGAAGCCACAAGAACACTTAAGATCAAACAAATGTCTCCAGGGTGCAAGAAAAAGTAACCCATCATGACACAATCCAGTTCAAAATATCATTTCAAGACTACCATTTAATATGGAAACATACCTTCAAATGTAAATTGAAACATCTCACATCATTTTCCTACTACAAGGAAAACATTTCTAAACAACCTATGGCTTAAATACATTTCCTTTCAAAATCAGAAAAAAAATTATTCTCCATCTATTATTAAATGCCACATAATTTCTCTTAGTTTACCAACAGGATATCTCTCACTGAAGAAGAGTTTACTCACCTGGAGAGTTTTCCAACAGCTGAATATGCCATTGACAGTAGCTTAGGGTCCTTGAAATTAAGAAAAAAAAAAAGAACAAAAAACAGACAAAACAAAAAATACAGTAAACAGCAAAACATTTTTGCTGCAATTACATGCATTATTTTACTCCTTGTTAAACCTGGTCTTACTCTGCCTAACTACAAGATATTAACATCTGAACAAAACAAACCAACAAAAAAATCCGAACCCAGAATCATCACACTACTAAAAGGAAAAGGGAAAACAAAAATGAAACTTTGCATCCCCAACTCTCTCCAAAAGGAAATGCAGATGTCATAAATGAAAGGGTTCTCTTAGTTGTGCTAAGTTCAGGGTATTTGCAACACTATGTAACCTGCAAACACCAAAATTCACCTTCAACACACTGGGAAAACAGCTGAACTTAGCAGAAAATTCACCACTGGTCACACACTAGGGTCCTCCATCTCTAACCCAAAACTGTGATAAGCTAAGCGAAGAACAATTACCTACAAGTCGGCATGATAACAAACAGCTTCCTCTCATATCTTCCATTATAAAAAATTAAAGGGATCACAGTCATCAAGAGAGTGAGGTTCCCTCCTCAGACAGACAGAATTTTACATCGTTTTATGAAAGCCAATAGTCTGATGCCTCAAAACAAAGTAACCCCTCTGTGAGCTGAAGTTTATACAATTAGCATAGGGCTCACTCTTCTGCACCTAAATGGACACTCTTAAGGAGTCATCTGTTGGGAAGACAGGCAGGTGTCATCTCCAAGTACAGGGATCGGGGCCCTGTGGTTTTACCTGGCCTCTCTAATCTACTTTTTTTTTTTTTTTTTACATTTTTTTTTTTTAACGTTTTATTTATTTTTGAGACAGAGAGAGACAGAGCGTGAACGGGGGAGGGGCAGAGAGAGAGGGAGACACAGAATCGGAAGCAGGCTCCAGGCTCTGAGCCATCAGCCCAGAGCCCGACGCGGGGCTCGAACTCACAGACCGCGAGATCGTGACCTGAGCTGAAGTCGGACGCTTAACCGACTGAGCCACTTAGGCGCCCCTCTAATCTACTTTTAAATATACAAATTCTCCCCTAAAAACCCAAAAGCACTTTTATTTCTACCGACCATCCCAAGCATCTGACTATCCATGCCATAAAAATAACCTGGAAGGTTCCTTAGGCCTCAAAAACCACACAAATACTATTCAATAAAAGACAGGAGAGCCAAGCCCCCAAAACACAACTGCACACCAAAGAATGGCTTTTCACTAATAATACCTGTTAATGTGCATTCAGTGCGCCGATAATGGTGTGTGATCTCCTTTAATCTTCACAATAATCCAATGAAGAGGTATTATTTTTCCAATCAAGAGCAGAGCTCCAAAGATTTTCAGCCACTCATCAAAGGACAAAACTAGGATTCAAACTCAATTCTAACTCCAAATGCCAGGATCTTAGTGACTATACCACTGCAAACATGCATTTGTGTGTAGCTCAGACTTAGGAAAATAACGCTAACTGGAGTTCTTAAATCTTACTTTATTTAGCAAATTCACCCGAACTAATGAAGACGGCATGGCACGAGGGACACAGCCAGGACAAACAGGATTCAAAACACTTGGTTTCAAGGAAGCCTCATCTCACTGAGGTTAAGGAATCAAAAACTTACTGAATGCATGTTGTTACAGAATTGTGAATAGGTAAAAGCTCAGCACTTAAGAATTAACACTATTTCTGAATCTAAGCAAATCCAAATAAACATTCACATGAAAACAAATCATAAAATAAAATTTAATTCTTTCCATTCCATTTTTGCATAGTGCCTAAAAGCAGAATAAAGTGCAAATGCTTTAAAAAAGATAAGACCTCTCAAAATTCGTATCAATTTTTTTAACACTTAGTTCCAAAAAAAAAAAAAAAAAAAAAAAAGCAAAAGGTGGCAGCAATTTCTGAAATTTGTACCACTTCAAGTAAAAATGCTAGAAATGATGGAACAGCAAACTGTAACTAACTAAACCAACATGTAGACCAGAAAGGTGGATAACATTCTAAAATAGAAGCTGTTAACAATATGTAAAAGACAAGTCACTTACTTCTTTATATTCATTGATTAGCTTGGTCAGGCCATTCAAAAGCATTGGACCTAGGGGCTTAATCTTGATTTCTGGACAACTTTAAAAAAAATAGCACACATACACAAAGCAAGATAAAAATCTCGTTATTATTTATCTTTTCAGATGATTACTTCAAATAATGAGACACAACTGAAATAAATTAAAATAATCTATTGAAACCTACAATTTTTTTTTTTTTTTTTAAGATGAGCAAACATGGATTTCTTTCTGGATAGGAAAGAAATACTTGAAACATCTGATCATTCCAAAGCTTGAAATCTTACAAATAGTTGAAAAAACTTACGTTATACAAATGTGATGCACAAACTGCAAGGATAACGTTCTCAATTTTGAATTTGTATTTGTACCAAAAAGTCCGTCATACACCACCTACAAGAAAGGGACAATGACAATACCAATTAATAGCAGCAATTTACTATTTTCAAATATTAGGCTTCAACAGCAGATCTTGTGCACCACCCCTCATTCTTCAAAATTAATGATTATAATCATTTTAGCTGACCACCGTAGGAAGCCAGCCAATCAGTGGCTCCAGTCAGTAGTCCATGAAGTACAAACACAAAGGTTGACCTTACAAGTCTGCAAAACTTGTGGCTCTACCACCAGAAAGCAACAACTCACAGCAGGCCCCCTCTCTGCCACTCTGTACCACACAGGGGACACTATCAGATAAAACCACTTTGGGTGTATTAAGTTCCTCAATTACATGCAGTCATTCTGAACAGATTATATAAAAACTTCACAGAAAACACCAAGATTAAAGCATTCTACAAGCGGACAGTCGGGACATAGGTGCTCCATGTATTGTGTAGTCATGTCTAGGTGGCAAAAGAGCACACAGTACATGAGTTTTGTGCAGCATCCAGAAGGCTCAAAGAAATCTAAATTTCCCAAATTTCTACTTTTTATGGGATAGTCTTACACTTAAAAAAAAAATCTCCTTACACTGGTTCCTAAAACTACTAGTAGTATTCTGATCTTACTTAACAACGACATGTGACTGAACACAGAACAGGACTGAGCCTCTAATGGGTAACCGACACTATGTAAGGTGTTGCGAGATACAAAGAGGGCAGCATCGCTCCCGAGGCACTCGATCGTGTTGAGGGGTCAAAATGTACATACATTAAAAATGATATAGGACAATATATAATCACATGCTACTTTTTTGGAAAAGACTTTTAGAAAATTTATCTGATAATGCTATATTATATAGAGTAATATGGTAAAATGAAAGAAGCAAAAGGAATAATCAACACTAATGTTTTGTCAGAAAAATAAAATTCATGGTGCTTACATTATATGCAAAGAATTATGCTACGTTCAAAATCAAGATGAGGTAAGATGACTAATTAAAGGCACTGGTATCAGGAAAGAAGAGGCTCATCTAAATGATACCTTGAAGGATTCTATGACTGAAAGGTGGAGGGGGTGGGCAGGGCCAATTATGTAGAACAGTAATATGCAATCATTAAAAACAGGAATATAACAAAGAATGTGTGCGATGAACAAGGAGTTTGTCTTTGAATACACAAAGTTTCGGCTAGATTTATTTTGAAAACACTAAATAACTACAAATAAATTATACGCCTACAGGATATCTATGAATACTCTGTCACAAAATTCTAGCTGCTTATTATGTAACATAGTGTTACTACAACCAAATATTCTGAACCAAAATTATCAAGACACTGTCTGGGAAACAGTGCTTGGGAATACCAATTATAAAACACCAATCATGAAAAAGAAATGTAAGAAGCTCCATGATAATTTTATGTTTAAGGAGACACAAAACAATACTTTAAAGTTACTCAAATCTTAGAGTGCCAGATATGGAGAATACAAGTTTTATCATCTAAGAGGAGGAAGCAGCCACTGATACAAAATAGGCTTTAAGAGGGAGAGATGCTAAGAAGTCTATGTCCACCATACAGTGAACACGAAGGAGAGTGTTCTCATTCTGGGACTGAAAGAGAAGGGTGGCAGGAAATGGGAACATTTTTCAGACGGGAGGTAGCACACTGGAGTGCATCCTGAAACATGAGTAGATGTTTACCAAGCTAAAGGGGGAAGAGGAGCTCTGCCAGGTAAAGGGAACATTCTGAGCAGAGACAGAGCCATGAAAACAGTATATTTCAAGAGGAACAATTTTTTTGGAGCTTAAGGTACAGGGTAAGGTGGGGGTGGGGGGCAAGAGAGGAGACCGGAAGATAAATAACTGCTAACTTTTCAGCGGTTACTAGGAACCTGATAATTGAATGAGAACTAGTCACTGCTAGTGGGAAAAAAATTTCGGGTGGAAATTTAGGGTGGAATTAGGGTGGAAAAAGAATTTTTTTAGAAAAACAGGAAAAGCTCTGACACTGATTTAAGCTCAAAAGCAAATAACTAATGACAAAATTATACCCAAATCTCTCTATTCCTGAGCTCTGCTGGTCACCATTTGGATAAAAGGTAAGAGCTTTTGCAGAGGGACTCATCCCACATCAAAAGAGAGTATAAGGATTTCCAATGCAGCAAAAGCCCTGGTGGCAACAGAGAAAACAGAATGGCTGTGGGCATGAGGAAGGGAGACAAGATAGGAGATTACTGGAATAACCAAAATAAGAAAGGAGAGTCTCAATTAATACCAGCATTAAATATAGGGAGATAAAGACATTAAGAAGGCAGAATCAAGAGGATTTGGCCATTGTCATCACATGGGCTTCTTTTCCACTTAACTGACTGGTAGAAACTTGTTCACTTAAAAACATTTTTGGAGCACATGAGTGGCTTAGTCAGTTAAGTGTTCAATCTTGATTTCGGCTCAGGTCATGATCTCACGGTTCATGGGTTCAAGCCCTATGTCAGGTTCTGTGCTGACAACGCACGGCCTGCTTGGGATTCTCTCTTTCTCTCAAAATAAATAGGTAAGCTTAAGAAAAGAGAAAAGGAGAAAAGGAGAAAAGGAGAAAAGGAGAAAAGGAGAAAAGGAGAAAAGGAGAGGGAAGGGAAGGGAAGGGAAGGGAAGGGAAGGGAAGGGAAGGGAAGGGAAGGGAAGGGAAGGGAAGGGAAAAGAAGACAGAAAAAGAAGACAAAAAAAACCCACATTTTTGGAGAAGAGCAACTCAGAAAAACATTAGTTTGAAAGGACAGTCACCATACATTTAAGTTGGATGTTAACTATATATAGTACACACTCGACAACAAAAATTTTTTAAATCATTTCTGCAGTTACACTTGAGATAGAAAAAAAAGATGGATTCTCATTAATCTTGTTAATACGTCAATGCATCTCCTAAATATCCATTAATGCATTTCTTTCTCTAATTAAACAGACATAAAAGTTGTAAACAGGCCATTTTTCTCTGGAAAGAACAAATTACCTGAATGTTAGCAGGGAACGTTTCTGCAGCTTGTCTAGAACGAAGGAGATGGGGGACAATCTTCAACTTGACCCTTGTACTGACTGGGTCCCTCTTCAGCTCTGGCTTCAGAACTGCTCCCTGTTCAAAAGATGTTTAATTATAACTCAGCATTTCAAAATTACTGTGTGCTGAAAAAGTCATGAGAGATCATCTAAATCAGTAGTCTCTCAAACTTTTGTTTCAAGATCACTTTACACTCTTACAAACTACTGAACACAAAGAGTTTTTGCTTATATTGGAACACCTATCACCATATGCTACATTAAAAACTAAACTGAGAATTTTTACATATTCACTTAAAATTATATTAATAAACCTATCATATATTTTAATAACATATTTTTTAGAAAATTAACTATATTTTCCCAGACAAAAAACTGTACTGACATAGTTTCATGTTTTTCTATAAATATCTTGACTGTCCACCTTAATAGAAGAGAGTTGGATTCTTTTATCTTCTACATTCAATCTATTGTGGTTATGTTATTTTGGTTAAATTACATTTAAAAAAAAAAACCCCAGTTTCAAAAAAGATACATGGTTGGAAAACTTGGGATGATTTTAGCCTTTTCAGGTAATTGTAGATATTCTTTGATACTATGCCAAAACTTAATAAACAACAGCACCTTAAAGGTTAAAATCTGGATTTGAAACCATTATCACTGAACTTGTGCATATTGTGTCATACTAAATTCCACTGAGCTATAACCTTTTAACACTTCTATAACATCACCGGTCATTTGGAAAATAGTGGCTCACTGAGTTAAGCAAACATCTCATTATAAAGCATTTTTAAAAATCACACGTTAATATCACCACCAGTCTCATCAGAAAAATCTGTAGGTACTAACAAGCAGTCAGGCTCATTGTGATGGGATTCGTTTCCCTAAATTCTAACTTTTGCTTGAAAGTTCAACTTTACCACTGGCAATAAACTATATTAACTGTTCTTGAAGCCTCATTTCTTCATTTTGGAGAACATATCTGCCAAATACCATCTCAATAACCATAGTTGCCCTGTCTACAGGTAAAATAAGTTTTACTGCTTCATCAAAGATATTCTTAAGTAAAGCTGAGTTTTATTCTTTTTTTTTAACCATGAGTGCTGACGATAAAGAGCAGAATAACTACTAGCGCTATTTAGTGACACAGTTCTGGTCTGTGCTAAGACCCCAGCAGTGACACCCATCATTGTTTTAGCACCATCAGTATAAATATCAACATGGTTTAAAAAAAAAAAAAGTCTCCCTATGACCCAACAAGGGTGCATGGACCACATTCTAAACACCACAGATTTAATCCAACCCTTTCATGTTCCACATGAAGAATATGAGCCAAGAAAAGCTCTGTAATTAGCCAAATTCCTACTCCCCAGTACAACATTTATGTGCAGCCACTCAGGACCAGAACCCAGAGTGACAGGGAGGCTCCCAGTTCCCAATTCATTGTTCCTTCTGCTACATGACACTCAATTTAACCTAACTGGAAATGGTATGACTTTTAAAATAACTATTTATGGCTTAAAAAGCAGACAAGCAAACAAACAATAAACCTTGTATGTCTGAATATGGACTTGAGAACACTTTTAAACACAGTGAACCAAACAGAACTTAGGTCATTAAGCAAACGCCTTAATTTGAGGCTTCAGAAGAACCCACCTATTGTTCTAGATTCTAGACCAGAGGTCAACAAACTAGAGCCTATGGCCAAATCTGGCCCACCATCTGTCTTGATATGAGTGAAGAATATGTTTATGTTTTCAAATGATTCTTTAAAAATCAAAAGAATAATATTTTATAATATACGAATATTATATGAAATTTAAACTTCAGTACCCATAAAGATATACTGGCACACAGCCATGCTCCTTCTGTTATGTGCTGCCTATGGCTGCTTCCATGTTAGGGCAAAGTTAAATAGTTGCTGCCTCAGAACCACATGGCCAGCAAAGCCTAAATAATTTACAGAAAACAGGTGTGGATCCCTAATCTACACAGTGTATCATCATTATTTAAGCACAGGAATTGAAACTACCAGATCAAATAAACTAAGTTACCAGAAAATTTTAATCCACCCAGACTAGCATGGCTTAAAATTTCCTCCTATATTTCCTACAGTACAGGTTCGGCTTAAATCAAAATAACTAGGGAGAAAAAATTCAAAAATATGGAGCTCCTATCAACCAAATGTTTTTTATTATGATGTGAGAATAAATCAAAACAACCTACCTCTTTCGTCTTCAGTGGTATATCTCCAAGGTATACCTTGTACATCTTATTAACGATGGCAGGATTATTCCAGTCAATCAAGCTACAGAAGGTTTCAACACAGCTTGTTAAAATTATTTTTCTCCCACTTCAATTATCTCAAAAAACACACAGCCCCAATATTTGTTACCAAAGGAAATGTTAGAAATACACAAATGAACTGGGCAACTGACATTGTAGAAGAAAAGGAAAGGGATTAATTTAGATCAAAATTAGTTTTTAAACAGAAATACATTAAGTATGGGCACCTGGGTGGTTCAGTCGCTTGAGTGTCCAGCTCTGTATTCCAGCTCAGGTCAAGATCCCACAGTTCGTGGGATCGAGCTCCACATCAGGCTTTGTGCGGAGAGCGTGGAACCTGCTTGAGATTCTGTTTCTCCCTTTCTCTCTGCGCCTCCCCGCCCCCCCCGCCCCTCTCAAAAATAAATAAATAAACTGAGGCGCCTGGATGGCTCAGTCAGTTAAGTATCCAACTTTGGCTCAGGTCATGATCTCGCAGTTCATGAGTTTGAGCCCTGTGTCAGGCTCTGTGCTGATGGCTCAGAGCCTGGAGCCTGCTACAGATTCTGTGTCTCCCTGTCTCTCTGCCCCTCCCCTGCTCATGCACTGTCTCTCTCTCTCAAAAATAAACATTAAATAAATAAACTTTAAAAAAATACAGTAAGTCACTTATCCCACCCTGACTCAAAAAATCATTATATCCACAGTCCAATTTGACACCACACAAGAAAAAATGGATTGCATTTCACTCTCAAGGCCAATGCCATGGAGCAGTTCTAACAGAGCAGAGCTAGACTACACTTGTTCAAAGAGCCCTGAGCCAAGCATCTGTTTAACCATTTGGAAATTCAAAAGTGACAAGGAAAGCGACAAAAAAATTTATCCATTAAACCCACACCCTAAGAAGCCCCTCCCATTTCTCTTAAATTGTGTCACTGTGATTCCTAGCCTCCCTCTCTTCCTTATCTATCAGCACATATTTGCAGCTTTATCATCTAATTCTATACAGCAGTCATGCTGCCATTAGTCACTGAGACTTGTTCCTTAGTGAGCTTCACCAGCAGGTGAATTAGAATATAGCGTTGATTGGTGGTGGGCACCTGCCCTCTGCAGCAGCCCCTCCCTGTCATTTTACAAACCTAGCAACACTGCAATCCTGCATTTCACGTATCAGTGAGATTTAACAATACTGTCTTCTGTCTTTTGACACTGGTTCTGCTTCAAGCTATACTGTATCTGTGTAAACACAGTTTACGATGCTGCTTTGATGGTTTTTCTTATCCGCCTCTTCTTTCATAGTTTATCAATCTGCCTCTTCCACTATCCTTGAAGACGGTCCATGATTCTATTTTAGTTATTATTCACCTCCATCTTTCCTCAGCCGATTGCTACTAACTAATCCTCAAGCTCTACCTGTTTCCCTTCTATAAATACGTCAGGTATATTTTGACAAAACACACACATTAGTAAAATGAAGTAAAACTTAACAGTAAAACAAACTAAACACTTTAATAAGGATAATTTTTACTGTATCTTATATTTTCCTTTTGCCATCTTTATAGTTTTAGAAATGTATAAACACATGTTTGATGTGAAAATTCAAAAATGTATAGAAATGTATAATCGGTACCATATCCCTCTCTATTCCCTTTCAGTAGCCACTAATTTTGGTGTATCTTTTCCTAGACTTCTTTTCTATGCATGTAAAATGGGTGGGTGGGTACAGCAGGCAGGTAGGGAAATAAACAGATCAATAGATAGATGGATCACATGGAGAGATACTTCAGGATTTTTCTTTAACAAAATGGGAAAATATCTATATATTGTTCTCAACTTACTTTTTATCTCTTAAAAATCTCATACTATTCTTTCTGAAAAAATGGACACTTGTTTTAATAGACAAAGCCAAAACTAATTAGGATACTTCTAGACCACATTTTTATTTCCAACAATCCAATCCACTACATGGTGTAAAGATTGGGGCCAGTTCAAAAACAATGAGAAGTTTTAAAGAAAGATTTTCTGATACTTCAAAACCAAAAGTCTTTGAAAGGAAAAGGCAGTTACAAGCAGCATGAAGGAATTTCAGACCTGGGGAGGGAATATCAAAGTACAGTTCTGTCCAACTTTCTTATTTACAGAGCCCAAGATCTGGCGAGGTTATGAGAGTCCTCCATACTCAATCAGTGAGAGGCATGACCAGAAGTAACTAACTGCATAAGAATCCGCTCCTCCTATATGCCACCTCCCCTGCCCTGTAGCAGTGAGCTGTTCCCAACCATCACCATACATGCAGCTTACTTACTGAAATGGAACCATATTATCAAAGACACAAAGAAGTTAACTTCCTGATTCTGTAATACCTATTTGTATTGGTTTCTTTAAAAAGGGAAAACTACAATATGCATTCCACTGCCTTTTAGCATGTTATTACATTAAGCATTGAAACAAATTTAATAATTATTCCACAATTTGGTTTTTTCAACCAAGTAACTTCAATTTTTCATGTCATTTTTCAGTCTTCACACATCTCATTTTTTAAATCAGTACACACATTATTTTGTATTCTGCTTTATTCATTTGCCATTCCTTGGGAGCAATTTCCATGTTGCTTTATTACTTTTATAATTATTTCGGCAGATATATAATATTCCATACAGATACACAGAGTTAATTTACTTAACTATTTCCCTATAGCGAAAATAATTTGTTTCCATTTTTCTTACAATTGTAGGAAATGGTATAATGAGCAAATCTATAACATTTTTCTAAATATATTTTTCTTCTTTTGAATGACTCTCTTAGGATAAACTCCCAGAAGATTTACATAAAAGATTATAAATATTTTTATGATTCACTGCATACTTCAAACTGCTTTCCAAAAATTATTTTAGCTTATAATGCCAATCAACAGAATATAAAAATAGCAGTTTCAACAGAAACTAAATGGAGTTTCAACTATTACACAATTTTATTTACCAATGGGTACAAATTGGTGCACCAGTGTTTTATTTTGCAGATTTGATTTCTCATACAAAATATTTCCTATGAGGGGCACCTGAGTGGCTCAGTCAGTTGGGCGTCCAACTTCAGCTAGGGTCATGATCTCACAGTCTGTTCGAGCCCCACAATGGGCTCTGTGCTGGCAGCGCAAAGCCTGAAGCCTGCTTCAGATTCTGTGTCTCCCTCTCTCTCTGCCCCTCCGCCATTCACACTCTGTCTCTATCTCTCTCTCTCAAAAATAAACATTAAAAAAAATTTTTTTTTAATTTTCTATGAGCCTTTTAGTATTTGTATTTCTTCACATGTGAATTAAGATCTATTCAGCACCACTTTTCACAGGACCTGATTTTTACCATATTAATCCTACTATGTACATATCCTTTATTAAAAGCAATCTCAATTGGTTTCACACAAAGGAAGAGTCAAAAATGAGTAATTTCTGGGTTTGGGCATTTTTCTTAACATTAATTATTTTAAGTCAATTTACCTAGCCGCCAAAGGTCTCATTTCTTATGGTAATATTTTTAATCCATTCCAGTTTTAAACTGCATCTCCAAACAGCTTCTCTTCTTTGTCTTATACAGAATCCTGCTCTTGGGCAAACTGTCTTTATTAAAAATTAAGTACATTTCATAATCTCCTAAATCAAAGGTCTCATTACAGAATCCTGAAAGAAGAAATCTGTGCTCAGTGAGCTTTTAGAAATATAGCCTCTTTTCATCTTTTAAAGGTGAAAAGAGATGTAGTTTACCTTTGCTTGCTTTTCAATTCTAGGTCCGCTGCTGTCGCTACACTGTGGCGTGTGTCACTAGAAGCAATCACCAGGTGGAGAACAGCTTCAAGTTCAGGCACCTGCTCAGCTTCTATGAATTTCACTATACCCAATTTGCACTGCAGATAAATGAAGGGAAGGAGAAACAGTGATCAAAGAAACAAAGACCCCCAACCAAAAATACTGTTTAACAGATCAGTATGGTCATATACCAAGGATCAACAGTAACAACAGGAGCAGCTCCTGTTTAGGCTTACATCGTGTCAGGGACTGTATATGATATATATTCACGATTTCATTTAACCCTCACAATCTATGAGATAAGCAATATTATACCCATTTTTCTGATGAGGGAACTGAGGCAAGGCTTAAGAATTTAGACACATAGTAAGTGATGAAAACAAGATTCAAACCCAAGTCTCTCCAACTCGAAGACCATTATGATACACAGCCTTCCTACTTAGGTTACAGTCTCTCTAGAATGATAAAGCCTTGAACTGAAGTCCAAATTTGGAGCCTGCAGGTAAGAGAGTGGAACATTATGAATAAAGTGCTCCATGGATTGTTTTGACATTTCAAAAAGAACTAAACCACATTCCACAGAGTTCCACTCTATTGTTAACATATTCATTCTGTCCTCAATATTCTTACATACTGAAAACAACAGGATTTCAAACACACTCTAATGAAGGCAAGTGAAATTCTAACCAAACACTATTCAATGTAATTGAATGGCTCAAATGAAACACAGACTGAAGAGGGATTCTAATTTGAATTTCATGCAATGTGAAGGAGCTACGAATTTCATAAAAATTCTATTTAGGACACATGTGCCTGAAGAGTAAAACTGTCTTTACCTAAAAGCCAGTTACATAATAGTTATTATGTATATGAATCAAGATTGATAGAGTTTATAATTATTAAATGACAATGGGTTCAATTTAAAAAGATATATAAACAGATCATAAAACGCTTGCCTTCCTTCCCCTTGTTCAACACAACCTACTTGTAATAAGAGCTACAACAGAAAGCACTCAAACACTTAAGCCATAGAAAAATAATTATGGAAATTAACTACACAAAGATATAAACAAAAAAATGTGCAAAGAAAACTGAAAACAATACTAATGCCCATCAATAGGAGACTATAGTTAAAACCTTATGTGGTTTACACATAACTAAACTTTACATAAACATTTAAAAAGATGACTTTTTTAAAAAACCTGATATGCTGTTAAATGAAAAAAGTAAACTACAAACCATATATTATATATAAATGTACAATGTAATATAAAAATGTATTGTGTAAAACTGTAATAGTGTATACACACACACACAAACACACACACACACAGTAGGTTGTAAGAATGACAAACTAGGGGGAACGCCCGGGCGGCTCAGTTGATTAAGTTTCTGACTTGAGACCAGGTCATGATCTCACGGTTCATGGGTTCGAGCCCCGCATTGGGCTCTGTGCTGACAGCTGAGAGCCTGGAACCTGCTTTGAATTCTGTGTCTCCTCCTCTCTCTGCCCCTCCCCAACTCATGCTCTGTCTCTCTCTCTCTCTCTTTCTCTCTCTCTCATGAATAAATGTTTAAAAAAAAAAAATGACAAACTAGGGTGGCAGGATTCCAGGTAATTTGTAATTTGTCTTTATAATGTTCTGTACTGTTTGAATCTTTACATTATCATGACTTCATCATTAGAAAAAATAAAAACCATTTTTATTGAAATAAAAACAAAATTTTATTTCATCTTTGAAATGAAATGATTCACTTCAACACCAAACTATAAAACTGACAAAAAACATAGGCACTTAGAAATTAGCAAATAATTACTGAGACGATATTACAATTTAATGGTAACAACTACTCGCCAGCACTTAGAGCTTTAGCCCTCAGAAAGACCTAGAGTCAAAGCCTAGAGCTAGAAGTGAGACCATGGTACATCTCAAAACCTCAGTTCCTTTTACAGAATGGAACAATTTCTTTACCTCTCTGGGTCGCCGTAAGGATTAAATGAGACAATGTATTCAAAGTGCTCAGCACAGTGCCTGTCACATAGATCACACTCAAAAAAGAGTAGCCTCTACTACTATTTACCTTTCTTTCTTACTTACACCCTGGTTTGAGGAGGGAAAAAAAGATCTATAACACATGAAGAAGTAAATCTACTCAAACATAACCCTCACTGAACAAATCATTCTATAAATCTGTGAGTGGCAGGAATGCCCTGCTTGCCTTTTTCCCTCTCCTGGGGAACACTGTTTTGATCAGTGGTCAGTTACATTCCCACAAAGAAAAAGATCAAATCATTTAGACTGCCATGGAGAGATAAAGGAAGGATTGGAAGACTAACCCATGTTGCTTGAATTCCAAAATAATTACATACTGATCTCATCTGTTCTTCCCTGAGGTGCCTGAGGGCACAGACACAGTGAGGCAACTTGTCTGGAGAGCACCAGTCTTTTTTAAAAGCTGCTCAGAGAACATCTGTGTCCTGTTTAAATCCAGAATAAAATTCTTAATGCCAATTTTTAAATTCCCAGGAAGAAATATAAAAGGGAGTCATGCTTTTCCCCCATATTGTCACATATGAGTATAGGAGTTCTTCAGTTTACACAAAAGGTACAGCCCTAAAAAGCTGAATAACCTGAGATAAATTGTATTTTAACTTCACCAAAATAGCTAGATGATTATTAAACCTATAATTAAAAGCTAAAATGAAAGAAGTGAGACATAGTCTCTAAGGGGGCTGTATTTTACCCCTGAACTATGTACACAATGTTAGAAAAACTGAAGAGCGCTTCCCACTCCTCCCTTCCCTTGGGGCTTTAACAAATAACTGACACCATGAAGAGAGCACATTACATCAATCGGTCCTTGCAAACATATTTCATTAGAGAGCCTGAATACGTGGGAATTATGTTACACATGCTTCCATGGACTTCATAGGGGCTGGTACACAGGGGGAGGTTCCATTATGAACAAGCAGTGTACGATACCTGTTCCAACTGTTCAGGTGTCCACGGGTTATCACCAATAACTCGCTTAGCTGCATAAAAACTCATTCCTGGAGGAGGCTGTGGTATTCCAGAACCTCCCCCACTATTTGAAGAAGAACTCTGTCCTGAAGATGAATTTTGGCGACTCTGGGATTCATTTAACACATATCTGAAAAGGAAACAAATTTAACCTCCTTCTTAAAACACATACACACACATGCATATTTAATACAATCAGTTATATACTTTTCTCCCAGAGAATTTTTCTAGAATACTTGAAATTACAATTTCATCATAAAGAAAAATTCTAAAGGTGTCTAAAAAACCTATTTACATCTTTAACAAATTAACTGTTAAGAGTCCATCTGTTCAACTTTGTTACAAATGAACTATTACAGTTACCAACAATGAGTATAAATATTTTGCTCTCAATCTATAAATACAACTATTCAAGAGCCACTATGGGCCCACTGCATTTTGAGTTTCTGGTTGAACAATAACAGAGAAAGGTTAGCTGACTGCAAGAAGGGCCTAAAAAAAAAAAAAAAATTATTATTCTATATCCAAAGCACAGAACATTTTTAGTCAGTCCCATTTTTGTTAAGTTGCCATCCACCTCCAATTCTCCTTATATCCCTGCATTAGAAAACCCACTGAAACCTCCAACACATACACTCCAAACACATAACACCCCAAAAAGGAAAAAAAAAATTCAAAAGAACCCAAAGAGGAAAAGTCATAACAATTAGCTTTTCCCATTGTATGTTCAAAGCCCTTTGTAGCTACTTATTAATTTACCATCCTATTTCCATTTTTGGCTTCTATAGATTAAACATAAGATTTCTGGTAAATTATTTTTGATTCAGTTAAACTGGTAGTCCTCATCTAGGAAATGAAAATTTTGAAAAAAAAAATTTAATTCAAGTCCCTTCCAAACTCTAAAGTTCTATGCTGACTTATTATGACTGAACATTAAAATGAAATACTCGCTGTTGGGGCACCTGGATGGCTTCAGTAGGTTGCATGTCCAACTCTTGGTTTTGGCTCAGGACATGGCCTCATGGCTTTGTGGATTCGAGCCTCACATCATGCTCTGTGCTGGCAGCACGAAGCCTGCTTGGGATTCTCTCTCTCCCTCTCTAGCTGCCCTTCCCTGACTTGTGTTATCTCTGTCTCTCTCAAAGTAAATAAATAAACTTAAAAAAAAATTTTTTTTAATGAAATACTCGCTGTAATAGAAATTAAACACTTGGATCCTGATGGTATAGTAAATTATTCTATATTATTTACTTGCTATATCCATTCAATTCCTAAATCCATCTACTAAAAAAAAACAGGGGCGCCTGGGTGGCTTAGTCGGTTGAGCGGCCGACTTTGGCTCAGGTCATGATCTCACGGTCTGTGAGTTCGAGCCCCGCGTTGGGCTCTGTGCTGACAGCTCAGAGCCTGGAGCCTGTTTCAGATTCTGTGTCTCCCTCTCTCTGACCCTCCCCCGTTCATGCTCTATCTCTCTCTGTCTCAAAAACAAATAAATGTTAAAAAAAATTTTTTTTTAAATAAAAAACAAAACAAAACAAAACAAAAAAAACCTGTTAAGGAACCACTTTAATATTTTTATAAAAATAAGGCAAATTCTCACTGGTAAGAAAAACTGGATTGAGTACATTATGTGCCAAAGTTAAATTTGGATTTGGTAAGAAAAACTGGATTGAGTACATCATGTGCCTAAGTTAAATTTGGATTTCAGAGTTTATTTACCAAAGCCATCATCACCTGCCAATTCTGGCTGCCTCCTGGTTTAACAATTATAAAAAGGAGGTTTTCATTTATTTCTAAGTTATAAGCAAGACTGGTGGTGGTCAGTAAATTAATCAATAATTACCAAACAGCTAACATTACGCAAAACATCATCCTAAGCACAAGTCAGAAGCATACCAAGAGGTGTGAGGTTGAGTCCCTGCCATCTGGAGCAAGCTGAGATAATAACACATATAACAGCGTTTGACATGATATCACAGGGCAAAGAAACCACCGAAAAATAAGAAATGGTATGACAGGTACTAGATAGAGGTAGTGGAAGTGTTTCAAGGTCTGAAAAATAAAGCCACCAAACAAGAGGGGTGGGAAGGAAGCAAACTGGAAAGGAAGGAAATCGTACAGCACGAACCCCCTTGTGTCTGGATGGAGGGACAGCTGATATGGGGCTCCGCACGGTAAGCTTATAGTATATGTTCTACTCTGGACCAGGGAAGAGACAAGAAAAGCAGCATTTTAGATCAATATCTCTGGAAGCAAGAAAATAATTAGGCCAGAAGCTGATCACAACCTGGGCCACTGTGCCAGGGACCAGAGCTAGGTAAAACAGCTCTTGGCTTTAACAAGTCCCAATCCATTAGGGAAGACAGACATGTCAGCAGTGTGATAAATACACAAAGTGGTGATACAGATGGATGTGAGTGTCATTAAGGACACGGAAAATGGCATCCTCTGCCCAGGGAAAGAAATTCATGCCAGAGACACACACTGCTGACGTCTAAGCTAGTTTGAGGTGCTTTTTCAAAGCAGTTTTTTTGGCTGTTGTTTTCTTTTTCTTTCTTTCTTTCTTCCCTGCTTTTTTGATGGGCAAGCATTCTAAGCAGAGAGAACTGCACTGTCTTAAAACACGAAAGGCAAGGACACATAAGAGCGCATCAAATGCATGAGTAGTAACGACTGGAAAACGATAGCCCAAGGACTTTAAGGTGTGACTGGTAAGAGGCGCGCATAAAAATCAGGGACCTTTCTGGCAGTGTAGAGAGTTTTGAAGAAGAGCAGCTGGTGAGAAAGTCGTGACAAGAGCTGAACAGAGACGAAAGTAGATGGCAGCGGGCAGCGGTGAGAGCGGTTCCAGGATGCATCAGGGAGCACAGAGGGGGAATTATGGGACTGGTATTAGCTAAAAGGAAAAGGAAAGCTGGAGGCAATTTATAACTATACCGACTCAGCTATGAGAACCATCACAGCACTGATGGCAATTAAAGAAAAGGATCTATTTTTATGGGGAAAAACTGACTTCAGCTTGGACAGGTTGAGCCCGAAATGGTTACAGCAGGTCCACACCTGTGAGGTCAATGAGCAGCGGAGCTGGGGTTTAGCAGAGGTCAGGGCTGCAGCAAACATGAAAATCTGAGACATATCCAATTTCAAGCAAAAGCTGAATCATTTAAAAGAGTACTTCACTCCACACAGTAAAAGCAGTTACTAATAAGGCTGCTTTGTTTTGATTTCTTAACCTACCCGTAAGGCATCAGAAGGACATCTAGCATGAAGTCCAAAAGCAGCTGCACAGTCTTTGGTTTCTCAGCAAGATTAAACGGAGAAGCTGATTTTGATGATTCAACAGGGTATTTCATGTGAAAAAGGGTTGGTATTAAAAGATGCATTAAGCTGAAAAAACAATTACATTTATTGCAACTACTTTAAAAATAAGGTTTTTATAACATGCAAATAACAGACAAAACAAAAATCATATAAAGTGGCAAGTGTAGCAAGGGCCATGCATTTTCAACACCACCAATTTACAAAGTCCTAAACCCAGGGGCTAGCCTAGCTTGCTCTGCTACTGAAACCTCAGTATACTGAGCAAAGACTGCCATTTAGCCAACCTGGCTCATCACCAAAAACACCAGAAACAAATGTACAAAATATGACCTCAGTGTTAGTATCTGAAGTTACCAAAAGAGTTTTCTATTAAACTTTAGGTAGTTCAACTTACAACATGTTCCCTCAGTATTTTTTTTTCTTTTCCATAGTTAATTAAAGTTATCTTAAAGCTAAAAAAATAAAAAGCAATGGTTTAATATTTTGAATAAACATCCACTGTATGAATTTATGTAACACGCCTTCCGTAATTCTTTCATTACACCTTTTGCTATTCTTAAAAACACATGAAAACTTCAAAGAGTGCTTGCACTGTTTATCAGTTGTATTTATAAATACATGGACTACAGTTTCTCTTTTAAAAATATACACACTCTAAAAAGTAAAGTAAAACCACCACTTAACTCCATCTTTCCTCCACAGTTCTGTGCTCTTCCTGACGATGCTCACTACAACCAGGCTACCCTACAGAACTCTGAGCCAAACCTGGACACTAAGTGTGTTATCTAAACCTTTTCACCCCTCCAATTCCCATATTAATATAAACAAGTGATCTGTTCCTTAAGAAAACTGCTCTAAGACTTCATACCCTCCAAAATGTTTTGATGAAAAGCACTTTATAACTAATTTGTGCAATCACATGAAATTAGCTTCTTCAAAATAATTAACAAAATAAATGCATTTAGATTGAGAAACAATTGTTAGTTCTGCACATTTTCAATATGCTCACATCAAGAAATTTTATAATTACCAGAACAGTAACAATTAAATAACACAGGAAATTCAATTATTTGTCACCTGAAAGAGCTCAAGCCTTCACATTAGCCCAAGTAAAACAAAACATGCGACTTTATTTTTTTGAAAGGTAGCTGTAGACTCATGCAGGTGAGAGGTAAGATAACTGAGGAGACCGTACCTATCCTGCTGTGGCTGAGGCTTCCCTTCCATGGCAGTAAGAAGCGTGGGGGCCAGTTCACATTGTTTTTCCACTGGCAGGCGAGGATAGCCCATCTTAACATAAATTATAGTAAAATTCTAATGCAATGAGAGAAAAGCAGGTGAGTGTGAAGGAAATACTCTGGGATTTCAAAGAAAACACACGGTTGATAACTTAGGGAGTTCTGTCGTAACAGAGAAATTACATTCTCTCTCCATACATTTACCACGTGTTTATTACAGCTTGATCAACTAGTACATTTCAGGAAGAATTCCAGCCCTATTTAGTCAAAATGCTTGCTTTAAGATGGGCTTCACGTGAGGGAGCATGACCTAATCAAAAGTACTCAAGCATACATCTATCAAACATTCCATTTTTTCACCTTAAATACATAAAATTTTATTTGTCAATTATGCCTCAATAAAGTTGGCGGGGTGGGGGGAATACAGCACTCAAATATGCAATGTTCGCTGAAAAGGAAAAGTAAGCGTTTGGCCAATCTGAACCTACAGGCTACACATTAGCATTAATCCTTTGAAGCTAAGAGGAGACCAACTGTGAAATCCTAGGCTGTTGTTTCCCAACTGGTCAGTTACTACAGCCTCCTCAGTACACGGCAGTGCTCTGGTTCCTCATCCGGACAACTGACCAATGAATGATGAACCAAGGCAAACTGAGTGCTGTGGGTATGTCTGTATTGCTATAATCTGTATGAATGCCTCACTGTAAGCAAACTTATAAATGCATATCTGGATCCACGCATAATTAAAGATTTGCTTTTCTGAAGGAGTCTTCACTTTATGAAGGAGGCTTCATAAGGTTATTCCTTTGAAGACATTCTCTTTGGCACTTTTATTGGTACCTAATGTTCCTATCTACTTAAAGAAAGGGACATCTGTAATGAAGCAGTATGTACAGAGCAGGCACAGAAATATGTCTGGACCAGTACATGGCTCCCAAGGTTTGGAATCCAGATGTTAGATAAGACCCAATAGATTCTGCCTCAAAGCTAGAAACAACAAGACCAGGAAGAGATCATCTGACATCACATGGCATCCACACTCTTATACATTTACTTTTCATGAAGACAACAATTTAATAGGAGTATTTCTTACCAGGCTCAGTTTACTTCACTTTTAAAAAGGATACCTTTCTGAACACATCAGAAACAGAATTTTTAAAAATTCAGCTTCCTATCCTTGCCATTTACCCTTTCGTTTCCTTCTTCTATTATCATTTATTCATGCCTATGCTACATAACCCTTTCTTCTCTCTATTCAGACTGGTCTCACACAAGCTTCTGCTAAGAATCCAATCATTCCTGGGGCGCCTGGGTGGCTTGGTCGGTTGAGTGTCCGACTTCAGCTCAGGTCATGATCTCACAGTACGTGAGTTCGAGTCCCGCGTCGGGCTCTGTGCTGACAGCTCAGAGCCCGGAGCCTGTTTCAGATTCTGTGTCTCCCTCTCTCTGTGACCCTCCCCCGTTCATGCTCTGTCTCTCTCTGTCTCAAAAATAAATAGAAACGTTAAAAAAAAAAAAAAAAAAAAAAGAATCCAATCATTCCTTTATATACCAGCATACCTGACAAGTCATTTCACCAACCTTCCTTTGCCCCATGGAAATGACCATGCCTTATCCTATTCCTACCATTTCAGTGGAAAAACAGTGTGTCATCTAAAGGAAAACATCGCATATTCCATTTAGAATTAGTCTAAGGTGAGGTTCTAAACTTGCCAATATAGTGATGGCATCTAGTAAGTGTTAGGAGAGAAAACTTACATCAGACAACATTCCAAAAGAACACTCACTGTGACAAAGGAAACTGCAGCCGGGTCCTGGTATTGAACCAATAGTGTCTCTACCGGGAGCTGTATTTTGGGGCGGCTTTTTATACGCTTATTCAGATGGACCAACAGTTCCATTACCTAAGATACAGAAAGATATGAATTGAAATTATTGATACCTTTGAAACAAATTCATTTTTCCAACATTACTTAATTTGATGAATAGCAGCTACTTTGTTCTTTTAAAAGACATAAATGTAACATTCCAGAAAGAGAATTTACAATATCAAGGTCCTGTTCCAAAATGCTGTGCCCCCCAACGCTGGGATCCCAGCTGAGCCTATACTGAGGCACTATTCCCCAAAAGACCTGCAAATAAATGACTGTAACACCCTACACCACGGACTGAACATTTGTGTCTCCCCAAAACTCATCTGTTGAAGCCCTAATCCCCAGTTTTCTGGTTTTAGGAGGTACTTAGAGTTAGCTAACATCATGGGAGTGGGGTCCCCCCCAATGAGATTGGTGTCCTAACAAGGGGATGAAGGGATTAGAGTCCTCTCTCTTTCTTCCCCTCTTGAGCATGCAGCAAGGAGGCTGCCTCTGTCAACCAGGAAGGTCCCTCCACAAGGAGACGGACCTGCTGGCACCCTGACCTCAGACTCACAGCCTCCAGAACTGGGAGAAATAAAGTGCTGTTTAAGTCACCCAGTCTGTGGTATTCTGTTACAGCAGTCAAATGGACTGACATACACTGTGAACATGACAAAAAGAGAAACAGACAAGATACTGTGAGTTTCCTGAAAAGAAAAACTCTGCCAAATCAAGGAGGACTTAGAGAGGAAGTCACAGGAACATTAAATGCTGACAACCAGATGAATTTCCAAGAAGAGAATCAGTTACAAGAAGAACAGAGGTCCAAAAGAATGTAACACAATCTGACATGCAGATTGATGAGGATAAAAGTAGGGCCTAGATTATAAAACGACTCAGGTAAAATGCTAGATAGAGAACTTTTACTTTATTCTGAAGATCATCTGATTCTACTAAAGAGCTTTAAGTAATAACAAGCTTTCTGTCCTTCAAGTGGGGAAAGAGCAGAAAGAGAAGTCTGCAAGTCAAGAGTCCCTGTGGGTGGAAAGCAAAAAAAAAAAAAAAAAGAGGCTTGTGTCAAATGGTCCCGATCTTACTCTAACAACGAAATTATCTTGCTAAGAGAGAAGTAAGAAACTAAGCACTGAAAAATAACATTTTTAGAAAGTCTCACCTAAGAAAGACTCAAAGAGTTAAGGTATCTATTCTGGAGGACCAGGCCCACACTACTCTCCATCATTTCTGAAATTTGTGCTCCAGCCTCAAGGCAAGTATTAAAGGGAGTTGTAGGACTTCTCCCAGCAGCAACAAAAGTTCCAATGAATCTAGAGCAATAATGAAATATGAATTTTAAGAAAAACAACAAATCAGGGCACCTGGGTGACTCAGTTGGTTAAGCATCTGGTTTCGGCTCAGGTCATGATCTCACAGTTCATGGGTCGAAGTCCCACATCAGGCTCTGTGCTGACAGCTCTGAGCCTGGAGCCTGCTTCAAATTCTGTCTCCCTCTCTCTCTGCCCCTCCCCTGCTCGCAGTCTGTCTCTTCCTCTCAAAAATAAACATTTTTTAAAAATTATATTTAAAAAATGACAACAAATCTATAATCTATGTCCGTTTAATGAATGACAATAATGAAATACGAGACATTCATCAAGCAGTTTCTACACAGAACACACTTGTGCACAGCACTCTGCATTTCCCATCTGATTCTCACAACAACCAGAGAAGTGGTATTGTCATTCCCATTTCACAGGTGAGGAAGCCGAGGCGCAGGGAACTGAAGTAACCTGTCCAAGGAGATACTGAGCCACTAAGTGGCACAGTCAGGATGTGACTCCAGAGCCCATCTGTTTAACCCCTCCCAACACTGCCAGTTGAGCTCAATTCATCTAAAGTGCCTGTCTCCATGAGACATCCTTGGGACCAATGATACCTTACAGAGACCTAGAAACATGCATTACCACACATATTTCATCCAAACTTCCTAGCTGTCCAGACCTGTGATACAGCTAACCAACAAAGAAAAGAAACAGGAGGAAGCAGCCTAAAAGCAATAGCCCTCTTCTGGCGATCTAATCTAGGCTGTTTCCTAGAAGGACTCTTGGGAAATCATTATTAGTGACAGACAATCATGTCCACAATCACGCACTCTTTACAAAAAAATTTTAATGTTTATTTTTGAGAGAAAGAGACAGAGAGGGAGCAACAGAGAGAAAGGGAAACAGAGAATCTGAGGTAGGCTCCAAGTTGACAGCAGAGAGCCCGATGTGGGGCTTAAACCCACCAACCATGAGGTCATGACCCGAGCCAACGTCAGACGCTTAACTGACTGAGCCACCCAGGCACCCTGCACTTTCTTTTTTTATCTTTTCTTTTTACTTTAAATGAATTAATGACTAATTTTCTTCTAACAATATCATCTTAAATATTGGTTAATTTCCTGTTTAGTTATCCACTATCTGAAATCGTCTATAAACCCATAAAAATAAAAAAAACCAACTGAGCCAGTCCTTCCCCGAGGCCAACTAGGTAACAGTTAACCTATCAGTAAACCTACAGAATCACTAGCCTTGGGTATATAGTGTCCTGTGCATACCAATTCTTATTACTCATTCATTTATATTCATTTATTCATTAATAACTTTTAACTGAAGTATAACATATGGCTAAAGTGCACAATTGAAAGGGCATGGCCCAAAGAGTAGGCATGGCCCAACTTCATAGACTAAACACACCAGAAGCATAAAAACCCTGTATCCCATGCCCCTCCACTCACCAACCCCTCTTTCCCAAAAGTAACCACTGTCCTGACTTCAAACACCATGTTTAAATTTATGTAAATGGAACACATAGGGTGAACCCATGTGTCTGAATATGCTTTATTCTATACCATATATGAGATTCACTCATGTTGTCGCTCAGAGCTGCAGTTCACCTTCAATGCTCTGGTAAGAAAATACCACAAGTAGGGGTGCGCGGGTAGCTCAGTCAGTTAAGCATCTGACTTCAGCTCGGGTCATGATTGCACAGTTCATGAGTTCAAGCCCCACATCGGGCTCAGTGCTGACAGCTCAGAGCCTGGAGCCAGCTTCGAATTCTGTGTCTCCCTCTTTCTCTACCCCTCCCCCACTCGCACTCAGTCTCTCTCAAAAAGAAACATTAAAAAAAATTTAAAAAAAAAAAAAAAAAAAAAGAGCGGCGCCTGGGTGGCTCAGTGGGTTGAGCATCCAACTTCAGCTCAGGTCATGATCTCACGGTCTGGGAGTTTGAGCCCCGAGTCGGGCTCTATGCCGACAGCTCAGAGCCTGGAGCCTGCTTTGGATTCTGTTTCTCCCTCTCTGCCTGCCCCTCCCCCCACTCATGATCTGTCTCTGTCTCAAAAATAAATAAACATTTAAAAAAATGTTTTTTAAAAAGAAAGAAAACACCATAATTTATCTACTCTCCTACTGATAGACATTAGACAATTTCCAATTTGGCCTAGTATGAATAATGCTGCTATGAACATTCTTAGATATGCTTTTAGTGCACATATATACATAGTGCTGTTATATATAAACTTAGGACTGAGTTTATATATAACTTGCTTGTTATGACCATGCTTGGTCATGGAGTATGCATATGATCGGCTTCAGAATATTTCCAAACAGTTTCCCAAAGTGGTTATACTCATTTACACTCCTACCAGCAATCTGTCAGAGTTCCAGTACAACCTTGTCAGGACTTGGTATGGTCAGTCTTTAATCTTTAGCTATTCCAATGAGTTTAAACATAAATTTGGCTATAAAGTAGAACCTACATAACAAAACTCATTTTCCTTAAAATAGCAAATGTACTCTAAGGACATGTCACTAGAAATCTAAAACTTTAATTTCTCTTTCATTCAGTTTATCCACAAATTACCAGCTACCTTGCAGGATATCCTGGTTGAATCGAATGTGCATCACAAAACATAGAAAGGAATCCCAAAATTACACAACTGAAAGTCAATACAAGTTTTCATCAATCACAAAATTTCACATATTAAAATTATTTATACATGAACTTTCAAATCGCTGCCCACTGGAATCACTGTTTCCTCTCCCCAGTGCCTGACCTCCTATCACTCCTAACATTAGATGCAGCGGGTGGTCCTCAGCTCCCTGAAGGCGTCATACTCTGTTCCCACTCAGAATGCCTGCACAGGGCCTTCATGTCTTCAACGGTCTCCCCATCTCTCTGTCTGGCTACACACCACACAGCCCTTCCTAATGCCCCATATTCTGTTTAAATCAAGTCCTCAAACATATTCTTTCATAGAATGCTTTTCTTTTTTTTTTTAGTATTTTTTTAATGTTAAGAGAGAGAGACAGAGACAAAGAGACAGAGCGTGAGTTGGGGAGGGGCAGAGAGAGAGGGAGACACAGCAGGCTTCAGGCTCTGAGCTGTCAGTACAGAGCCTGAGGTGGGGCTCAAACCCACGAACCGTGAGATAATGACCTGAGCCGAAGTCAGATGCTCAACCAAGCTACTCTGGCACCCCAGAACCCTTTTCTATCTTGGCATTTATTGCAATTTATAACTAGTTACTACTTGCCTGTTTTTGTTTTGTTTTGACTTTTTTTTTTTTTGATGTTTATTTTTGAAAGCGAGAGAGAGAGAGAGAGAGAGAGAGAGAGCATGAGCAGGGAGGGGCAGAGAGAGAGGGAGACACAGAATCTGAAGCAGGCTCCAGGCTGTCAACAGAGTCCGATATGGGACTCAAACCCATGAACAGTGAGATCATGACCTGAGCCAAATTCAGATGCATCACCCAGGCGTCCCTTGCCTGTTTAAAACTGGTCTTCCCAACTACGTGTTTCTTTCATTCACTATGTCCCTAATACTTGGTATATACGGTAGAAGGCACCTGGTAAGGATTTGCCAAATGAATAACGAGACTGATGGAGCTAAATAAGAAAGCAGAAACCAACTCATGAAGTGCCTTTTATCATACCTTGCTATGCTGAGGGTAACAGAAGGCCACAGAAGAGTTTTAAATAGGACAGTGACAGGACCAAATACATATTTATCTCAGCAAGGCAGTGTTAACAACAGGCATGTCAAATACATGACAAGAATGCCCTATTCCTTCCTGCAAACATAACAGACATTCTTAAAGATACTCTTTCTCCAATGAACCCAAATTGGGTCTCAGAATCCCTCTTAGGGCAGACCTCCAAGAACCCATTGCCAATCAATCAGAGTGGCCCAAGGGATGAAACCCGATGACAGCTCAAAGACCTGAAGGTCTAGCATACATACACCAGAAGACTGAACTATTTTAAAAATGAAGGGGGCAAATGTTCCCTGTAGAACATTTAGGTTAAAAAAATCTTGAGGGGTGCCTGGCTGGCTCAGTCAGTACAGCATATGACTCTTGATCTCAGGATTGTAAGTTCAAGCCCCACACTGGGTGCGCAGATTACTTAAAAATTAAAATTTAAAAAAAAGAAAGAAAGAAAGAAAGAAAGAAAGAAAGAAAGAAAGAAAGAAAGAAAGAAAGAAAGAAAATAAATCTTGCTATGATGGCTACCCAACTTTTGGTAACAATACTTTACAGAATCCTAAAACAGGAGCTACACAACAATATCTTGGTGTTTAAAACAACTATTTTGCTTAGTTTTAATGAAGGTTTTATTCACAGTTAGCCACTGATTAAAGAACAATTTTGGCCCATTCCCCCCTTTCATACTGGAATCAAGAGCATGGATTTTAGATCAAGCCCCCATATATTTTAGAATAATTATCTCAATTATTTCACTGCACTGATGCCAGTGTACAGGTGAAACTAAATGCAGCTGTGCTTAGCATACAAAAGCTATTTTAAATCACGTAAGCTGGTCCCAGACTTACTTTCCATCTTGAAAGGCCAGATTTGGATCATGAACCTAGATTTCAATAATGGGAACAGAAAACTCACTTCCTATATGTACCATTTACCCATCATGTAATTCCCACCACTGTCCCAACATGCATACCTTTTTACGTACTCCTTCTTGGGTGCTGGACAGCTTGAGCAAAACAGGAGGAAGGAATTTAGATATAATATTCTGTAACTGTTCATCTGTTTCAGCATGGCCAAGTCGTAAAAAGACCCGTTCAAGCTGATCTATAAGAAGAAAAAAAGAAGAACTTAACAAAACAAACACAACCAAAACTAAGTATTTTCATAGCTTAATCCTTTTTCTGTACTGGAGGATCCTTCAGTCATAATTAATCACAACTAGTAGGTAGATGACTCTGACCCAGCTGGGAAACACTAAAAAGGTTTACCAGCTAATTATACTTTCTTACAACTGTCCCCGGTCATTTAACCTCTAGAAGGAGGAAAAACAAAGCCAAGAATAACAAAAGTCTCTCCTATATACAAAGTTACTCCTTCTTTCTAAAGGATTTGTATACTGAAAAGAATATAAAATTTTTGAAGAAATGTTCTAGATTTAGCCAGCAGAGGGAAACAGGAGAACTTTAATCAGATACCAGGGATAATATATATTTGGTGAAACCATCTTACTGATGATGCAGTTTCTCCAAAGACAGCACCACTGCCCATTATTGTGTTGGCATTACCTAACCAGAATGTGAGAGACCATTTGCAACCATGAAAGTCACTGTGAGAGAAACACGTTAAAAAAAAAAAAATACCAAGGGGACGCTCTCAGAAAAACCCAGGCTGTGACAAAGTACTGAACAAGTAACCAGTACAGTACAAGGTGGAGGAGGAATAGTGACAGGGAAACCTACCAACTGCAAACGACTGGATATCTGATTTTAAGGAATTAACTGTTAATTTTTTAGGTATAATAATGGGAATGTGGTTTATGTTTGTTTTTAAAGGTTCTTCTAAAAATTACCAGTGGTGATTAAGGGGACTTCTAGGGGGCTAGAAATGTCCTGCATCTCATTCCGGGTGATGGTTACAGAAATATATACATTGATAAAAATTCACCAAGCTCTACAATTTCATACTTTCTACTGTATTATACCTCAATTTAAAATTTTTATTTAAGAGAGTCCTTATTTTTTCAGAGATCAAGACTGAAACATCCAGATAAAATAACATAGTTGACAGGATTTACTTGAAATAACCAGGGACATACTGGAAATTGGCTAAGAAAGAAATTTCAGATGTTCTCACCACACACACACACACACACACACACACACGTAACTACATGAGAAGATATGTTAATTCCAATAATCATTTCACATGTACATGTATATCAAATCATGTTGTATACCTTAATACAAAAATAAATAAATAAAGTAACAGCCTCATTTTAGTACTCATAAAAAATAATAATTGGGGGCCGAGGGGTGAGGAAAATGAGGAGAAGCCATATAAATGAAACCAAGATTGTCCAAGATCGGCCACTAACTGATAACTGTACAAGCTGAATGATAGATACTAAGAATTTATATTTTTGCATATGTTTGAAATTTTCCATAATAATTTTTTTAAACACACACACACACACACACACACACACACACACACACACACAAAGAGAACCTAGAGGCAATGACACCCTGGCAGCAGCAAGCACACCTTGCACCCAAATCTTGGGTTTTTAAACACCATTCTTCAAAAAAAGGAACCAGGCTCTTTGAAAAAATGGCTAATTCCAGGGCTGGAGCAGTGAAAAAAAGCATGATGAACCTGAAGTATCTTGCAACATTAGGAAGAAAACGAGGCCTGGAACATATCAAAGGTCTATAGGAACCACCCCAAAAGAGTTCCAATATGGCCAAGGCTGAATAATTTGAGGAACAAAATAAATAACACAGTATTGTATTAAACCCAAAGCATAAATTAAATGTACGTGAATCCATATGATACAAATGATTAAATGATTAAATTCACTGAGGAAAAGAAACATGAATTTCTTATAAAATAATTCCAAACAATTTATGTGTAGATACTTCCCCCTGCCGGAGGTACAGCTTAATTTCTGCCTCCACCCTCTTTGAGAGGTAGACTAGATTTAGTGACTTGCTTCCAAAGAACAGAATAAGGAAAGAGGAAAATTACAGTGGAAACACTTGATAAATATTACCTTAACTGAGTGATGAAAGTTAACAACATGAGTGATGTCACATGGATATCACAATCCCTGATATGATGTGACATGAAAGGCATTTCACCTCTGTGATGTTCTTTCAAAAACCCAAACTCTCCATCTAATTATCAGTAAAACAACAGAAAAACCCAGGTTGGAAAACCTTCTATAGGACACCCGGCCAGTACTGCACAAGACTTTCAAGATCATGAAAAACAAGGAAAGCCTAAGAAACTGTCACAGACCAGAGGAGACTGGGGAGACAGGACAACTAAACAGTGTGGTCCCTGGGTACGATCCTGGAACAGAAAGAGGACATTAATGGGGAAAAGTGGTGAAATCCAAATAAGTCTCAAGTTTAGCTTTTAAAATGACTAACAAAGGAAGAAAAGAATAAGGAAGAAGGAAGCAAGGAAAAGCAGGCAGGATGACTGTGAAATATAAGCAGACCAGATGATTCTATAAAGGAGTTCGTAGGAACAGGGAGCTCACTCCGCATATTTGTGCCAGTTACAGGAGGCTCTGCCTGGCACCTTACAGACCAGGGTCAGAAGAAACTGCCCGCAGAGTTTAGCTACAGAAACTGCGGAAAAACTGTTCTGTGGAAGAAGGCAGAAAGTTCAATTCTTCCTAATAAACTGACCTGGAGAATCTGGACCAAAGGCTTAAAAAACCAAGCGATATCTGGTCTCCTTCATTTTTCACATAACCATTTGGTTTCTTCCTATGTATTCCCAGTATAGTGCCTTAAACTTCTCTCTCTTCCTCACTAGAATAGAAAATGGAGCTTCCTAAATGAAATAAAATTATTTGTGATGGCAACGTGGGAATGCCAAAAACAGCCCCAAACATCATGTGGGGTCCCACCAAAACAGGCCAAGTGCACCCGAGGAAGAGTAACAGCCTCCTACAGCCTTTGGGATCAGTGTTAACACCTGTATGTCATCTGTAGCTACACACCACACTTTAAATAAAAGGGAATTAATCATGTTCAAGCTTTATGAAAAGAAATGTAAATAAGTGCTGATATAATCAAGAACTAAATTTATCAACCTGTCAAAGTTAACAAAATAAAAAGTAAAGGTTTAGCAGTAGTATGGTCCCTGAATCCTGTTTTTAGAGGCACAGAAAGAATGTGAACTCTGTGCCCTTACCCTCAACCCTGGAAACAACCTCAAGAAAGTAAATTAGGCCTGGGACCCAAAAAGTGTCTATTCAGAAACAAGAAGGATTGTAACCAAAAGTTCTGAAAATTCAAAAGGAATCCAAAACTTAAATTCATCTTTCACAAAGACTCAGTTTTTAGTTGCAGGAAATGAGATCCTTCAGGTCACCGCAACAGTATCTGAGGTAAGACAAACACTACTTCCAAGTCAGAAGCAAGTTCCATCCTCTCCAGTTACATTACATATTGTACACAAACTCATCCAAATTGTTTTCACTTATGAAGAAATTAAAGAACTGCCATAACCTCAGATAATCACTGTTAAATGTGGAGAACAGCTTATGCACTAGTATTTCCTGTTCATACACTCGTGTTACTTTAACCTAAAAACTGGAATATGGCATACAGTATTTTACAGTTTGCCCTCTTTTTTTTCCTTTTGATTAACACAAATCCTTTACTAGAAACCTTTGGAGCAATATATGTCTCAGAACTTTTCAGATTTTAGAATGATAATATAGTGACATAGTGTATATACTGTATTTCAAATAACCCTACCCATCCAGTGGGTTCTAGAGCAGTACCTACAACCAAATACATTCATATTCTGTAATAAAACACACACTCATACTCAGTGGGATAATCAAAGATTATAAGGAACCGTATATCCATTCAGGTCAGGTTTTAAATACCAAAGAACACTAAAATGTTTGGATATGTATAAAACTTTATCTTTCTGTAGCACTAAATAAAAATCTAATTGATAATGGCTACATGGCAACTATGTCTATAGATACAGTAATGTAATTAACTAACACTATTTGTGCGATTACCAGCCTTATAGTACCACAAACAATACTCCAGAGAACATTCCTACCCATACATCTGTGCACTTGCACAGGTTTCGGTAAGCTAAAACATTAGCAACAGAACTGCTAAGTCAAAGGGTAGGAGTGTCGTCAGGTTTAACAGATTTTGGAAAAATACCCTGTGCTACTGACTAATGTATAGAAGTGTTGAATTGCGGGGCGCCTGAGTGGCTCAGTTGGTTGAGTGTCCGACTTCGGCTCAGGTCATGATCTCGCGGCCAGTGAGTTCGAGCCCCGCGTCGGGCTCTGAGCTGACAGCTCAGAGACTGGAGCCTGTTTCAGATTCTGTGTCTCCCTCTCTCTCTGACCCTCCTCCGTTCATACTCTGTCTCTCTCTCTGTCTCAAAAATAAATAAACATTAAAAAAAATTTAAACAAAAAGAAGTGTTGAATTGCTATATTGTACACCTAAAATTAATATAACACTGTAAATTAACTATAGTTGAAATAAAATTTAAAACAATTTAAAAAGAAAATTTTGTGCTAATTTATACCACCAGCAACATATGTAAGTTGCAATTTCCCTATGCTCACTCCTATACTGAGTAATCAACTTTACAAAGATTATAAGTAGTCAATCTTAGCTGTATATGGTAGATGAAAAAAGATCACTCTGTTGTCTTAATTCATAACTATTTTATCACTAAGGTAAAGTATCTTTTCAAATATTTATTGGTCTTTTGAAATATCTTCTTCAGCAAATTACTCATTATTCTTTTGAGTTGATGACTTGTAAAAGCTTTTATATATTGGGGAAAAAATCTCCTCCATTCTCCCACACATCATAAATACTTTTCTCCTAGTATGCCTGTGACTCTATAGCACTTGCTTTTCATATCTAGGTTCTTAAATATAAATTTACCTTTCCTTTCTTTTATGGCTTTGGAGCTTCTAGTCATACTTAGAAATGCCTTTTTTACTCCAAGATTATAAAAAATAGTATATTCTGCAGAAAAGTGTTAGCAGGCCTGAGACTGCTATCCTTAGAAATGCCTGCCTGCCAGGCTGGCCCTTGACTGAGCATTTGGAAATGGGTTTCAGGACAGTTCCCTCCATTCCTAGAACGGATAAGAGTGGCTCACTGTGCCTAAACCCTTCACACAAACAATATGGTTTATACCAAACACCTGCTTTCTTTCTTGAAATCTGGAATTTTGGTACGTGTTAGGCAGAAGATGCCAACATGACCCAGCACTGATTAAAAGCTCTCGGCACTGAGGGGTGCCTAGATGCCTGTCAGTAGAACATACAACTCTGGATCTCGGGGTTGTGAGTTCGAGCCCCATGTGTAGCAAGGAGTTTATATAAAACAAAAATACATAAATACATTACATACACACATATATACATAAACAATAAATACAAACCCTCAGCACAGAGTCTCTAAAGAGCATCCCTGGTGGACATGTCACACATGTTGTCACAACTCATTGCTAGAGGGATTTAAGCACATCCTTTGGGGCTCCCCAGAAAAGGCTGTTGGAAGCCTGTACCTGGTTTCCTCTGGACTTTGCTCCATGCGCCTTTTCCCTTTGCTGATTTTGCTTTGTGTCCTTTCACTGTAATAAATCTTAAACATGAATACAAATATATGCTGAGTCCTGTGAATTCTCCTAACAAATCACTGAAGCTGGGGTGGCCTTGGAGACCTCTGACACATATATTTATCTATGTTTTCTTCCTGGCCTTATGATTTTGCTTTTTTCATTCAAGTCTTTAATCGAGCTTGAATTTTTGGGGGGCGGGGGGCAGCACATGGATGTAAGAAATCTAGTCTTTCTTTTTTTTGAAACCTAGTCTTTTTGTGTGTGTGTTTTTTAAGGTTTTAGTTTTATGTTTGAGAGAGAGAAAGAGAACAGTCAGAGGAGGGGCAGAGAGAGCAGGGGACAGAGGATCCCAAGTGGGTTCTGTGCTGACAGCAGCAAGCCTGATGCGGAGCTCAGACTCAGGAACCGTGAGATCATGACCTGAGCCGAAGTTGGACGCTCAACCAACGGAGCCACCCAGGTGCCCCCTTTCTGTGGGTTTTTAAAATCTTTTTCAATGTAAATTAAACACTTACAAAAATGCACAAAATGTAAGTGTACACTTTAATGAATTATTATAAACACCCATGAAACTATCACCCTGAAACCTGTACTACAAAGAAAGATTTCTACTGAATTCACAGCTGGAGAGGACTGAAAGACTAGCATAAAAAACAGTAGGTTTTAGGGACTCACCCAAGTTCACAGAGGTAATTAGCAGCAGCACAAGAACTAGAATGAGGTCTTCTGACCTTCAGTCGAAAAAACCTTGCCTACACTGTGCAACTGTCTGCAACAATAGTCCCATTTTCTAAAAGGACCTATGCTACATATACTACATCATACACAGGGAGCCCTGTTTAAGAGCATCACCAAAAGATCATGAGACTTTGTCTCATTCAAGTGGTAGTCAAGACAATATGGAACAATGTACAAATTCAAAGGTCAAAAAGCAACACGAGAAAGGGGCGCCTGAGTGGTTCAGTTGGTTGAGCAACCAACTCTTGATTTCAACTCAGGTCATAATCCTGAGGTCATGGGGTCAAGCTCCACGTCAGGCTCCATGCTCAGGAAGTGTGGAGCCTACTTAAGATTCTCTCTCCCTCTTTCCCTCCCCCACTCACACACGAGCCCTGTTTCTCTCTAAAAAAAAAAAAAAGAAAGAAAAAAAACACTAGAGAAAGCTCAACACTATAAATCAAAAGCTAATACCAAATGTGTCAAGGTGCAATTCACCCTTCCTCTTTCTCCCAGCTCATCTAAATTCTCTCCTCTTTCAAGGCCCAGTACCCTCCTATTTCCACTGTGAAGCACTAACTACTCTGGCTAGATCAGTCATGCACCCTTTCAAATATTTACTGAAACCTCAGTCTGTGTCAGAGCTTAGTGGCCATGGAAAAACAGAGTTAAGAAGGAAAAGGCAAGGATGTAGCACAGGATTACCACACTTGGATATGCTAGTTGCATGCTGAAAGAACATAATAGAAGGTCAGAGACAGATTGCTCAAGAAAACAGCATTTAGGGGCACCTGAGTGGCTCAGTCTGTTAAATGTCCAACTTTGGTTCAGGTCATGATCTCACGGTTCACAAGTTCAAGCCCCACATCAGGCTCTGCACCTACAGTGTGGAGCCCGCTTATGGAGCCTGCTTGGGATTCTCTGTCTCCCTCTCCCTCTGCCCATGTCCCTCTCGCTCACACTCTCTCAAAATAAATAAACCTTAAACAAAAAGATTTTTTAAAAAACAATAGCATTTAAGGATAAAGGAAAGAGAATCCAAAAAAGGAAATGATAGGCAGTATATAAAAATAAGGAGAAAACTGAGTATTGCATCTAAAGAACTAGGGAAAGAAAAAGCAAACTAGTCAATGAAAACTGGAAAAAAATTGTCTACCCATACAGAAAAGAAATAACCTAAAAATCCCTTGCAGGTAGATTAATGACATATGTACAAAGTAAGATCTTAAAGATTTTTAATTTTTTTTAATGTTTGTTTATTTTTGTGAGAGAGTGACAGACAGAGCATGAGTGGGGGAGAGGCAGAGAGACAGGGAGACACAGAATCCGAAGCAAGCTCCAGGCTCTGAGCTGTCAGCACAGAGCCCTACTCGAGGCTCAAACTCCTGAACCATGAGCTCATGACCTGAACCAACGTCGGATACTTAACCGACCGGGCCACCCAGGTGCCCCAGGATTTTAAAGATTTTAAAATAAAACTGAGAAGGGAAAATTAAAACTCACACACAAAACATAAAAGACTAATCGGTTAAGATTTTAAAATATCAGAAAACACACCATAAAATAAAAAGATACATTATAAATAATGATGTTTTTAAATGAAAAGGACTTGAATACAGAATGAAACACGCAAATCAAGAAAAAGCAAATTAATCCAAAATTTTCAAATAAAAAAGGATATAAGCAAGCAATTCAGAGATGAGACCCATAGACTAAGTAACACATATAAAGATGTTCAATTACACTTGTCAGAAGTATGCAAAATTAACACAGTAAGATACAGTATCGTATTTTTCACATCAGAAAACCTTGCAAATCTAACTACCAATCTAACTACCAATTGTTGGCAAAACCTGGAAACAAACCAAGAGATACTTGAGTTCACTGTTGATGGGGTGTACACCCATACAATCTCTGAAAACAAATTTCTAGCAATTCTACTCCAGGGTAACAAACCCTAAGGAAGTTCTGCTCAAAGTAAGCCAGCTGCAAACTGTCACCAGTCAGAAAAAAATAAGGAACACTCTTCCTTCATCCTATCTTACTAGGATAAGAAATGTTAAGTAAAATAACAATGATAGTTACTTTACATTCTTCCACAGTTCCCTATTTGCAAAAAATAATTCTCCCACCCTCAGACCATACTTTGTGTATCACCGCCCTGGAGAAAAACTCTCCGAGGGAAAGATAAGCACAAGGAACACCAGAATTTTAAAGCTTAAAATGCACCTTAAAGAATATGGAAAAATGAAAATAAGAACATTTACTGGTGGGAATGCAAAATGGTTCAGTCACTTTGGAAGACAGTTTGGAGGCTCCTTATAAAAATAACAGTCCAGGGCGCCTGGGTGACTCAATCAGTTAAAGGTCGACTTCAGCTCAAGTCCTGATCTCGTCGTCCATGAGTTCAAGACTTGCATCAAGCTCTGTGCTGACAGCTCAGAGCCTGGAGCTTGCTTCGGATTCTGTGTCTCCCTCTCTCTCTGCCCCTCCCCTGCTCACACTCTGTCTCTGTCTTTGAAAAATGAATAAACCTTAAAAAAAAATTTTTTTAAGTAACTTAACTAACTAACTAACTAACTAACTAACTAACTAACTAACTAACAGTCCCGGGTGGCTGGTGGCTCAGTTAGTTAAGCATCTAACTCTTGATATCAGCTCAGGTCATAATCTAGAGGTTGTGAGATTGAGCCCGGTGTGAGGCTCCACACTTAACGATTCTCTCTCTGCCCCTCCCCCACCTGCATGCATGCATTCTCTCTCAAAATAAATAAATAAACAACAAAAACTAAACATAGTCTTACCATATGATCCAGCAATTGCACTCCTTGGTATTTACCCAAAGGAGCTGCAAACTTATGTCCATACAAAGACCTGGACAGGGATGTTTACAGCAGCTTTATTCATAACTGCTAACACTTAAAAGCTCTTCAGTAGGTGAGTAGCCCCAACCAAGATGTCCTTCAGTAGGTGAGTGGATAAGTAAACTGATACAAACAATATTTTTCAGTGCCAAAAAGAAATGGTATTAAAATCATGGCTATATGTCCAAACACACAGAATATAGGACACCAAGAGTGAACTGTAATATAAACCATGGACTTCAAGTGATTATGTATCAATGTAGTTTATCCTTGGTTCAAAAATGCACCATGCTGGTGAGTGATGGTGATGGGGGAGGCCGTGTAATTTGCGTAATTGTGGGGGAGGGATGGGAGCCAAGGGCTTATGTGGGAAATCTCTGTGCTTTCTTCTCAGAGGAGGAGAAACCTAAACCTAAATCTGCTAAAAATAAAAATAAAAAAAAGTCTTTCTAAAAAAAACTTATTTTGAAAAAATAATTTCAAAAACACTGAAATTCTTCAATCCCAAAACAAAAAACAATTTCCAGCTTAGTTTATGTCTACTATTCCATTCACATAGGAAAAAATAAATATACTGATTTACTCTTCATTAAATAATTCTTTAATCCATATTATTCACCTGCCTTTCATTTCTCTATGTAAAGACAAAGAAAAGGGCCCTTCCTTCCTTCTACCCCCACCCAAAACAGAAATAACCAGTAAAGGTTCAAGGACTTCACTTCAATGCTATCCACCAGTAGCCACTGATATTTCTGAAAACGTGTTAATTTTTCCTGACAAATCTATCTACACAAATCACTCATTCTCTGGATTACGCCAAAAAATGCAACTTTGACTTCTGGGTTAAGGAAGAAAGGCAACTTTTCCATTGGATTAGAAAAGGTAAATACTGGTTTGTCACTTACATCATCAGTTAGAGAAAAAAAGTAAAAAAAAAAAAAAAAAAAAAAAAAAAACCAGCAATACATCTGTTTCCTCAGATGTATCATCTTTTCATAACAACTTGAACGTCAAAACATTCCTTACAAAGTATGCAAAGCAAGCATATACCATCAAAAAGAATAGGAAAAGTTACTAAATTTAAGGTAATGGTTATCTCCATGTGGTGGAATTTCAGAGGATTCTTTTTTGGCTTAATTTTATGTCATTACTATCTTACTTCATGAGCATGAATTAATTGTATGAACCAGAAAGAGAAAACAGTTATTTCAGGGTAACAGGTTTAGGAATGTTTTTAAAGTTGCTTAAGTTTTCTATAAAGAACATTATTTTTTCTGAATGTGAAAGTAAATTTTAAATTATAAATCATAAATTGGGTTAGCGGAAGCTGTGACTGAAATGAAAATCTGAAAATACCTAGACCACTGCCTACTGCACCAAAAATCAATTAATACTCTACAGCTACAAGATATTTTGAGAAAGAGCTGTCAAGTTACCACAGAAATATACTAAACTATAATGGAATAATATCACAAGGAAATATCCTTCCTAATAATATTTATTTTCTTCTGATTAATACATATATATCCGCACAGTCACAAAGCAGTTTCACATGGCCTTTTGAGCCTCAAAAAACACTGTGAGGTGGACAACTGTTGTCTGCATTTATAATTAAAAAAACAGGCTCTGGATCTGATTTGCCAAAGGTCATCATCATCAATCTAATAAGACGAAGAATCGTAAGCTGAACCTCAAGAGATCTTTACCCTCCAAGAACACACTAGAATGCAGTACCTCCCTCTAAAATACCATTTAGTGAAGGGAGTATTAGTTCCAACTTACAAATGAAGAAACAGTCTAATATTTATTAAGAATGTCGATCGCAGCACCTGGGTCGCTCAGTCAGTTAAGTGTCCAACTCTTGATTTTGGATCAGGTCATGATCTCACAGTGAGTTTGAGCCCCACATCCAGCTCAACGCTCAGCACAAAGTCTGCCTGGGATTCTCAAGTTCTCCCTCTCTCTCTCTGCCCACTCCCTCCCCCTCCCCCCCCTTGCATGCACACGCTCTCTTTCTCTCTCAAAATAAACACATAAATTTTTTTAAAAATATTTTAAAATATTTACAAAAAAAAAAAAAAAGAGAGAGAATGTTGATCAGAACTGTAGTAAGTGGCAGGGCTAGGGCTCAAACTCCAAGCCAGTCCAACTCCAAACACAATGCTCATGCCTGCATGTTAAATTGCAGCACTGATGAAGCAGAGAAAGTGGATGGAAATGATACAAAGGCTTACTAGACATGGGTCTGGCTCAATTCATACCTTCCGCAGCAATTCAGAATTGGCACCAGAAAGTCAAGCCACCCTTGAGTGCTTGGACCTATGAGAATAAGCCAGTGGATATGGCATGGGCATCTTTAGCCTATCCTTTGGAACACAAAATCAGAAGTCTGGTCTGAAGAAAGAATGGTCACAGAGGCACAGACAGCAGCTGGAAGAAGTGGATGATTTCTAGTTCTTGAAGGCTCCTCTCACTTCCATAAAACTCCCTGATTCCTTATAGTAAGAACCCTGTTTTTGCTTAAGCCAGCTTACAACTGGGTCCAAATACAAATGGAAGGTCTTTGTCAAAGGGGCAATGGGGGGCAAGGAAGAAGTACTTCCTTCATAAAAGCACATTAAAAGAAAAAGCAGCTAGCACAAGCCTAGTGTGAATAATTAGATCAGAGAGGGAGTCCTTTCTAAGAGTGGGCCAATCTAGCCCCAAAAGAACCTTCTCAACCATGTACCCCATTACTCCCCAACAGCCACCCAAATTGCAATCGTTTAAGTGCGCCATGTTTTCCTGCCCAATTATTTGGTCAACCAAGTCCCCCAATCAGGAATACGCTCCCAACCTCTCCTATCTCTCCATCTCCACACAGCCAAATCCTCCCATTCAAGGTCCAGCTCAAATAGTCCATGCTCCACAACTTGTACGTACCATTTGGGCCCTACAAGCTCTCACAGGCCTCTTCTACATCTCTCCTGGCACTCACTGTCTTTTGCTATGCATTATGTAACTGCCCAATCTTCTCTTCCCTAAACCAAAGCAGTTCTTCTAGGTGTGATTTCAATCTGATTCCACCTGACTACCCACTCATACACTCTGTCCTTCTATAGAACTCCTCAGGTTGAGAAACTGTGACCTAACTTTCTTGGTGTACTGGCACTTAATTCAGGCCCTTGCAGAGAGTAATTGCTCAAATACCTGTTGAATGCATGAAATATTAATTCCTCATGCATTAAAAAAGTCATTTAGAAGTTTATACATTTAATGTCTAGCAAGAGAAAGGAGGGGATTGGCAGCAATTTATAGTATCTGACATCAGAATTTCCGGAAAAGGGGACTATATGTATTTTAATACAACGACAAGTGCTTAAGATTACCAAAAAAAAGAAAAAAGAAAAAAAAGAAAGGTGGGGTAAATTCCAGAAGGTCTGATTGTGTGGCAGCACTGGTCTGCTCCAAATCAGGAATGATGTAGTAGTTACTACAGAGAGGAGAGGAAAAGAGAAAAAGATGGAGAGGGAGGAATGACCAGTGAAAGAACAGGAAGTCCAGCACTCTACAGCAAGGCCTTTCCCCATGACTCACATCTTCTAGAGTTAACTTAAATTACTGAAATGCTTGCGAAAGTGGATTGTGTGGTGTGTGTGTGTGTGTGTGTGTACGTGTGCACACACATGCGTGTATATACACCAATGAAAACAGGTATTTTTCATGTCCAAGCTTACATGAGTGGAACCAAAATAATCATTTTCAGAAATGGGACCCTAACAGCTAAGAAAAGCGTAAGTATAGGACATGTACAAAAATAGGATGTGATGGGGCAGGGGGATGCGGTAGTGAAGGAAGGATGACCACCTCTGGACTTTGACGACTTCTGCAGATAGGAGTCTGAGACTAAAACTACGATGAGGACAGGGAAATACAAATCAAAGCCACACTCAGATATCACCTCACGCCAGTCAGAGTGGCCAAAATGAACAAATCAGGAGACTATAGATGCTGGAGAGGATGTGGAGAAACGGGAACCCTCTTGCCCTGTTGGTGGGAATGCAAATTGGTGCAGCCGCTCTGGAAAGCAGTGTGGAGGTTCCTCAGAAAATTAAAAATAGACCTACCCTATGACCCAGCAATAGCACTGCTAGGAATTTACCCAAGGGATACAGGAGTACTGATGCATAGGGGCACTTGTACCCCAATGTTTATAGCAGCACTCTCAACAATAGCCAAATTATGGAAAGAGCCTAAATGTCCATCAACTGATGAATGGATAAAGAAATTGTGGTTTGGGGCGCCTGGGTGGCTCAGTGGGTTAAGCGGCCGACTTCAGCTCAGGTCATGATCTCACAGTCCGTGAGTTCGAGCCCCGCATCAGGCTCTGTGCTGACAGCTCAGAGCCTGGAGCCTGTTTCAGATTCTGTGTCTCCCTCTCTCTGACCCTCCCTTGTTCATGCTCTGTCTCTCCCTGTCTCAAAAATAAATAAAACGTTAAAAACAATTAAAAAAAAAAAAAAAGAAATTGTGGTTTATATACACAATGGAGTACTACGTGGCAATGAGAAAGAATGAAATACGGCCCTTTGTAGCAACATGGATGGAACTGGAAAGTGTGATGCTAAGTGAAATAAGCCATACAGAGAAAGACAGATACCATATGTTTTCACTCTTATGTGGATCCTGAGAAACTTAACAGAAACCCATGGGGGAGGGGGAGAAAAAAAAGGAGGTTAGAGTGGGAGAGAGTCAAAGCATAAGAGACTCTTAAAAACTGAGAACAAACTGAGGGTTGATGGGGGGTGGGAGGGAGGGGAGGGTGGGTGATGGGTATTGAGGAGGGCACCTTTTGGGATGAGCACTGGGTGTTGTATGGAAACCAATTTGACAATAAACTTCATATATTGAAAAAAATAAAAAAATAAAAAATAAAAAAATAAAACTATGATGAGGAAGGAAAGCCTAACTGCCATCTAGATTTTATATGTAATAATCTTTTCAGGTAGATCAATCCTGTGAAGTATAAATCTAACCAAATACTAACTGATAAAGTCCACATCATCTATTAATTTCTATATGCCATTTTGATTCACTAAATGCCACTCTAATACTTGACCAAATCCAAATGAGGCCAGCAAGAAGTAATGCTTTCAATTTTGATCTCTACTCCTAGGTTTTTAAAAATATGTTTGCCCTCATTCTCTACCTTTAAAAAAACATATTAAATGCAAACGTACTTAAAAGGAGAATGTCAGGGAGCACCTGGGTGACTCAGTCCGTTAAGTGTCCGACTCTTGATTTGGGCTCAGGTCATGCTCTCATGGTTGGTGAGTCCAAGTTCCATGTTGGGCAGTGTGGAGCCTGCTTGGGATTCCTCTCTGTAACTCTCTCTGCCCCTCCCCGCCTCAAAATAAATAAATAAACTTAAAAATTTTTTAAATTTAAAGGAGAACGTCAGGAAGTCCAGTAGTAAACACCAATAAAGGTCGGGTGGTGGGGAGAGGACCCATTCCATCATGGCTGCTGCAAGAGTTGCCTCCTTCCAGCCAGGGCAGCCCCAAGGGGTGACAGATGTACATCTCTGCAAGCAACAAGGTTCAGAGAAAAAGGTTCCTGCTGACACAGTCCCTGCTGGTACCCCTTACCCCCAAACTAAGGCAATCAGACAGACCATCTTCCTGTCCCCTAGCCCACCAGTCTTACCCCCCAGGGCCCAGGCAGATAGTGCAATATTGAAAGCCTTGCACCAGGATGCACTATGGACTACATTCTGAGCAGGAAAGGGAAAAGGAGTCTTCCTTCTCCTGCCACTTCAGAAGTCCTAGCCACCTGCATATGACGTCAGGCTACTTTAACCCAGCATAGCCCAAAGCAAGGCTACCCCCTCTTGCTCTCACATACACATTCTACTACCCCCTCCACACACACACACACACACACACACACACACACACACACAGAGGGAGGGAAGGAAGAAGTGACTAGGTTAGCTTGGCAGGGTTGGGCCAAGTGATGAGACAGAAGCCCTCATCTATTACCTAGATTTAATGAATAAGTGTCAGATTCTAGATGCACTAAGTTCCACAACCACTCCCACCTCCCAAGGAAGTCCTTTCCCCCAGAAACAGCAGCTGGCAGGTGTCCACTTAGAAATCAGTGTTAGTAAACTGATGAACAGAAAGATTAGTTCAGCTTATGAAAGCCAGCTTAGAGGAGACAATATACTATGCAAGAGGTCAAACTACATAAAAGTCAAATATGTGACAGTGAAGATCCACCCAAAGCAGCTAATTACTTAGGATAATGCTCATTTGGATGTGTAAACACTAGAATATTCCTTATTTAAGTCACTATTTAAATTCCAGCATTTGTGGTATACTGCTTGCCTTCAGTAGATCATTAATTTCATTAACACATCTGTCACAGGCCCAAAAACACTGACAGAGAAAGAATCTAGAAGCAAATGAACAATGTCCCCATTTCTCTTCTACAATTCCTCCAACCTCCCAATTTTCCATTTCTCTAAAATGGAACCAAGATAGCAAAAATAAACCAAAGTTTACTCTGAAGTTGAACTTTGATTTATAAAATATTCCATTCATTCTATCCCTCAAAATTCCACCTAAATGAATTCAGGCATCATACACATCATCAGCAATATACATACTGAAAAACAGAATGCACTGGGGGAAGGGGAATGCAATAGAAGACAGCAACAAAATGAACTTTGAGTTGAAGCCACAAAATCCCAGGTACTCACTGGATATTGAGCTCATGAGATCAGAGAGTTGCAATGTGAACATATAGAGTTTCAATCAAAGGACTATCCAATATCATCCAAGAAGGACACTGACACCATACATATTCAGCCTCAGAATGAAGTAGAATTAAGTGGCTTTTCTATCACAGTAGATGTCAAAAAGGCAGAATTAGGAATATCCAATTACTATCATGATGCCATTTTTAACGCCTTTTTTTTTTTTTACAAACAAAACAATTAACTCCAGGATAATATTCCTGCAGCGTGTAAAATCATCTTTTGTGGCTGTGGCAGACAATACCACTTGTAAACGAACACTCATATAGATTTTTCCTTGTGCACACAGCTAAGCAATGTCTTCAAGTTTTATCTTTTTTCTCTCTCTTGCTGATTTTTTAAATTTATGTTTGTGCAATGACAGAGAATAGAGGCTTCAGGAATATATAAACTAACATGAACTTCACCAACTCTCTTAAGATAGCTAGAAAAGGAGAAAAACCCATGAAGATCTTGGCAGGAAAATGCTACTTGATAACCTATGCATTTTTAAATGCTACTACAAAAAAATGCACACATCCTAAGGAACTAAGGAACTACTAACCTCTACAATCAATGTGATACATGGTTTATCCAGTCTTGACAAAAATCCTCTGGATCACCAGTGGTACGTTCATCCACTCGTACACATGCAATTGTATAAAGAATCTATTATTTAGAACACCAGGAAAGAAAACAATTAAAAGATTTATACTCACAGCTACCATTAAGAAAACAAAAAAGCACTTTTCATTTCTATGCTAAGATCTAATTTGATGCCCTGCTTTGTAAATTCAAAATGAGGAGGAAAAAAATTACAGTGATTATCAAATTGGAGAAGGAGTAAGGAATATGTCCACCAACAAAATTTATTGTATAGAAGTAATAGGCGAATACTTAAAAAAAAATACACTGGTAATTATTCACAGAAGACTAAAAAAACTGGAATACCAATACAACATTTATTTTATCATATATGTATATGTGTACATATACATATAAATCATCAGCATACAAAGCCTTACATTAAAATTAGAAGAAAGTGTAATTATATAACATTTTTACAAGATGAGTATTAGTAGGTACACATTATTAGTACATTACAACTGAGGATGTAAGTGGTTAATATTCATAACCCTGGGAACCTCTGCCCTCTCTCAGCACTCCTGATCCCCTTCCCTGGTTCTTCTTTGTCTTCTTCTCACCCCTACATATAGCACCAGACAGCTGTCCTCAGGACAATGTGTCCATTCCCATGACTCTACCATCACCCCCACACTCTACCAAGCTTCAGAACCTAAGTTCCTATACACAGGAATCCACAAGCCTAGCACTATGCCCAGTTCTTAACATGTATTATCTCTTCCCCCTCTTATAACAACTCTGTGAAATAGATTTTGTTATTAACCCATTTTACAGATGAGAAAACCAAAGGCCAGAATTTAGGTCCTCTGTTCAAGGACATTAATCGAATGCAGGAGAGCCAGGATTCAAAACCATCTCTGACTCCAACACCAGATGTTTTTGTTACTGTTGAAAACTGTCTCCCCAAACAACATAACATGGGCGCCCCAGTAACTCAACTTACTCACTCAACAAATACTCTGTTGAACACAAACCTGTTCTCTTTTCTCCACTTCCACCTCCCTACATCTGTCTAAATACTACAATCTCCACTCCACCGCAATCTCTCCAGTAGATTCTTAGAATCATCTCTAACTCCTCCCTCTCTTAAATAATGCTCATCTACTTGGCCAATAATTTCTGCCTACGTTAGGGACTGTAGGATATATCACCTTCTTGCCAAATCCACTTTCACTCTCCCACTTCAGACCCTATGTTTCCTTCACTTGGCCATGGTGATACCCTCCTAATCAGTCTTGCGCTCTTGGTCTCTGGATTCTTACAATCAATGTTACGCCACTGCCACCTGTTATCCTTATAAAACAGATCTACTCATGTTACACTCCAGCTTAAAAGCCTTTGATGGTCCTCTTCTGTCTACAGAACAAAGTCCAAACTAGTTATGTTGGCATTCCCACACAAGCTGGTCCCAACCTATCTTCCCAGCTCCATCTCCTACTGAACCCCCCCTGAATAATAATAATAATTTATATATAGCTTAATTGTTTAGACAGTGCATTTTCACATATGTTAATCATAACAACACTATGAGTATTTTTTATTATCCCAACTTTATGAGAAGGAAACTGAGACCTAGAAAGGTAAAATTATTTGTCCAAGATCCCAAATTGTAAGAAGAACATAAAAGGTAAAAAGGGCCAAGTATCAAACTACAAATTTTATCTCCTTTCCCAGCACCTCACAGCCATAGCACACCTACTCCAGTACATCAGACTCACTCACACTTTCTCTGAAAATGCACAACATTTTCTAACCTCTGTGTCTTAGCTTAATCTATTTTTCTCTTAACTTGGAATGCTATTCTCACTTGAAATTTCCAAAGAACTGTGTTAGGCATTTTTCATATTATGCCTCATATGAGTTATTTATATTCATATATAAACCTGTCTCTACACTGAATTATAAGCCCTATGAGGACAAGACCAGAAGTTGGTCAATTTTTAAAGTCTTATTTAACTGGAAAATGTGTGGGGAAAACAAGCCACATAAGATGACAAGCATCAAGGCAGAGACTGGCCAGGCCTGAAACCAGAGACCAGAAACTTGGATCAGACCATCTGAGCACCCTGGAAGTGCCTACAATTTTAACATCTATCTTCTGAACAAGTTCGAATGTCCCAGGGCCAACTATTCTCACTGACACTGGCCTTTATTAAATATTAGTTTATTGAAAGCTTAATTCAAAACAGAATGGGGTGAAAATTAAGAATTAGAAGTTGATAAAAAATAAAAATATCATTATTTTCACTTTAACTTTTCATATGTGACTAAGTAACCAAAATTTAAACCATACAGGTTTGATTTACAAAGATCAGCTCAGCTGCATGGATGGCTGTCTCTAGGGCTATTTCAGTATGACCACAGAATCACGTTCACCTACACAGACAGCTTCCCACATCTCATCCTCTAAAAGCCACTAGGATTCCTGGCACTGGCAGAGCCTCTCTCAGAAGGTATCTGACATGTTGATTATCTGGCCAACTTTTGCAAGTGAAGTGCCCCATGGTTATGTCAAATGGTCAAATTGAATAGTGTCAGTGTGCCTTAAGATTACAGGCCATTACTCCTTGAGTTGTCTTTATCCCAATGAAGATCAGATTCTAAGGATGCCCTATAATTATGAAGCCCAGAATATGAAACCCCTCAACTGCTGACCAGGTGAAAAGTCACAAATGCTTCCTTCCTTCTATCAGAAGTCTCCCTATCCACTCCTGCAATATAACTACAGTGTCAACTTTTCCATGAACTGACAGAGGATATTAGAAGAAAAACTAGCCCACATGCTCTGCACTGAATTTAATTTCATTCCAAACAGTTATAGCACCCTGAATATAAAGAAAAAAATTACAGACTATGATCTCAAGTAATTTACAATCTAGATTTCAGAACTCTCTTTAACAATCAGAACTAACTGTTCTCCGTGGTTGCATCTCACCCAAAAATCTACTATTTCTATTCAATAAACATCAGAATACTACCACATTTTATACACTACAGCAGATTTCTTCCAGAGGCTATTAAGATGGGGGGGGGGGGGGAACATGTTGCTCTTGTTATAAACTGTATATTCTCCCTTTCAGAGATGGTAATACAGCAGTCAGTCGGAATTAACATATAAACAGGAATCAGAGAATCTGAATTGAAGTCCTAACTGTAACATGAAGGAAGTTCCACCACTGAGACAATAATAGGACTAAACTCACAGGGTTGCTGCAAGGATTCATTTAATATGTACAAAGTGACTAGAACACATGGTAAGCTTTTGGTAAACATGAAGCTTTACAATCACCTGACTCATAGTGACAATTACATGATATTTGTGAAAGGATAACAGATTCTAAGATATCCCAGCCCAAGACTGTCCTGCTTACCTTTCATGTGTCAATGATACTCATCAACCAATCAATCAATAAAAATGAAATAAAAGAGAAACCTAACAGTTCTGCTTCTCAGGAGCTCCTGCAAAGTGCGGTGGCAGATACAACTGAAAGCACCTGTAGATTTAATTTAAATTTATGGCACGCATGTCACCTCAAATACAAAAATAGAAAATACTGATTTGAAATCTATAGAAACCCACTGTTACCAGCCATACATCTCTAAATAGCAGACATAGGAACCACAGATAGCATTATTTTAGCATTATCTATATTATGTAAGCATACATTTTGGTCCTTAACATAGTTGTTTACAATTATTCTTCCTTCTTCTCAGCAGTATTATAATTCCACTCGTGGACTGTGGTGTTTCTTTTGCACCCCACAGCAACGCTAAACAGTAGTCAAATAATTGTAATAGTAACATCCAGCTAAGATTTTTAGCAGCCCATCTGACTAGATCTTTTTGTCCACATGAACACTCTATGGTGCACAGAGGTAATACAGCCTAAAGCCTGGTTGAGTGCACACTGGAGTCTGAGACACCTGGGATTCAATTCCAACTCATTTGCTGCAGGACCTGGGGAACCTAAAAAGTCTGTTTTCCATTACATAAAACAGCAATAATAATTTTGCCTACCCCTTAGGATTACTTTGACAAATAAAAGAATATACATAAAGCACTTAATGCTAGTCCTGAAATACTGAATGGGATGTTTACAAATAGCTCCAATTTACTCTGAAATGCATCTAAAAAGGATGGATTGAGTACTTAATGCAACTCAACTGTATAAAGATGATTAAGTTTTGTTATGTGTATTTTACCACAATTTTTTAATAAAAAATAAAATAAAGTTAAATTGTAAAGGTGGATTGAAAGATGGACAGATACATGATAAAGCTAATAAAATATCAAATGCAGAACCCAGGTAGTGAATATATAAATGCTTATTTTCAACTTTTCTGTATTTTTGAAGATTTTTACAATAAAATATTAGGGGAAAAAATAATGCAGACATCCAATAGTTCACTTTTATTTTCATCTACTACTGAAAAATAATAACCAGCAAATATTCAGAATATTGGCTCCTTTTTAAAAAAACTTATAAAGCATCTGTCCATCAGCCATCTCTTTTATTATAGCCATTCTAAAACTAAAAGTGGCTTATTTGAAACTTCTTAGCCACTTACTTATGTATTTAATTTCAAGTTAAATTATTCTAAGGTACCAGCTGCCAAGCATTTAATCTCTTCTGAAGTACAGAAACCAAGTCAACAGACATTTGTGGATGATGATTGATGATGTGACCAAACAAAAAAATGGAAAAGCAAGGACTGGAATTATTTGCTCCTAACTTTTCCAGTAGCTGCTAAAACCATAAGTTCCTTAACCAGAAGGACTACTAGCACCTTAACAGGTACCTAATATACAGAAGCACAGTGCATCTACACATGTACATCAGCCATACAGAATGATACCCAATTCTTCTTCTAGTTGTGTCCTCCATTCCAAATGGTAATTCAGATTTTAAGTGTTTAGTGGTACATCAGGAACCCAGATACCGTGCAGTATAACAATTTAAACAGACCACCTCACACCCATTGCAATGGCTACTTTCAAAAATACAGAAGAAAATAACAAGCGTTGGTGAGGATGTGGAAGAACTGGAACCCTTGCGCACTGTTGGTAGGAACGTAAAATGATACAACCACAGTGGAAAACAGTATGGTGGTCCCTCAAAGACTTAAAAATTGAATTACCATAGGATCAAACAATCCCACCTCTGCATATAATACCCAAAAGAATTGGAAGCATAATCTCAAAGAAATACTTGTACACCCATGTTCATAGCAGCATTATTCACAACAGATAAGATGTACAAGCAACCCCAGTGTCCAACAACAGATGAATGGACGAGAGAATGTGATATATGTACACAATGGAGTATCATTCAACTTAAAAATGAAGAAAATACTGTCACATACTACAACATGGATGAACTTTGAGAACATTATGCCAAGTGAAATAAGGCAGTCACAGAAAGACAAACCATGTATGATTCCACTTATATGAGATACCTAGAGAGGTCAAAATCACAGAGACAGTCAGCAGGATGGTGGTTGCCAGGGGCTGGAGGAAGGTGGGGTGGGATAGGGAGTTAAGGTTCCGTGGGTACAAAGTTTCAGTAATGCAAGTTGAGAAGAATTCTGGAAATGGATGGTGGTGATGGTTGCACAATATGAATGTATTTAACACCACTGAACTGCACACTTAAAAGTGGTTATGATGGTAAACTTTATGTTATATGTATTTTACCACAATAACAACAACAACAACAAAAATGGAAGAAAAATATCAGGAACCTGATCTCCCCAGGAGGCCTGGAAGGGTGCTCCAGCTTGGAATTGACAGAGGAACAATCAACTCTGGCTCTCAAACCACGTCTATCTCTGAACACACCAGGAGACCTTGTCCACTCAGACTCTCCATCACGCCCAGGGTCACACCAACTGTGTATTTCAACTTCAAAATGAACAAACATTACTCCGCCTACACCAGTTTTATGTCAAAGCAGCAACTTAATCTCTCTAAACCTGCCTCCTCTTTAAAACAAGGATAATTCCTACCTACCTACTTCACAAGGTTGTTATGAGGGCAAGAGTGAGATCACGTACATATAAAAGTAGCTTCAAACTGCCAAGCACCAAAGAAACAGAAATTATTATGTTTATAACTACTTTCGGATGGAAATTCCGAAGGGACTGTAACAAAAACTTCACAAGGCTTGCGACACCTCGCCCATGGTACATTCCATTTAAAACTCGCATCATCCCTAAGTAACACCGTTCTTGTTTTTGTCATGAACTGAAGGGTAGTGCTGAGGAAACAAACAAACGCTCAACGTAAGCATTTCATCTAACCACCTCCAAACGCAATCAGAAATCATCTTACATGTTCTAGGAAAATTCAATTTTTATGACCCCAGCGTGGGCCTGCGGCGCCTTGGAACTACACTTCCCACAAAGCATCGAGGTGAACCCGGGCGGCGGGCGGGGCGGCCTGGGATTCAGGGTGGCCACAGCTCTCCCCGAACCTAGATCGCCGGCCCCTGAAAAATTGCACCGTTTACGGTCGAGTGTGCGCTGGCTCTCCTTTCTGAAACCGCTGTCACCCCGCGGTTCCTCCTGCGTCTAGCACGGCGACCCTCTCTCCGCCCTCCCGTCCTTCCTGCTCCACCTGAGGGTCACCGCCTATTCTTGACCTTTCCGCTGATTTCTGTGGTGTCACAGGAAAGGCACCTTCTTCCCTTCCTCCCCGCCAAATCTACATTTCTAGAACTCCCCAAACAGTTGGGACTCGGGGCCACGGTGGGGTCAGACGGGACGGGCCGACACTGCCCGCCACCCTGGGCCCCCAGCCGGTCCGCCCGCCCGAGCGTCGCGAGCAGGGGGCTGGGCGGCCCCCACCCCCGGGCCGGGGCGGATCGCGGGCAGAGGTGGCTCCGCCCGGGGCTCCGGTTTCAATTTCGCAACGTGACGGTGCAAACCTGAGGCCTACAAGCACCGGCGGCCGGCGCCCCGCCCGCCCGCCAGGCCCGAGCGCCCCAGCCCCCCGCGGCCGCCGCCCGCCCACCCAACCCGGCACCCGGCGGGAGGCAGCGCGCCCCGGCCTGCCCGCCCGGCCCCGGCCGCCGCCCCCGGCCCTGCGCAGCGCCGGCTCCGACTCGCGGCCGCGGGCTCGCGGTGGCACTTACTCAGCTCGTCCTGGGAGGCGGAGGCGGCGGCCGCAGCCATGTTGCGCCAGGGAGGGAGGGAGGGGCCGGAGCGGGAGGGCGCGGACGCGAGGCGCGGGGGGCTCGCCGCTCGCGGTGCTGCAGGGGCCGGGAGCCGCCTCCGGTCGCTCGGCGCGGGCCGCGCTGCGCCCACGAGGCCCGCCTGCCGCCGCCTCCTGCGTCCTCCTCGCAGCACGCGTCGATCTCGCGGTCCCCCGCGAGCTCGCGACTCGGGCGCTCCCACCGCCTCGCGCCTCTGCGGAGCCGCCGCCGTCTGTCGGCCGAGTCCCGGTGCGCCCGGCCCGCCCGGCGGCTCTGCGGCTCCGCGCCGCGCTCGCCCAACTCACGCCGGTTTTATATTTAGAAAGAGCTGAGCCATCCTCCCAGCGGCCCCCCCGCCGGGCCCCTCGCGCGCCCGCCCGCCCGCCCGCGCTCGCTCGCTCGCGGCTCGTCCTGCCCACCTGCCGCCGCCCGCCCCGCGAGCGCTCCCCGCGCGGACCCGGCACGCGGCGGCCTGCGCGGGCGGCCCGGCCTAGCCGCCCCGCCGCGCCGTAGCAGCCTGCGGCGGCCGTGGCTCGGCACGGACGCGCGGGCCTCTGACCTGAATCCGAGCCGGTCTCCATGCCGGGGATGCTGCGCGCGGCGCCGCGAGGTGGGCGCCCGGAGGCGAGGCGGCGGCGGGCTCGGGCCCGAGGGGCCGCGCGCCGCAGTCCGGGAGGGGCCTGACCGGCTGGCCCGCGCTGCCGGGGCCGGGGGAGATCCTCGAGGCGGGGCCCAAGCTCCCTTTTGAAAGGTCTGCGGCTGTCACGTTGGCCGGTCCCGACCTGAAGAAACACGTCTGTCCAGAGGAAGAGACGTGGACTCGGAGAAGTAGAGCCGGGCTGCGAGTCGGCGGGAGGAAGCCCCGCCCTGCGCCTCCCGCGAACTTCTCGGCCCCGGCGCGTGGAGCGCCCGGGACCCGGCTCCCCCGGCTCCACTTCTCACTAAAAGGCAGTGAGAAAGTGTACTTTTTCGATCCTCTCAGAACTAGGACCGCCGAGTGAAGGAAAGCCGCGAAACCCTACCAAAAGTTACATGAACCTATATGTTTAAAGTTCAAATTCAAGTATATATGCTTACATGAACTTTTTTTTTATTTGTAATACCTACGTTCTTTTAGGTAGCCCGAGTGATTTATTTTCAATATGCCGATTTTAACTTGACGGCTTAAGTTGGTCCGTGAGGTCGTGTACGTGAAAAACACTCGCAAAATGCAATTCAAATTAAGGGGTTGCATAATTGCTGTACTTTAAGTGGTGGCACTGTCACAACAAATTAGGTACAAGATCAGATCCCTTTTTTTTTTTTTTTGTATAAAAGGAAGAAATCAAGACCCTAAATAGATTGAAATTGCGTCTATTCCTAAAAGAAATCTATAAAGCCCTGGTTACTGTCTTGAAAAATGACTATATGTCATTCCAGATGTGGGCAAGTACATCTTGTACTTGCCTTGTACTGAGGCAAGTACAAGGTACTTATACGACATTAAAGACATCTATTTCCTTTATTGCTTTAATAAGGAAATTATATATGATCTTTGGGAACATTTCAAATGATTCAGAATGTCACAAAATTAAAAGTGAAGGGCCTTCCTCTTGCACATCCCTTCCTCTGCCACCATTTTCTCCCCAGAGAAAAATGTGGTTAACAGGTACAGTTGGGCGCGAGTGCTCTGGGGCCACATATCTACACCCTCAAAAGCGACTAGGATAGAGATAGGCTCATACTCAACAATGAAGTTCTGCATCAGTTTCCCCCCCCCACACACAATCTTCCATGTTAATTCAAAAAGGTCTACATCACTACTCTTGTTTTATTAATGACCTCATAGCACGTTAAATTAGCCAATTCCTTTTTTGAGGACATTTTGGCTCTTTAGTTCGATGTTGGCACAAAGTCACTGCATAACAAACTATTTGCCAAGACTACAATATGGAAGTGTATAAAATAAAGGCTGTCCCCCATCTCACTGTCCACCATCCCCTCATCCTGCTCCCTGGAAAGAATCCTGTTTGATGCACCCAAACTTTCCAACTATGAATATATAAAGTAGCTGCACTAAGGATTGGTTTGGAGAAATGTTGACGTCTCATAACTTCAAATAGATTCTTCTAAAACCAACAAAAAAACCATAGAATATAAGTTTTAAAAAAAAGTTTGCTAGGCAATTTTAACTTATAGACAAAACTAGCATCTCATAAGTTCTATGTAGAAATTTTTAGAGTCCACACGTGCAAATCACAGATTTATGTTTATTTTAACAAAAATGGAATCCTACTACATACACTATTATGTAACTTTCTTTTCACCAAACAAGATATCACAGGTATTTTTCCATACCAGTAATGACAATAATAGCTAATACTAATTGTGCCAGGCACTGTTTTAAAGTGTTTTACATGGTTGGGGTGCCTGGATGGCTCATTCAGTTGAGCAACCAACTTCAGCTCAGGTCACGATCTCACGGTTTGTGAGTTTGAGCCCTGCATGGGGCTCACTGCTGTCAGTATGGAGCCTGCTTTCCCCCCTCACTCTCTCAATAATAAACATGGGGGGGTTACATGGTTGAATTCCCTTAGTTCTCACAACAATCTTATGAAGTAGGGATTTTTAATGACACCAGATCATGGAGGAACAAATCTAAAATGCCACAAACTAGAAAGGGGTAGAGTGGGAATTTGAACCTAGGCAGTGTGAATCATTCTTCACCACTATGGTCTGTTCAGAACTACCTTCTTCTTGGGGTGCCTGGATAGCTCAGTTGGTTGGGCGTCTGACTTCAGCTCAGGTCATGATCTCATGGTTGGTGGGTTTGAGCCCCACATCGGGCTCTGAGCCTGGAGCCTGCTTAGGACTCTGTGTCTCCCCCTCTCTCTACCCCTCCCTCACTTGCACTCTGTCTTTCCCTGTCTCTTGAAAATAAATGTTAAAACAATTTTTTAAAAAAGAACTACCTCATTCTTTTATTTTTTTAAGTTTATTTATTTATTTTGAGAGAGAAAGAGTGCAAGTAGGGGAGTGGAAGAGAGAGAGAGGGAGAGAGAGAGAATCCCAAGCAGTGGGAGCCAGATGCAGGGCTCAAACTCACAAACTGTGAGACCACGACCTGAGTGAAGTCAGATGCTTAACCGACTGAGCCACCCAGGTGCCCCTACTTCATTCTTTTAAATGGCTGCATGATGAGTACATGACAATATTTAATCATTCCCCTACTGACGAGCATTTAGGTTGTCAACAATTTTTGTTACTATTGCAAGCAAATACTACCATAAAAAATTCTTATACATATATCAGCGAAGTCACATGTTATATAGAGAGACAGAAATATGTAGAGATAGGTTAGGCAAAAAAAGACACCTTTAACATCTCATTATATACAGTACTTTATAGCAATTTACAATGCTGCTTCTAATCGCTAGAGTTTAAAGCTATAAGCTTTTCCCATAAATAAATAAATAAATAAATAAATAAATAAATAGTCTCTAAGCTTTTTCATAGTTGCTTTCCCCCTTCATACTAGTTGTAGTTTATTTTCCCCACTAAATAGCTTCATATTCTTACTACACACTTTGGTTTTGAATAGTGGCCTTGAGGTACTTCCTATCTAGAATTTACTTCAATTTCCAAAACAGACAAGAAGGAATTGTGGAAGGGGGTGAACGGGGGGGGGGGGGGGGACAGAGAAGAGGCCACTGGGAAGCCAAAATAATGTATCACAAAATCCAAGAACTAAAAACTTACATCTTTTAGATTTAGAAGTCCCCTCTCCCTCTGTTAGGCCCTAATCACACTAAATGCAAGCATAGTTCTAACAAAGTAAATAGTCTTGTTTCCGTAGTCAAAGCAAATTAGAAACAGAGTATTAGAGAGCATTCTTCTGGGCAAGTACTAGGAAGACAGAAGAGCTACTAGACACCCTAAAAACAAGAGAAAAAGGAGGAAAACTATAAATAGAAGCTATAAGAGCTCAAAAAGCAAAACATGCTGGTGTTATTTGTTAAGTACAAAAAGCACCACCCCCAAGAGGCCCTGACGTCATTTCACCTGAATAACTGATGTTCATGGTGATCATCCTGACATCAAGAAACAGTAAAATGATGTCTACTATATCAGCATCAAAAATCAAGGAAGTACAGAGTATATCTTAAAAAGCTGTTCATCCAAAATGATTCTAATAAGCAATTTTAGATGCCTAAAAGGATTGATTCTAAACTATCTAGAAAATCTAGTTATCCCAAATGATTCAATGATCCATTCCCAAGGATCTCTAGAGAAGCCAAAGTTCTGCAGAGATGTGTCTCATACAGTATTCATTTTGGTTGCCGAAGAAGTCGGGTACTGGGTCCAGTCTGCCAACAGAATCCACAACGCTAATGATCTTCATCTCTGCTCTTTTCAGTTATTAAAAACATGTTTCACTACACATAAAACCATGTCATGGCTCAAAAAATTCTGTTTTCTAAAAATCAAACTCCAAAACATCAGTCCTAACCGCCATGTAGAATCCTTCCACTGTTGTACTCCCCACTTCCTGTGGATTTAAAGTACATTTTGGATCCTCCCCATCGCCTCAAACATTTCCACTACTCTCTGGTCTGTGTTTCCTCTAAGTATCATGTGCTCCACTCTCAGTCCGAACCCCAAAGATGGTAATGAATTCAAGTCTTTCTTCCCTTGGTTTCTATCTTAAAAATACAGTGCCAATCAATCCCCAACCTTTGGCAAATCTTATCATTCACTTTATTTTTCCCTCCCAAATATCTCTGGAAAAAGGCAAAAACCTGACCTGGTTCAATACAGTACTACACCTTGCATCTTAGAAGATAAGGCAACATTTTCTCTACGGATAAAACTTATCCCTATACCAGAAGATCCTCTGATTTTCTTTAGATGGTGGTTTCAAACCTTTTGGTTCACATTCTTCCTCCTGCCCCAAATTTTTGAAATTTGGGTAATCCATTTACACATTTTCAGATTGACATCTCAAATTTTCCCTTATAAATAGTTGAAAAGGAGAAACTTTGACAACAAATTCTATTGTAAATATTAGTTTTGTTTTGTTTTTTTAAGAGAGAGCACACTCAAGAACAGGGGGAGAGAGGCAGAGGGGCAGAAGGTGAGAGATAGAATCTTAAGCAGGCTCCACGCTGAGTGGGGCTCCATCCCATGACCCTGAGATCATGACCTGAGCTGAAATCAAGATTCTGAGGCTCAACTGCCTAAGCCACCCAGGCACCCCAATATTAGCATTTTAAAATAAAAACCCTTCCGTTATTTAAAAGTACATATATATAGGATCTAATTAAGATATTGATTTGATGCCTACTATCCTCTATTTAAAAATACATGAATAGGGTGCCTGGGTGGCTCAGTTAAACCTCTGACTTCAGGTCACGATCTCAAGGTTCGTGGGTTCAAGTCCTGAATCAGGCTCTGTGCTAACAGCTTGGAGCCTGCTTCGGATTCTGTGTCTCCCTCTCTCTTTGCCCTTCCCCTGCTTGTGCACTCGCTCTCTCTCAAAAATAAACATACATTTAAAAAATACATGAACAAGCTCTTAATAATCAGAAATTTTACATAATTACATTTGCTCCTTGAACTTCTACACCAACACGTTTCTTCCCACACAATAATTTATTTTTTTTAAGTTTATGTATTTATTTTCAGAGAGAGAGAGAGAGAGAGAGTGTGTGTGCGCACAGGCACGCACACGAGCAGGGGAGGAACAGAGGCAGAGAAAGGGAGAGAGTGAGAGAGACAGAGAGAGAATCCCAAGCAGGCTCCATGCTCAGTACAGAGCCGGATGTGGGGCTCCATCTCACAAACCCTGAGATCATGACTTGAACCAAAATCAAGAGTCAGATGCTTTACCAACTGAGCCACTGAGGTACACCTCCCATGATAATTTATACTAATGCAATATAGTTTTAACCTTGAAAGTCCTTGAAAGTACCCTTTTCTTCAACAAAAATGATATATAACTTAAAAGTATTTAAATTTTTTCTGTGGCCATCTAAAGAATTATGATGATTGAATAACCATAATTAATAGTAGTACACAACTTGTCAAAACAACATAAATATATTACAATTTTTTAGAGGTTTCAACTCTTAGTGATTGGCATATTTTTATGTTACAACTTCTGAGAGTTGTAGGGGTAGGGGCTTTTGGAAAGAAAAAAATATCTAGGTATAGTTATTCACTTCCTCATTACCTAATTTAGTATATCAAATTGTCCCTTTGATGTCACTTGAAGCTCTTCCCTGGGGGTAATCAACCATACTTAGACTGGAGGTAGCTGAGAGGTGTGGCTTGTTTTGGAAAGTCAGAGAAGGGCCATTGTGAAATAGGACACCTTGACTCTATTTTTTTTTTAAGATTTTATTTTTAAGTAATCTCTATGTCCAGTGTGGGACTCAAACTCATGACCCTAAGATCAAAAGTCACATGCTCTCCTGACTGGGCCAGTTAGGCACCCTATGGACACCTTGACTTTACAGCATTCTTAGGCAAAACAAACTAAATGAAAAATGTATATGATCTACAGATTGATTCTCTTAACACTATCCATGTCCTTGTATTCCAAGATGTCCCTCCCTATTCCCAGGGGACCATAGCTTCAGCATAGTTCATCTTGAGTGTTCTTTCTTCTTATCCTACTCTGTCCCTAGTTTCTCCTTAGAAAAATAACCTACCCCACCCTTCTCTATCCATTCTCATATTCAAGCCGCTCCTGTATTCTGTCCTCAACCCACTGGACCTCCCTGAAACTAATCAATAGCAAACTCTGATGGACACTTTCATCCTGATCTTGTTTGAACTATGGACTCATCCTCCCTTTCAAAACTCCCCTCTGCTAGGTTTTCCCTACACAATTTCCTCCTGATTCTTTTCCACTTATCAGTTGCCTTCATTGTCCTCTCATTCTCTGCCACCCCTTTGAAGTTGGCACTTCACTTCAGTTTTAATCTCAGACCATTTGACATTCTACCCGCTCTTTCTTTGCATTCCCCACTCCCTCATCTTCAATTACTAAATAACTACTTTCTCTCTCCAGTTAAGTTCTCTTGGACATGTCCACCTAAATGTGCTACATGCACTTCAAACTCAATATATCCGCAACTGAACATATTTTCCTTCTCAAACCAACTTCTTGTATCCCTCAAAGTGTGTGAAACCAGCATTCAGTTGACCAAAACAGAGACGTGAGAGTAACCCATAATTCTACTTTCTCCTTCACTTTTATTCACTATCTGCAGATTGTCACTGAGTAGTATCAGTTAGGGTTTCTCTGGTTCCCAGCACAGAACCCAACTCATGTAAGTAGAACAATATTTGAAGAAGAGTACTGGAGTAGTTCACAGAAACAAGAAATAATGAAACAAATATGTTCCAAAAGGATAAGAACTGGGCAGCAACCAGGATCTCTGGACCAGGAACTTGAAGATCATCCCTCAGGGAATTGCAACCAGATGATTCAGCAACAGAACAGCCTTTCATTTCTGGATGTTGTGGAATAAGAATTATAAGCTCCAAACTTTGATTCAACCTTGATTAAAAATAAAAGAAACCATAGGGGCAAATGATAGTAGATGAAAGGTAAATAACTTTATTGACATAAATTCTTTGGGAACCCAAAGTATTCTGTTGGTCTATTCTGTTGTTGTTTCTCAACAACAAAAGAGATGATTAACACACACACACACACACACACACACACACACACACACACACACACATTCTGATGCCTAGAGGAGATACTAAATAAGAGACCAACTCGTGAGTGGCAGAGGTCATGTTTAGGTTTCAGATCTAGATCTGCTCTGTTTCTTGTTTTTATGATTATTGCTTCTTTAATATTTCATAAAAAACAAGAGACTACCATCTTATGTAATCGAATTATCTCATTCATGCTATAAATGAGTTAACTAATCTTAGGCGTACTATATATATTGTGTGGGTTCTTTTGTCAAATCAAGAGTATTTCGAATGACTCTCTCTCATACCTGGAGAAAGTAAGATATAGCTGATCCAAACACAAAAAAGTCTGATTCCTTTGACAGTGTCAAGTTTAAAATCCTGGGATGGGAGAGTTGATTGATTTAGTTTGGATCACTTGTCCCCACTGATGGAGACTTGGGACTATTGAAAAAAAATTTTTTTTAATGTTTATTTATTTTTGAGAGAGAGAGACAGAGACAGAGACAGAGTGCCAGCCAGGGAGGAGCAGAGAAAGGGGAAGACATGGAATCCGAAGCAGGGTCCAGGCTCTGAGCTGTCAGCACAGAGCCCAAAGAGGGGATCAAGCCCATGAACCGTGAGATCATGACCTGAACCGGACACTTAACAGATCGAGCCACCCAGGTGCCCCTGGGACTATTAATAGGAGAAAGGGAAAGTTGAACAATAAGACAAACAATAGTAACCACCTCCCACTAATCTAAATAGCAAATATTCACTCTCCTTAAAATGGTTCTAATCTGCCACTTCCTCTCTATTACTTGCTTTAGTCTACTTTCTCCAAGGCATCTCTTGGTAAAAAAGTCTTCAGCCTTTAATCCTTTGCATTCCAGCTTGTGTCTTCTTCACTTTACCCTAATGAAGATCACTGTTACTCTGGAGGTTTACCATGATTTCTCTAAGGTTTTTTTTTTAATTTTTAAAAAATGTTTTATTTATTTTTGAGAGAGAGAGAGAGCGCATGCACGAGCTAGTGGACATGCACACACGTGCATGTGATGGGCAGGACAGGGGCAGACGGGCCAGAGGATCGAGGAGGGGCTCACACTCACTGTGATATCATGATCCCAGCCCAAGTCAAATGCTTAACTGACTGAGCGACCCAGGCACCCGTTAATTTTTTTAATGTTTACTTATTTTGAGAGAGAGTGCATGCGTGCACGTTCAAGTAGGGGGAGAGGCAGTGAGAGAAGAAAGACAGAATCTCAAGCAGGCTCTGTGCTGTCAGTGCAGAGCCTGACATGGGGCTCAATCCTATGAAACATGAGATCAAAATCTGAGCCAAAACCAAGAGTCTGCTGCTTAACTGACTGAGCCACCCAGGCGTCCCTTCTCTATGTTTTAATTCTTTTTTTTAATTTTTTTAATGTTTATTTATTTTTGAGACAGAGAGAGAGAGAGCATGAACAGGGGAGGGTCAGAGAAAGAGGGAGACACAGAATCTGAAACAGGGTCCAGGATCTAAGCCGTCAGCACAGAGCCCGATGCGGGGCTCGAACCCACAGACTGCGAGATCATGACCTGAGCCGAAGTCGGCCGCTTAACCGACTGAGCCACCCAGGCGCCCCTCTATGTTTTAATTCTTAAAATTTAATATGTATATACACATATGCTTTATACATATATTTTTATATTGTATGTATTTTATTATAAATACAAAGAATTTATTAATGCATATATATTTTATAACTTAGATATAATTGACATATAAGATCATATTCCTTCTAGGTGTACAACATAATTTAATATATGTGTATTACTATATAATCACCATAATAAGTTCAGTTAACATCCATCACCACACATAGTTTAAAAGTTTTCTTGTGATGAGAATATTTAAGATCTACTCTCTTAGCAACTTTCAAACATACCATACAGTTTTGGGGTTTTTAAATGTTCATTTATTTTTGAAGGGAAGAGAGACAGAGCAGGGGAGGGTCAGAGAAAGAGGGAGACAGAGAATCGGAAGCAGGCTCCAGGCTCTGAGCTGTTAGCAGAGAGCCCAACACAGGGCTGGAACTCAAGAGCCATGAGATCATGAACTGAGCCGAAGTCGGATGCTTAACTGACTGAGCCACCCAGGCGCCCCTACAGTTTAACTATAGTCACCATGCTGTATATTATATCCCTAGGACTTTATTAATTTGTAACTGGAAGTTTGCACCTTTTGGCCATATTCACCCACTTTGCATACTCCTCCATCTTATAGTATATTTAGTGGTTTTTCAAGACAGCTTAGCCTCATTAACATCTCTCAAACATCAAACATTAAACATTTCTTGCAATTCCACCCTTTCTTGTCACCCTTGATTCATTTTTCTTCCATCTGTCTAAAGTTTGTTTGTTTCCATCATTTCCCCTTCCTACTCCTTTAAATACACCTTATTGGCAAACTTTTCCTGTAAAGCGCTTGCTAATACATAGTTTAGGCTATGTGCGCCATAGAGTTTCCTTCACAACTACTCAACTCTGCCATTATAACATGAGAGCAGTCATAAACACTAAATAAATAAAAGAGCTTGCCCATGTTCCAACAAAACTTGACTTACAAAAATGGCTGATTTGGATTAGGGACCGTAGTTTGCTGATGTCTCATTTAGGAGCCTCTTGAGAAAGGGAGACTAGGAAATGAATGTTGGGGACTTGCATGTCTAAAAATGTCTCTAATCTCCAACTTAAATACTCAGGATGGCTAGAATAGAATTCCAGGTTGGAAAAACCGCTCCTCATAATTTCAAAGGTACTGTTCAATTTTTTTCTACCTTCCACAATGCGTTTCCTTCAGCTCAGCTAGCTCCACTGGCCTTCAGAGGTAATGCTTTCCCTTAAGATTTTACTCAGGCTAACAGAGCTATTTTACTTCATTAGTAACATTTTTCACATTTCTAAAAATCCATTTGAAGAAATTGACCATTATGTTTTCCAATTTCCTATACCCAAGGAATACCTTTTCCTGGAATTTAGTACCAGAAAAATGTTTGACTCTGAGGGAAACTTCCATGCTGTCTTTTATGAGACGATAAGCATTAAGTAACCCACTGTGATCCATTTTTTGTCCTGACCGTTATTATCCAATTGCATTCAGCTCTCATTCCATATTCATTTGTATCCTCTGACGTTTATTAAAAGTGAATACATGTGAAGGAATTGCCAAAAGGAAGGCAACTATTTTGTCAGCTTGTTGCAACACTCAAGGCTGAAGGGACAGAAACAGGTATTTCCTTTCAACATCAACATCACATTGTAATAATATATTTCTAGATGGGCTAGATATCATTGCAACCATCTTTACAAAATATTATCTACCATTTAGTGCATCATTTTGATCATTTCTTTGTTCCTACCTATCCACACTTGCAATAAATCACCAAATCCTATTACTACTATGTCCTGGGTCTTTTTTAGTTCACCACAAATTAGACCACCTTCATCGTCCCACCTGGATTATTGCACAACGTCCTGACAAAACTAGGCTTTTTGCCTCCAGCTTTACCTCTTTCCAATCTCTTCTCCATCCTGAAGCTAAAACAGCTAAAAAACAGGCAAACAAAAAAGCCCACTTATTTGGTTAAGTGTTCCCTTGTGTGCTTATCCTGACTAGAGATCCCACCAGATTGCTTATAAGTGAAACTCATTGATATGTGGTTTTTCTCTTTCTTTACTGATGCACAACCCATCACTCTTTACCGCGATGGTTGCTTTTAATCAAAAGTTAGTTTGGTCACCAGTTCCAAGGAATCATTTTTTCCTGGTAATTTATTCATATGCAGCATGTCACTTAATTACAGAACATTTCAACTTGTGTAGTGTTTCTCAAAGTATAGTCCAAGGATCACCTACAATAGTTGTGGAGGGGAAGGTCCCAAAATTTGTACTCAAATGAAGAATATCATGTGTGTCTAAGGTACACATTGTTTGAGAACCACTAATTAAAGTTCCTCTGACTTGCCCAGTTAAACCTGCAAGCCAATTTTATATCATGTCCCTCTGTTTTCTCAAGCTTCTCCTTGATGTCCCATTTTCAGCCTGACAAGGAGAGGTGGGTAGAGGAGAAGAGTATGTACTCAGACCTGGGACTGGGATAGCTTCGTTTTGACTGTGGGCAGTTTCTTCAGCTTGCCTTGCTGCCTGTGAGATGAACCCAGTGGTTCAATTAGTTGAGCCTGCTCTGTCCTTTTAAAGTCTCAGGGCCCTGACTCACCCTGCTCTCTCAGTCTAGAATGTTTTTCTCTCCTAACTCACTCCACCCTTCCAAAAGCCATCTAGTTATTAGAACCTTCCAAACAATCCTTCCTGAGTTCCTCAGCCCTTTTTGCAAGGTCCCCAGTAATCTGTGCAAGCGCCCATTTCTAAATTCAACAAATCTACTGACCACCTACTAAGCACCAGGTACTGTTTTATAAGGCCTGGAGATTGTTTCTCATGGAACAAGATAAAAGATAAAAATCCTTACTCTTGTGGAATTGGTATTCTAGTGAAGAAGGCAGACAAAAAACAAAACAAGACAGTAAGTAGTAAACAAATTAGAACGTTATATGTTAGGAAGGGAAACAGGAGTGGAGATGGATGGGTTCCAATTTAAGCATTGTGGTGGTGGGAGAGCTTCACCAAGAAGACATGATACGAAAGGGTAGGAGAGTGAGCCATATAGCTGCCTACAGCAAGAGCATGCAGCCAGAAATGCCAGGCAGGTTGGAAGGAGAGAGCAAGGAGGTCATTGTGACTGGAGCAGGGAAGTCCAGGAAGAGGTCAGGGAGGTTATGGGTGATCGATCAGATTCTATCCAGCTTTGTAGGCCAGTGTTAAAATTTGGGTTTTTACTCTGAGTGAAATGGGAAACCTTTTCAGGGTTTTAAGCAGAGGAGGGACATAATCTGTTTCACGTTTTTAAACCATCTCTCCCGCTGCCGTGTAAAGAATAGACAAGGGAAGAAAAGTGCATTCAATCGGCTATTGCAATAATCCAGGGGAGGCATGATGGTGGTTTGCACCATGGTGGCAGGTGTGAAAGTCATAAAATTAATATTTGTTAAATTCGAGTTGCGGCATTAATTATGGCTTACATAGAATGCATCACTAATATGCATTCTGCAGTGGGTTTTTCCAGCCTGGATTTAAGGGAAGGGTAGGGAGAGGAAGGAAGAGGGATGGTTTGAGGTTACCTAGGAGACCGAGCATCATAAATCTGAAAACCTGAGATGGTTCTAGGCCTTCAGGCCTCTGGCGCAGCAATAATTCTGTGGCCGAGCCCACCAGCCGTTTCCCAATGACCATGCGCAACAGGCCAGGTGGGAGCCTATGGAAAACACAGGACTTTCGCAAAGCAGGACAAACGCATTCCGGGAATCGTAGTTCTGCGCCCTTGCGCAGGCGCAGTGGCTCTTCGCGGGCTTGCGCGCGCAGCTCCTGCAGGACCAGCTTCTAGAAGCTCATTGCGGTGGCGTTGGTCCTGACTGCGGGTGCTAATGCAGGTAGTGGTTGTCCCGGGCCCCTGATTTGGCGGCCGCGGCCAGGTCGCCGGCTGCAAGGATGCACCCGGGTTGGGTGCATCCTTGGTGGGGTGGGTGGGTGGGTGGGTGGGGAGCCGAGCGATCTCCCAGTGCACTCCCGATGCTGCAGCTTCTGGGAGAGGTGGGCAATGTCCTGAATGACGGAGCTTTCCTCCATCCCCTCCCTGCTTCCATTCTCCCTTAACTTGGGTACGCGGACTTTTTCGGCGGGAAAATTCCTTTATGTGTGTGCGTGGGGGAAGGGAGCATTGCGGTGACTGCAGGATGTTTAGCAGCATCCCTAGGTCTACTCGCTAGGTAGGTACCACTAGCACTCCTCCTCCAGTCGTGATAACCACGTCTTCATCCGCCCCCCACCCCCTTTGAGAACTTCTGCCTGCCTGCGTCACATTTTCGCGGAGCTTCTATTGTAGGCTCCCTGGAGACCTAGACGAGTGTCTTAGTCACCACAGAGCCCCAGGTGCTCAGAGCGGCGTCAGGTACGTGGTAGGTGCCTAATATTTGGCGAAGGAATAAATGACGTCATGCATTCGTGTGTGCCGGGCTCTGTGCTCAGAGGTGGGGGAATTATTGGTATACTTGCAATAGGAGGAGAGGGCTTTCACTTGCCGCAATGTAGTACATCTCAGACTGTATTTTCATCTCCTGGGTGCTCTCTGAGGGTGAGGACCCCACCAGATCTCTCCACGCTTGTCATAGTTTCCTGATCTCCAGTTATTTGCAGAATGAAAGCATGCGTGTAACACACGATAGGCTCTGTGCAAAAGAGCACTTGGGCATCAGAGAAACCTTTGTGCAAGAGGTGACAGTTGAAAGGAGTCGTTTTGAAGGATGAGTAAAAGTTTGGTAGGAGAGAAAGAAGACAGCATTCCAAGGAGAGGGAACAGCACTAGTGCAAAGGATGAAAGGGGATATAGTTTTTGTTTTTTGTTTTTTTTTGTGGCTGCAGCATCCATCAGGGGCAGCTAGAGCTCAAGAGGTGAGGTTCTCAGGGCAGGGTCTCTAGATCATCAATACATGGCCTCTGCATTTGAATTTCACCCTGAGACAGCTGGGGAGTGATAGGTCCCTATTTTGCAAATTAGAAGGGATCCTTAGGCTGCAGCATGAGACTGGATTGAAGGTACCTGTACATTTGTAGTTTAAGTAGGATCGGGGCACCTGGGTGGCTCAGTCGGTTAAGGGTCCGACTTCTGCTCCAGTCATGATCTTGCTGTTGGTGAGTTCCAGCCCCACATCAGGCTCTGTGCTGACAGCTGAAGCCTGGAGCCTGCTTCAGATTCTGTGTCTCCCTCTCTCTCTCTGCTCTTCCCGCATTCATGTTCTGTCTCAACAATAAATAAACATTAAAAAAAAAAAAAGGTAGAATGGGGAGGTTTTTAAGAAATAAAACTGCCAGAACTTGGTTGTTGATTACGTGAGAAGTTTGAGAGGCAAATACGAAATCGGGCTTCTGAGTTGAACACCTGTTGGGAATATGTGGCCATTCACTGCAACAGGACAGGAGGAATAGAATAAATTTGTGACTGGATTCTCTTCTAGCAGTGTGCCTTTTCTGATGTGTTTTGCTTATGAAGAGTCTTTAGTCTGAAGAAACCGTTTTCTTGGTGGGTATCTTTAATTACCCTTAAATTAACTCCCCAGCCTTTCCCCCACAAAGAAAATTGCTCTTTAATGTAGCAGTTGGGCAGGGCTGTTGCTGGCCTCTGTGTATGTTTATGTCTGTGAACGATACCAAGAACAATGTTTTTAGAAGTAATTGTTTTACCTGTTTAATATCTTTTATTTCTTGACAGTTTCTGCAAGACCATAAGCTGAATGCCTGGAACCCTTGATATTTTGCTGTCCCTAGTGCCTGTCGGTGGACTGTACTGTTAATTCACCTAGAGTCTGAAGGGGACTGTATTCCTGCTGGTGATACGTTTTGCACACTGTAGTACCTTGGACGAGATGACAGCCATCTCCCCGGACCCTCAAACTCTGGCCTCAAGTGAACCAAACAAGGTCCTAAGAATGGATACTCCTGGGGATCAAGAAGCTATCCGGAGAGGAGATGCGACTGACCCAGAGACTTTTAGACAGAGGTTCAGGTGGTTTTGTTACTCAGAAGTGGCTGGACCCAGAAAAGCCCTGAATCAGCTCTGGGAGCTCTGCATTCAGTGGCTGAGACCAGACATCCACACGAAAGAACAGATTTTAGAGCTTTTGGTGTTTGAGCAATTCCTGACCATTTTGCCTGGGGAGATCAGGATATGGGTAAAGTCACAACGTCCTGAGAGTAGTGAGGAAGTAGTGACCCTCATAGAGGATTTGACCCAAACACTTGAAGAAAAGGAAGGTGAGAATCATAGATGGTGGAAGGAAGAGGGAGTAATTTCCTCAAGGTGTGAAAGTAAACTCCTCCAAAGAAAGCAGTTGATTGCTAAAATAGGAGTCCAGGTTTGGGGTTGGGACTCGGTTTGGATCAGCCTCACCTTTTACTGTAGAATCTTGGGCAAGCTATGTAACCTCTCTGAACTTTCATTTTTTTTTTAATCTGTAAAAAAGGGGTTCCTGTCTGTTCTAAGTCTTTTGTGAGGGTTAAACAGGTCAAGGCATAATACTAATTTCTTTCCTCTTCCCCTTGAGTAAGAGGGACTCTTAGAACATGGGAGAGAAGGAAATTATCTGAATGTGTTTGGAGTCACAAGCATATCATCCTGCCCAGGCCTCAACTTCTGCCTCCAGCGGGTGCAGGAGCACGTTTCCAGAACGGGGCTGCCCGATAGCTGCAATGATGGAAATGTGTTCTGCACGGTTTTGCTCTTCAAATTGAACATATGAAATGTGGCGAAGGCAAATAAGGAATTGAATCTTAAATTTAAATAGCCTTACGTGGTGAGCAGCTACCCTATTGGATAATGCAGTTCACAGCCTTAAGGGAGGAACAGCTGACTTATACTTTTATGCCTACATTCTTATAAATGTATAAACTATGAATTATAACTTATCATTGTAAGATATGGATAAAAAGACTTCTAGGGTGAATAGCCCTTTGAAGGCATGTGGTTCAGCTTTTATAAAATTCCTCTAATATCCTACAATGTTCCAAATATGTGTAACATATGAGTTACCATAAGACTCTCAATACATATGTACAAGTTTGTATTCTACCCAGAGTTCCACAGAAGTGGCATTTACCACCACAGACTTGAATTGTGCTTGCACAGCTAAAGGCATATTCAACATTTGGGTTTCCTGACTTTCCTCTCACTTGTCTGTCATTGCAGTGTGGTGCTTCTCCAAAATTAGGGCCTCTATATGGAAGCCCCTGCAGTAAAGAAGTTCATGAATTGATTGCTTTAGCCTTCTGTAAGAACAGTTTCCCTAAAATGGTCCCTTCTTTCTCTTTGATTATATAATTCTGATTCTTAATTTCTGTTGATTGTCTAATCAATAAGCTGCCTAAAATTCTTTTCATAAGAAAGTGAAGCATGATTTAAAAAATACTTTTCTCTTATTAGAAGAGCTGTTGACATTGCCAGGTATGTAATATATTTAGTTGATAGTTTGGCTTCCTGATTTCAGTCTTTAGGAATCTGCTGGTGACCCCAGAAGAAGGGTCTGTTCCTGAGACCATCTTGGTTCTCTCATTCAATAAATGACTCTACAAGGCATTGTGCTAGGACTGTGAAGAAAAGAAATTAACACATAAAACAAAATGCTTTTTTACCTTAAAACATCCTATGAATATTTTAAAAGAATAATTAGTATACCATTTAAATTCATAAAACTGTAGGTGTATGGATTGAATGAAATCAGTTATTGTGAGCTTAGGAATCGAAAGGCTTTTTTATGGAGTAGGGGAAAGAGCTTGGATTTTATTTATTTTTTTTTTAATTTTTTTTTTTCAACGTTTTTTTATTTATTTTTTGGACAGAGAGAGACAGAGCATGAACGGGGGAGGGGCAGAGAGAGAGGGAGACACAGAATCGGAAACAGGCTCCAGGCTCCGAGCCATCAGCCCAGAGCCTGACGCGGGGCTCGAACTCACGGACCGCGAGATCATGACCTGGCTGAAGCCGGACGCTTAACCGACTGCGCCACCCAGGCGCCCCAAGAGCTTGGATTTTAAGAGTGTATCTGTGGCTTTTATCTGTTTTAAAGAGTAGGGAAAAACTGTTTCTTCTGACGTTTTTATCCAGAGAGACCTGTAAGAAATTCTAGTCTGAGGAACACATTTGAAAGACCAGAGTGTTCTTCTCTCCCCTTCTTAGATCCAGCCTCTCAAGAGTCTGTTATTTCTGAAGAGGAGAACCCTGAAGAAAATAAAATGGTTTCTGTCCTTCCAAGTGCTGAGTCCCAGGTAAGCTTCCCTTCACTGGTTTTCATTCTTTAGTGAATACTTACTGAGCTCCTACAGAGTGGTATAAAAATATTAAAGAAAACAGTCTCCCTTTTCTTCATATTCTTCGAGCTCATTCTTCAGATGCTATTTTATTTCAGTTACCAGAATTTGTCACAAGTCTGACTCTAATGAAAATAACAGCTCTGTGGAGCTCCTGGGTGGCTCATTCGGTTAAGCATTGGACCTCAGCTCAGGTCATGATCTCATGGTTCATGAGTCTGAGCCCCGCCTTGGGCTCTGTGCTGACAGCTCAGAGCCTAGAGCCTGCTTCAGATTCTGTGTGTGTCTCTCTCTGCCCATCCCTGCTCGCACTCTATCTCTCTCAAAAATAAGTAAACATTTAAAAAAATTATAAAAAAAACCAACAAAATATTTTTACTAAAATTCTTCAATTATTCTTGGTAAAATTAGTCAAGTGGAAATAGGGTTATATTTTCTTAACACAGTAAAACTCTAGCTGAACAGTGTTGGAAAACAAAAAGCAACTCTCCTGTAAAAAGATATGGCTGTCTAATCATGCTGCTGTTAATGAGTATTTCTTGAATATTCTAGCCAATGCAGTAAGGTAAAAAGGAAATGAGGTAAGTATTGGTGTGAAAGAGACAAACGTGTTATTTGCAGATGACAGGGTCTATTTGTAAACCTCTGAGTATCAACTGAATAAGTACTAAAACTCGTAAGAGTTGAGAAAAGTGGCTGGTTACAAGTCGATAAGCTTTCTATAGACCAATAATTACTGGTTAGAAAAAAATTCTTATTCACAATAGTAAATAATACCGCTAAAATAGACTCATAATAGCTCCCAAAAGTATACCCAGTTCTTAATCCCTAGGACCTGTGAATGTTAAGCCGATGCAAAAAGACTGTGTTTTGTGTGTTCATTAGGAGTCCATAACATTCAAGGATGTGGCTGTGAACTTTTCCAGAGGAGAGTGGAGAAAACTGGAGCCTTTTCAAAAGGAGCTCTTTAAGGAAGTGCTACTGGAGAACTTTAGGAACCTAGAATTTTTGGGTAAAGATATCTCTTCATGATCTAACATACAAGCTGTGTATCTTTTTGTTCACTATTATTGAAAGGTAAATGCTATTAACTGTTTTGGCTGGGCATGCAGGGTTGACCATGACTGATCCTAAAAGTGTGTTCTGAAAATGTACTTTTCTGCAATGTTTTCTCCAAAAAAAAGAGTTCTGCTTTATTGAACTGGAAATGTTGAGTATCACTGTGCTGTCATCAAGGGGCATACCTTCCTTGGTTTCCTCCTCATATTCCAGTGTTGATGTCTGTATGTGAAAGCTTCTCTTCCCTAGAGAACCAGAGGCTGTGTGTGAATGTTGGAACATTTTTGTTCTATGCAGAAAACAGTCATTTGGTATTCTTTTCTCTATGAGCAGGCTTTGCAGTTTCCAAATTAGATTTGATTTCCCAGCTTAAGTGGGTTGAACTGCCATGGCTGCTGGAAAAAGAAGTCTCAAAAGGCTCCAGACCAGGTGAGTTGGTGAAAAGCAGATAAAGAAATTAAAACGGTTGTTTAGCCAAGTCATTTGTGAAGAGCTTTTGAAATGTTGGGTGGGCTGGATGCTAAAATGGAAAGGTGATTAGAATATACCCCTTGCCTTCCTGGAATATTCATTTTAGTGAGGAGACTGTTGGTGTAGGTCCTCTGAGAAGTGGATGCCAAGACACGATCAGCTATGCCAGAGACTTACTGGGGAGAATTTCAGTGAAGGAAAATGGGGATTATTGGAAGAGGCTAGAGGAGCTTTCAAGAGCATAGTGTGACTGTAACGTCTGTGAGTGAGAGAGGGAAGGGAGAAAGGTTGGGTAGGAAGTATCTTAGACTGCAGTGCTGCTTAAGAAAGTTTTGGCAAGGGGGCGCCTGGGTGGCTCACTTAGTTGAGCGTCCACCTCTTGATTTTGGCGCAGGTCCTGATTTCACTGTTTGTGATTTCGAGTCCCGCATTGGACTCTGTGCTGACAGCACGGAGCCTGCTTGGGACTCTCTTTCCCTCTCTCTCTCTGCTCTTGCCCCACTTGTGCTCTCCCTCAAAATAAATAAATTAATAAACAAACAAATAAACTTAAAAAAGCTCTGGCAAGGCCAAAAACTGGAATCACCTGCCCGTCAGATTCCTGAGTCTCACAAGAAATGGACTTGCCCAAGTGTCCCTGCTGTACTTGCCATGGACTGGGAGCAGCTTATGGGAAAGTGGCCTTGGCATGAATGTGGTGGTGGATATTCAGGGCAGCTGCAGGGACTGGTAAGTAAGTGTCCCAGAGTTGGAGATCTGCGAAGTGCATCTGTGTGGATGCTATAATATGGGTATCAGAACAAAAGGTGTTAGTAATGGGATGTGTACTATAATAATGCATGTGTAAGGAACAGTGGGAAATACAGGAGCGACAGCTTTTTTCACGTTTAAGTTGAATCTAGAAGGAAAAGTAGGAATTCATCCAATGGACAATATGTAGAGTATAATCTCATCTTTGTTAAAAGCAAAAAAATGTTACATGTACAGGTATTAAATATATAGCTATAGATAGATTTTTTTAATGTGTGGAGAGCTTTCATGTTCACCCTGGTTATCTTTGAGGGATTACATTTTTTTTCTTTATCCTTCCTTTATATTTAACAATAAATGTATTAAATTTACATTTAAAAATAATTTATTACAATACTTTTTTATATTAAATAATTTCACTTAGCTCTGTTCCACCTTTTATTTTATATAATTTAAGTTTATTTATTTTGAGAGAGACAGAGAAAGGTGGGGAGGGGCAGAGAGAGAGAGAATTCCAAGGAGGCTCTGCAGGGTCAGCACAGAGCCTGACAGGCTTGGACTCACAAAACCATGAGATAGTGACCTGAGCCAAAATCAAGAATTGGATGCTTAACTGACTGAGCTACCCAGGTGCCCCTTAGCTCTATTCCATCTTCTTAAATTTTATTTTATTTTTAATATTTTTATTTAATTTTGAGAGAGACAGAGCGTGAGCATGGGAGGGACAGAGAGAGAGGGAGACACAGAATCCAAAGGAGGCTCCAGGCTCCAAGCTGTTAGCACAGAGCCTGACACGGGGCTCAAACCCACGAACTATGAGATCATGACCTGAGCCGAAGTCCTACGCTTAACCAACTAAATCACCCAGGCGCCCCATCTCTATTCCATCTTAACCAAAGTCAACCTGTTGGCTCTTTTCAGTATAGATACACAAATAAAGAATATTATGTTTAATATAAATGATATAAATATGTACCTCTCCACCCCAGAACCATCATGTAGATGTACACCTTGTTTAAAAAGTTATTTACAACAGACTGGAGATGACGGACAAAGCAGAGTCAGTAGTTATAATTCATAAAATACTTAAGTAAATCAGCAAGGAACTGATTTTTCTAATGCTGAATTTGTTCGAAAAATGGGTGAAGAACTTGAGCAGATAGCTGACAAAATTAAAAATAACTGACAAAACTAAAATTTAAATACCTGCAAATTTGAAAAAATTTTCCCAGTCACTGGTCAACAATGAAATATACATTTAAAGCAGCAGATCTACTTATTATCCATCAAATTTGTAAAGATTTAAAGAAAGATCATTTGACCAGAGAGGAGGACTCAAATACTTGTGTTCATCATCTTTCATATGGTGGTAAAACTTTTCTACCCTTGGTTCCATAACTCCACTTTTATGACTGTTTTCTGAATATATATTAATCATTTGATAAACATTCAGTATGGGAATGTCTCAACTATAATGCATCTAAACGATGAATTACTACTGATTCAAATTATTCTTACGAAGCATTATCCATGAGATGGGAAGGAATTATGAATGAAAAAAGTAACGCCATGTTATACATGGTTTTACTTTTAAATGTATACAAAAGATTTATTCTAAAATATAGAGAAAAGTGTCTTTAAAAAATACACAGAATTTTTAACAATGGTTAGCTTCTGGGTAATAGAATTTTTGTATTTTATAGTTAGTGCTTTGAAAAATAGTTTCATGAGGGGTATGTGGGTGGCTCCATTGGTTAAGTGTCTGACTTGGTTTTGGCTTAGGTCGTGATCTCATGGTTTTTGAATTTGAGCCCTGTGCCCGGCTTGGGAATCCTCCCTCTCTCTCTCTCTCTCTCTCTCTCTCTCTCTCTCTCTCTCGCTCTCTCTGCCCCTCTCCCACTCGTGCTCACCCTCTCTCTCAAAATAAATAAACATTAAAATAATAATAGTTTTACGAAAGTGACAGTGTGATCTTATGATTAAGAGCCAAGTTGAATGATGATGGCTAGTAAATGAATTCAAAGTTCTGAGAAGGGTGTAAATAGAATATAGTATTAGAGAAGGCTGTGGAGATTGTGGGACTTGAACCCTAGGCCCTGTCAAATTTATGTGTTTGTAATAGTGAATAGTTGAATAGTGAATAGTGAATGCTTGGGATTGCATTTCAGGTAGTACAAAGACTGAGAGAATAGGATTGAGAACACCACCATAGTGTGTAGGGACAGAGAATGGATGCCTGAGTAGAGTGTATCCATAAGATTGATAGGGCCAGACTGGGGTAACGTGTGAAAGTCTAGTGTAGTTGATGTTACATGTCTGTGATGTGATTAACATTTTCTATAAACTTAGTGCTATTTGGCTGCTTTGAGAAGCAGTGTAGTATAGGGATCAAAAATATAGGCTTTGATAAACATTAAAAAATAAATAAAATGGTTAAAAATAAATTATGGGCTTTGGTGCCAGACTAGATTAAAATCTGCCACTTACATGTGACTTTGGGTAAGCTCCTTACAGTCCATGTGCCCAGGCTGTCACATCCACAAAATAGGGATAATGACAGGACCTACTTTATAGGGTTGCTGTGTAGATTAAGTGAAATACAAGTGCCGGATGTGGGACCTGGCATTTACTAAGTATTCAATAAATGTTTGCACTGTCGTCATTATTTGGAAAAAGGGTAGATTGTAGAGAGAGTGAGTTTGAACATATTACAGAAATTTGAAATGAGGGTGAGAACATGCATCTTTATTTTAACTATAAAGCATAAATTCTTCATTTTCCTCAATATTTTTCCTAATCCCTATATTTACCTAGTTTTCCTATATTACTTTTCTCTTCTCTGTTTTGTAAGATTCTGAGAACTGTCCAAGCCACGTACCTACTGTTCATAGTCCTTACTATTTATCTGTATTCCTGTTTCAGTCCCAAATATGATAGCTCCCTTTACTGCAACAGGACATACCCTATTTATTATGTCTTTTAGAGTGTGAACCTAGAGGTGAATTGAAGGAATCCTTTCGAAATCAAGATGCTCTCCTGGATGAATCAACTTTAAATAAAATAATAGAAAGATGCCTAATGGGTGGGGATCATGGCTTAATGGGAGAATCCCGGAAGCGTAGTAGTAAGGAATATTCACAAGGCGCAGTCACACAAAAGAAAACTCATGGGAGAGGCAGTAAGGGTGAGGAATTTGACCCAGATAAGAGCCCCTTTGGAAGTAATTTCAAACAAACCTCGGACATAATTAAACATCTGAGAGTCTACTTAAGGAAGAAATCTCGGAAGTATAATGAATGCAAGAAACCCTTCAGTTTTCATTCAGACCTTATGAACCGCAAAGAACACACTGGAGAAAAGCCACGGAAATGTAACGAAGGCAGGAAAGCCCTAGGTCACTCTTCATCTCTTACTGAACATCAGAAACATCAGAAAATGGGGAGGAATTTGGGGAGGAAGGCCCAGAAATGCAGTAACTGTGGGATAGCCTTTACACGAAGCTTGTCCCTTACTAAGAGAAGAAACTGCACTATATGTGAAAAATGTTGGAAAAATCTACATCAAGATGCATCCTCAGATAAAGATGAGGGAGCTGAGATGGGAGAGAAGACCCACAAATGTAGCAAATGTGGAAAAGCCTTCGGCTATAGTGCCTCCCTGACCAAACATAGGAGAATTCACACAGGGGAAAAACCCTATATGTGCAATGAATGCGGAAAAGCTTTCAGTGACAGTTCATCCCTCACGCCACATCACAGAACTCATAGTGGAGAGAAACCCTACAAATGTGATGATTGTGGAAAAGCTTTCACCCTGAGTGCCCACCTCATTAAACATCAGAGAGTTCATACTGGAGAAAAACCCTACAAATGTAAAGAATGTGGGAGACCCTTCAGTGACAGTTCATCTCTTATTCAACATCAGCGAATTCATACTGGAGAAAAACCCTACACGTGTAACAATTGTGGAAAGTCCTTCAGTCACAGCTCATCCCTTTCCAAACATCAGAGGATTCATACTGGAGAGAAACCCTATAAATGTGGTGAATGTGGAAAAGCCTTTAGACAGAATTCTTGCCTTACTCGACATCAGAGAATCCACACTGGAGAAAAACCCTATTTGTGTAATGACTGTGGGATGACTTTCAGCCATTTTACATCTGTCATTTATCACCAGAGGCTTCATTCGGGAGAAAAACCCTACAAGTGTACCCAGTGTGAGAAAGCCTTCCCTACCCATTCGCTCCTCAGTCGTCATCAGAGAATTCATACTGGTGTAAAACCTTATAAATGTAAAGAGTGTGGAAAATCGTTCAGTCAGAGTTCATCTCTCAATGAACATCATCGAATTCATACTGGAGAGAAGCCCTATGAATGTAACTACTGTGGAGCAACCTTCAGCCGCAGCTCAATCCTGGTAGAACACCTAAAAATTCATACCGGAAGGAGAGAATATGAATGTAACGAATGTGAAAAGACATTTAAGAGTAACTCAGGCCTCATCAGACATCGGGGATTTCACTCTGGAGAGTAGTTCTTGAAATACTGTAAGGGGGTGTGGGTGGGGGGTGGGGGTGGTGGAATCTCACCAAATTGTCCCTTATTAAAAACCTGGGGTGTAAACTACCACAGCCTTGATCTGCAGCCACAACTTTGATGGGTTGGCAGCTAGGAAAAACACTTTCTCCCATGCACGCTTCTTTGGCAAATCCTAATTTGGGTTGGCAAAGTCACATTGAAAGTGAAGAACGCAGGCGAGATGGGCAATGATTCTAAAAGGCCAAACGCAGATTTAAAAAGCAAGAAGCGGTGCACAAGACCCACTTAACCATTTCTCTTCAAGAGGTTTCTCTTAGCTTCTAGCAAGAACTGGTAGAATTCTGTTCCAGTTTGCCAACCACCTCGCTATATCACCTTGGGGCATGTCATTTGCCCTTTCTAAATTTGAGTTTCTTTACTGGTACAATGAAGTGGCTGAGGCTCATGATTTCTGAGTTTACCTCTGATCCTCTCTGAAGCTGTGGGAATAAGCTAAACACTTGGCTCGTTGGAATTTTCAAGTTTCTGTGGTAGGAAATTACTCAAGAGCCTGAGCTTCTAGCATAGTGAGAACGAAGTATACTCTTGGAATACTTGATGCCAAATCCCTAGACTGTCAGCAGGAACAAGTCAGTGAAGCTCACGCAGGTGTGTTTTCAGGGAGCATTTTAATTGGACAAAGTATCCCAACCTGTTTTTTCCTCTGGACTTTGAGTAAGGGGCTTAGGAATCTAGAGGGCATGCGTGGGAGCCATCTCAGCCATGAGAGTACCAGTCCTCGGAAAATAGGTTGGGGGCTGGGGAGGGGGGTGGTAGGGGAAGAAATGGGTGCTGAAAGCAGAGCTATTCTGGATGGATTGTCTTTTGCAAAATAGAATTATATTTTTTTAAAAGTTTGCTTATAGTAAGTATAGCTCCTTGTAATTGGAGTGCAAACATTGTGTATGGCAAAGGTCACAAGCTAAGAATGGGCCATTTGATATGGTTTCGTTAGTCTGCACGATAAGGGGTGTGTGTATGTGTGTTGGTGGAGTTGTCACCATTTAAAAATTAGATTTCATATTTAAAAAAATAAAGGCTTGCCTTGAAAAATTGCAAGGGGTGACCACACTGGCCCATATTTCAGTGGAGTAGTCAGCTGGTTTGGTGTGGTGCCTGCTGCCTTTACATGGGGAATCCACTCTTCTACTTGCCAAGTTCTCTCGTTTATAGGACCTGACTTACCCACTATAGGAACTTGATACTATGATCCTCTGCCATCTGGAGAATGCAGATCCTAAAATCTAAAGAGACTCTATTGATACGGATATTCAGGAAAAGAATGTAGAAATCAAAAAAAAAAAACTTTTCAGTTACATTTTCTTGTTGAAACTGGACCTGAAAGGAATAGAGTGTGCAGATACTAGTGGATTGTTACTTAGAAATCTCATTGGTGGAGTGTGAATAACAATTTCTAACTGAAAAAGGAACTAGAGCCCTGAGTCCATTTGGGTTACGTCTCAGGTGATAGGGTTCTGGAGGTGCCCTACTGATTCAACAGTGGTACTAAAAAGTTCCTCAAGTTGAAGTTTGAGGCAGCTGTTATATGAAAGAGAATGAAACCAGAAAACTTTTGGCTTATGGAAGAAGAACTTTCATGCTTACTGGAGACTCAGCAATATTTGCTGTGATTTAATAGGTGTGGGTTTGCAGTGCTACCTCTGGATTATACTGTTGGTTTCTTCCTTGTACCCCAACTCTCCCCACCCCAAAGCTTGTAGTTCAGATACTGCTGAGTGGTCAATTGATCTGCATAGTTAATTGCTCAGTGGACCAACCAGAGACATTCTAGCCATGAAAGGAATATGGTTTATGAGAATCATTCAATCTGGTCTCAGTGTTTTTTGTGAACATATATAAACCCTGGTTTGGTTTTTTTTTCTGAAAAGATAGAGTATGTGAAGGGAAGTATTTAAAATTCTTGAGAAGAGGCTTGTTCCAGGATGTTTACCAACATTCTCCAACATTCATAAGAGGATGTTTTATACCATTGTTGGGAATCTGGAACATAGTTTTTTTTAACAAGTTTTTTGGGGTGTAAGTTACATATAAAAGTCATTTCAAGGGTATAATTGAGTTTTGGCAGATTCACTGAGTTGTGCAGTCATCACCGTAATCCATTTTTAGAACATTTTATAACCTCAGATCCCTCGTGCCTGTTTACAGTTAATCCCTATGCCTACTCTTAGTCCCAGGCAACCACTAATCAGTTTACGCTGTCCGTAGAGTTGCCTTTTCTGGACATTTTATACAAATGGGGTCATATGTGGTCTTTTGTTTTTCATTAACGTGTTCCTAATTTCATATTATAGTGTATCAGTCCGTTATTTTTATTGTTAAATAATACCCTATTTTATGGGTATACCCTATTTTGTCCATTCACCAGTTGAAGGACATTTGGGTTGTTTACAATTTTTGGCTGTTAAAAAGAATGCTGCTTTGAACATTGATGTATAAGTCTTTGTGTAGACATGTCTTCATTTTTCTTAGGTAGATGCCTGAGTGGCTGACTCATCTGGTAAATTTTTGTTTAACTTTTTAAGAAATTGCCAAATTGTCTTCTCAAGCGAGTACATCATGTTGCTTTCTGAGCAGCACTGTATGGTCCCATACAATCTGGGAAATACAGATCCTAAAATCTAAAGAGATTCCATTGACAGAAAAATTCAGGAAAAGAATGTAAAAATCATACAGAGTGACTCTTCAGTTAAGTTTTCATTGTAAAATTACACCTCAAAGGAATAGAGTGTGTAGATATTAGTGGATTATTTCTTAAGAATTTCATTGACAGAGTCTGAATAATAATTTCTAACTGATGAGGCAGCTGAAGCCTTGAGTCTGTCAGGTGTCTCTACATCCTCACTAACCCTGGTTATATTATCTGTTTTTATGAGAGCCCTCCTAGGTATTTGAAATGGTATCTCTTTGTGGTTTTAATTTGCATTTCCCTGGTGGCTAATGATGGTGAGAGTCTTGTCATGCGCTCTTTAACTATTTATAAATCTTTGGGAAAATATTTATTCAAGTGTTTTTTTTTTCCATTTAAAAAATTGCCTTATTGAGTTGTCATGGTTTTTAGTCTACGTAAAAGTCTTCTCTCCAGTATGAACTCTCTAAATACCAGGTACTAGCCACAGAGAGTAACCTCAAACCCTGCTGCATGGTATTTATCAAAAGCTTGCTTTCAGTAACTACTTCTGTGTAATTGCCTAAAGGATATTTGATCTGGGCCATCATCCAAGTTCTTAAATTCATTTTTATGCCCTATCAGCTCATCAAGAGATTTTAAACTTTTTTTGATTCCTTATAGATTTGTTTTTATTAACCAGTATTTGACTTTATGCTTTTTATATACATTGATGGGTATTAAAATCAGCCCTTTAACACATTCTAATTTAAAATGCAGATCTTGCTTTTAAAAATGTTTCTTCTTACGGAGTTTCTGTTGAAGAAACTTTTTTCAGCTCACAGGACAAGATAAAAGCTTCTCCTGTCAGTGAGTCTACTTTTATTTACTTATTTTTGAATTAGTTTTTAGTGTGGTAAAATACACAGAACATAAAGTTGAGCCTTTTAGCCCTTGTTGGGAGTACGATTCGGTGGCATGAAGTACATTTGCATTGTTGTGTAATCTTCATGACTGTCTATCTCCAGAACTTTTCTGTCATCCTAAATGGACACTTATTATAGTTACTCCTCATTCTGTCCTGCCCACAGCCCCTGGTGACCACTGTTTTACTTGCTGTCTCTCTGAATTTGAATATTTGTCTTTTTGTGTCTGATTTCTTACACTTAGCATAATGTTTTTAAGGTTCATGATACAGCATGTGTCAAAATTCCATTACTTCTCAAGGCTGAATGATGTTCCATTGTACGGATGTACCATATTTTGTTCATTCATCCATCCACGGACATTTGGGTTGTTTCCACCATTTTGGCTATTGTTAGTGGTATAAAATAGAGTCCCTAGTTCTAAGCAGATGTTCTTAATGGCATCTAGAATGGTGATCCATTCCAGAAGGTTTTCCATTTACTTTGCCAAGGTCCATCAGAGGAATCACTATCTGTGGCAGCTATAGCCTTACAAAACGTGTTTGTTAAATAAATAATAAGACCTGGAAGTTGAAATTAGTCCTTGATCCAGGGGCTGCAGAGTAATACTGTTAGCAGTGATAAAAACAAGTCTTATACATCTTCGTGAGAGCTCTTGGGTGACCAGGTAAATTGTCTTTGAGCAGTAATACTTTGAAGTTGTGAGCAGATCTCAATAGTGGACTTAGAAAATTGAGTAAAAACCATGTGGTAGGGGTGCCTGGGTGGCTCAGTCGGTTAAGCATCCGACTCTTGATTTCAGCTCAGGTCATGATCTCAAGGTTATGGGATTGAGCCTCACATGGGGCTCTGTGCAGACAGTAGGGAGCCTGTTTGGAATTCTCTCTCCCTCTCCCATGGCCCTGCCCCCGCTTGCACGCGCATGCTGTCTCGCTCACAAAAAAAACAAAACAAAACCATCTTGTAAACAGTTGTGTTGCAATCCAGGTTTTGTTGTTTCATGTATAGAGCACAGGCAGAGAAGATTTAGTGTGATTCTTAAGGGCCCTAGGATTTTTGGAATGGTAAATGAGCATTGGTTTCAACTTGCAGTCACCAGCTGCATTAGTCACCAAATGAGAGTTAGCCTTTCCCTTGAGCCAGGCACTGACTTCTCTCTAGTTATGAAAATCCTAGGTGGCGTTTTCTTATAAGACTGTTTGGTCTGTATTGAAAATCGTTTGTTTAATGTAGCCGCCTTCATTAAATTGTCTTGCTAGATCTCCTGGATAACTTCCTGCAGGTTCCCCATCAGCATGTGCTGCTTCGCTTGCTGTTAAGGAGACAGCTTCTTTCCTTAAACCTCATGAACCAGTCCCTGCTAGCTTCAGACTTTTCTTTCTGCAGCTTCCTCGCTTCTCTCAGCTTTCAGAGAATTGAGGGGAGTTAGAGTCTTGCTCTGGATTAGGCTTTGGCTTAAAGGAATGTTATTGGTTTGATCTTCATATCAGCAGTAAGGCTGCCTTGCTTTCTTATTCATGTACTTATGGGAGCGCTGCTTTTAATTTCCTTCAAAAAACGTTTCCTTTGCGTTCATAACTTGGCTAACTGGGGCAAGAGGCCTAGCTTTTGGCCTATCAGCTTTCAACATGCCTGCCTTATTAAGCTTAATCATTTCTAGCTTTTGATGGAAAGTGAGAAATGTGTGACTCTTTCACTTGAGCACTTCGAGGCCACTGGAGGGTTATTAATTGGCCTAATTTGAGTATCATGTCTCAGGGAATAATGAGGCCAGAAGACAGGGAGATGGGGACAGAGGGTCGATGGAGCAGTCAGAAACATGCACAGCGTTTATCGTTGGTGTTCGTTGTCTTACGTGGGTGTGGTTCTTGGCACCCCAAGACAATTACATGAGTAACATTGAAGATCACTGATCATAGTTTACCATAACAGCTATAATAATAATGGGAAGGTTTAAAATTTTGTGAGAATTCCCAAAATGAGACACCTAAAACGAGCAAATGCTGTTTGAAAAATGGTGCTGGTAGACGTGCTCAACACAGGTTGCCACAGATCATCATTCAGTCTGTGAAAACAAAAAACACCACAATCTGTGAAGCACAATTAAGTGAGATATGCCTAGGTTCGTTTTCACAAATGCTACGTTTATTAAGGCTTCATATATACAGTGCACTTTAAGAGATGAGATGAATGAATATTCCCCAGAATATTCCTGCAGAAATCCAGTCTTATGTGTAAGACTGATGTGTGTTGGAGGGCAGGTAGGATGCAGGTCACAGTATGGTTGCATTTAACAGCGAAAATGAACTGTGTTCATTGCTAAAAATGAAATGTAAACATAGCACGTGGGAACACCCAGGAAAGGTGGCTCTGATGCTTGGGGATAGGAGTCCATTGTGTTCCTTGCTGCCACGGTGCAGGCCCTGCATTGTAAAGACCTTTCTTTCCAGCCCTGGTGAGGAGTTTGTGTTTTGTTACCAGGGCAGTGGGGAACCAGTAGAGGTTCTTCATGTGTGCATGTGTTTGCTGATAGAGAACTTCTGTTTTTGCTGTTTTTTTTGTTTTGTGTTTTCCTCAGAATTGTTTTTCCGTTGTGGAACAGCTTGATGCAAAGAGAGACAAAAATTTTAAGATTCTGGAAATACACTGTCAAATTATTGTCTATACAGGATAGCACGTTCATAGGGTCTCTCCTTTCTGTGGAAATATGGATGTCTCTATGATCTGATGTAAGGGATCTTTTCCCCAAACCAGGGCACTTGTGAAATGTCTCTCCTGAGTTAATCTGATGCTTAGTAAGTTGCAAATTACTAGCAAAATATTTCCTACCCTGAGAACATTGGTGAGATCTCTCTGCTGGGCTCTTTCTCTCATAGGTTCTAAGGTTGAGAGGTCCTTCCAGGTTAGAGTCTTCAGGTCTCTACCCCTACAGAGTGGTTCTGATAATCTACAAGCCTTGCTAAATATCTGCAGCTTTTCTGGGGTTTTTTTGCCATTGGTATTCAAGATGTTTGTCAAGATGTCCCATATAAAATGAGACCAAGGAGAGCATTCCTCTAAAGTAGTAATTAATGGATGCATAATCCCTAGTTTTTTCTCTTTGAAGAATCTTCATTTTTCTCACTGGATTTGCCAACCTCATCAGAACCTTCCTTTAGCTCTCAAAGCATCTTTAAGACCATTGTTTTAAAGGTCTTGTCTGGCAAGTGTGACCTCTGGGCTTTCCAAGGTACATTTTCTGTTGATTTATTTTATTCCTTTGAATGGGTCATACTTTTTTGTCTCTTTGTATGCCTTGTGATTTTTTGGTTGTTGTCGAAAACTCAGCATTTGAATCTTACAGTACGGTTAGCTCTGGAAATCAGGCTTTCCCTCTTTTCAGAGTTGTCTTTTTTATTGTTTTAGCATGTCTCTGTGCTGGGGATCAGTCTGTGAATGCTTAAACTTTTCTCAGCTCTCTTCTGACTCTGTATTTCCCTGGGAGGAGTCCATGGTATTCTAAATTCTCCCATATATCAAATTTTTTCTCAATGTCTAAAAAAAACCCAGGTCCTGTCCCTTAATCCTCTGGAAGCTACTTGAGCCAGTGGGGGTTGGAAGAATGGTAGTTGGCTTCTGTGCTCTTCCTTCATGATCAGAAGCGGCCACCCACAGTCCGAACCCAGAACTCCGACATTTAGAGACAGAGGTTTTTATTACTTCCTCTGGCACCAGCAAGCCCAACTACAGATGTGGGTTTCGTCTCCACAGCTGCCTCCCCCTGGGCTGGTCAGTAGAGAATGAGTGGCTCCTACTGTCCTGAAGGCTAGAATCCACCACTAATCATTGCAGTGTACCAGTCAGGAGTTCCCCTGGGAGCTGTAAGTTTTAAAATAGACTTCCTCTATTCCAGAATTATCACTAGCTACCTTTTTCCAGTACAGTTGTTGTCTACGTGGACAGATGGGTTCCTGGCTCTTCCTTCTCCGCCATCTTCCCTGTCATCACTTCCTTCATGTCTTTGATCTTTATCTTGCTTTCTGGAAATTTTCTTTAGCTTTATCTTGCAACTCTACTACTAAATGTTTTGAATGTTTTATTTGTGTTGTCGCATTTATAATTCTAAGTGCATTTTCTGATTCTCTTTTCCTTTTTTGTTTCATGGGTGAATTTCTTTTCTCTGAGGATGCTAATATAGTGTCTTTATTCCATGTTCTTCTGCTCCCTGCATTATCTGTCTTTGCTCTGAGTTGCTTTTAATCTGTTTTCTCTCTTTCACATTGGAGGCTTTCCTCAAATGTCTGGAGAGCTTTGACTATTCGCATTTAAGAAGAGGGCTCTAAAGAGCTGAATGGAAGGTATTTCATTTAGTGCATGCAGCACTGTCCGATAGCATAATGTGAGCCACACATGTAATTTCAAATTTTATAGTAGCTGCTTTTAAAAAGCAAAGCAGATGAGGTGAACAATATATTTTAGAGACATATTATTTCAACATACAACCAGTGTAAAAATTGACTAGACATATTTTTTGCATTGTCTCCAAAACCCAGTTGTATATTGTATAAAAGTTGCAGCACATCTTAATTCATACACTAAATTTTTCCTTTGAAGTACTTGATCTATATTTAGATTTATAAAACTTAGCATTGAAAAGTAGATTCACCTAGTTCTTCCAAACATATCTTGATGTTAATGTAAATGTACTTAAAGTTTTCCAATAACTGGATCAAATATCAAAAACATTACTTTGATATTTGCATCCACATTGACAAAACTGCTCATTGTTTTATTGGAAGAATTGATTTGATTTTGAAGCAAAAGCAATCATTTTGAAAATTATTTAAGTAAATTCACTAACTCTTGTGTCCACTCAGTATTGTGAACATCAAATTTGGCAAAATAATTGCATGAAATGGAAATAAAACTAAGTTTTATCCAATCAACAAACCATTCTTCACATTTGCTTTTTTCTTTTTTGGCATCCAACTTACACAGAATACTATTGATTACATTTAAAATTTACATATTGACCAATGTTAGAAAAATGTGTACAATTGTCATTTTTTATTTGTATTATGAAGTGTTTCAATTTTAACTAAATTATTTTACCTAAATAGGTACAAGTTTTTCCTGTTCTTAGGAGTTTCATATTTAGCTCATTCACATGCAGCGTTCAGTTAAGGAGAAATATGAATCACACTGCCACTTTTTGTCCATGATTATTGAATATATGGCAAGCATTCCTTTCATTTTAAGAAAACCTTAAATTGAAATTCCTAGTACAGGAAATCTTTGTAAAAATTCTTTTCTAACTCAACCAAGGAACATTGGTAGAGAACACAAGATCATTAAAAACATTATCCTCACCAGTTCCATAACCTGGCAATGATAATTTTGTAGCATTTGCACATTATATACTGAAGAATTTTAACATCTGTATTCTTGACTCTCTTTAAGAGTCTCCTTGAGAAAACTGAACACAAATATTTTCAAGAGTTATCAGACACTGGAACAAAGCAATGAGGGAAACATCATTCTCTTGCTTTAAAATTCTAATACAGCTGGTCTTTTGACTTAACATAGCTGGAGTCTCATTCTTATGATAGAAACTCGTTTTTCTGTCTCTAGCTGAAATTCTTCTTTGACAGATGGAAAAATGTCAAAAATACCTGTCATGAGTTTGAGTTTTTAGGCAATGAATTGACATTTCTTTGTAAATTTGGATGTTCTTTGAGACAGAATGTACCAGATTTTCAATGGGCACTGTCTTAGTACATGACTCATCCAAAGCTAAAAGTAAATACTTGGAACTTTCTGAATTTTAAATCAATTGATCTTTGATAGTATTAGAAACTTCTTGTATTCTATGAACAACTTTGTTTAGAGAGTTAATTGAAAATTTCAATTTTTGTAAATGTCTTTTTAAGTCTTTCATAATTTCTAAATTACCATAACTAACATAATTTCTTTTTATCGTCTCTCCATGTAAGATTTCTTGTGTATGTGTTAAAGAATTCAACTATTGCATAGCTGGCCAAGTTGACAAGTTCAAAATCCTGTTAAAAACTGTTTAAATTTTTTTGATGGAAATTGCTCATTTCATATAACTAATTTTGTGGAATTTTTTTTTTTTTTGCTGTTAGAATACTTAAACTCACTAGATTGTTGCTGAAAGTGACAAATATTAGCTATTGTCTTAAATATTGTCTACTGTATCTAACACATTTGTATACAACAAACAGCTTCTTCATTTTGCTGTGCCTGCAGTAAGTTGCAATGGCCATTCATCGATTGTGCACTATACCCTCTCCCCCTTTTGTCTTTCCTGTACTAGTTGTAGTACTAGCTTCTGTATTGCACTGAATTCTGCCTCAGTAACATGCCTTCATTTTGAAATTTAAATATTTTCCCTTATTTTTTTATCTAGAAAAAAGTTATAATTAAAATAGTATCTCAGTTGGTGGTTAGGATTTGCATAGATGTCACTGTAACTGTGCTGTCTGCATAGGTATGCTTTAACTTGTGCTAGCTACATAACATGCCCAAGTAAACACATTGTGATGTTCTTTCAGTGCATAGAAGAAAATCATCTGAACTGAAACAATCCGTTGATAACTGTGTAGATTGAAGTGTTTATCTGTAATACTAGAAATAATGCACGTCCCTCTACAAGCATTACAGTACAACATCCTATGCGATGCAACAGTTAAAGTGAATTGTAGTTCTACAAAAACAATAAAGTTGTGTTTAATGGAAAAACATTGACTCTGCTTCAGTTTTTTAAGCCTCAGAATGTGGCACTGTCTGTACTTGGAGTCCTAAGAAGCCTTCAGCAGCTACCATATTGGACAGTACAGAGTCAGAGTAAGCAGCACTAGCCACAGAGAGCCCAGCAGATCAAAGTGCTTAACTGATAACCGTTCATTTCCCAGGCAGGCATCCTACATTGTGTTGCATTCCAGTGTTTTGTAGCTGTACCATCTGGAGGTCCCAGAAGCAGAGAAAGCCAGAATGGGGAGCATTATATACATGGGTCCCAAATGGGTGCCACCGTGTCCCAGGTCACTGTAGAGAATTCTTAGGGGATTCCAGGATATTTTAAATTTTAGAGAAACACAGATACAACTATTGGGCATAGTACCAGATACTACTGTCTTATTATTTGGAACTTATTTAGCACATGGGACAGTTTGGTATTTCTTTTCTTGTGAAAAGACGATTGTGGTGCTAAGAATGCTCTAACCAAGAAACTTTGGGCACATGTAGCTTAGAAATCACTTCCTTGCTCTCCCATTGGCCAGAAATCAGTCACATGACACTAACTGCAAAGGAGGCTGGGAAATTGTCTTGCCCTCATTGTGAGCACATAGATTGCTTCTGCCACTATTTGTCCTGATCACTATACCCTTTCATTCTCCCCGCCCACCCTCCTGCTCCCCCCCCCACCCCCGCCCAGTACATACCTTCTTTCCCCCAGGGAGATAATCCAAAGTCTGTTGATGAGTGTTCACACCTTGAAGTCCAGGGTCTCTGGGTTACAAACTGAGTACCTGGGAGCAGCAGGTCAATTTGTGGGCTTCACAGAAAGATGATTGGGTGTTCACTTAGGTTTCGCCTCGGGGAAATTGCCCAAATGTCAGTGTCTGTTAGTCATCCTTGGAGCAGTGTAATTTCTCCAGAAGGACCTAGTTTTTCCAGAGAAGGAGCTATTCTGCCAGGGGCTACACACCTGGCTATTGTGGAATAGGCAGAAGAAATGCTGCATTGTGGGATGGGAGTTGAGAGTTCACCCCCCTTATATAGACTTCCACTTAATCTGTTTGCAGCCTGACATTTCATTTCCACCTTCCTCCAGGGCCAGGGGATCCAACTGAAGAGCCTCTCAAGTTCCACTTGGTGAGAGATCATACTGGTTTTCTGGGGGGTTTATGGAGGGATGGATAATCATTTACCATGTAAGGTAGGAGTGGCATTGTGAGCTTGAACTGCTCCTTACACATATTTTTAAGCACTAGCTTTCATTTTAGCCCCCAGTTGCCTCCTCACTTCCAGAGAACCTGATGCCTTCGCTTCCCAAATCTTTATAGGTCTCATCAGTACCCTTTGAAAGAATGCAGGCATTGGGGCGCCTGGGTGGCTCAGTCAGTTAAGCATCAGACTCTTGATTTCAGCTCAGGTCATTTACAGCTGGTGAGATCCACCCCACATTGGGCTCTGTGCTGACAGCATGGAGCCTGCTTGGGATTCTCTTCCTCTCTCTGCCCCTCCCCAGCATGATCTCACAGTTCATCAGTTCGGGCCCTGCATCAGGCTCTGTGCTGACAGCTCAGAGCCTGGAGCCTGCTTCAGATTCTGTGTCTCCCTCTCTCTCTGCCCCTTACCCATTCACACTATCTCTCAAAAATAAACATTAAAAAAATTTTTAATAAAAACATTTTTAAAAAAATGCAGGTGTGCCTTATTTTCTGTGCTGACAACAAAAGTTCCTGTAAACAACATGTGTCTTCATGTAATATTGTTTGCAGTTACATGTGTGTAATTTTTTACAACAGCTCTAATGAGATATAATTCACATCAAAATTTCACTTTTTCAGCTTTATAGAAGTAAAAATCAGCAAAATTGTAATTGTAAGATATTTAAAGCATACAAAGTGATGATTTGGTGTACATATACATTGTGAAGTTATTCCTCCCACCACCACCGAGTTAATTAGCACATCCATCACTTTACATATTTACCAGTTTTTGATGGGAACATTTAGGTTGTACTCTCCTAGCAAATTTCAATTATATAATAACAGTGTTATTAACTATATTCATCATGTTATACACTGGGTTCTCAGAACTTACGGGGCGCCTGGGGGGCTGAGTCAGTTAAATGTCCGACTTTGGCTCAGGTCATGATCTCATGGTTTGTGACTTCAAGCCCCGCATCAGGCTCTGTGCTGACAGTGTAGAAGCTGCTTGGGATTCTCTCTCCCTCTCTCTTTGCCCCTCCCTGACTTGTGCTTTCTCTATTAAAATAAATAAATAAACTTAAAATTGTTTGACTTTTTTCTTTTTTTTAGACCTCACATATAAGTAATGCCACACAGTATTTTGTCTTGTTCTGACTGGCTTATTTCACTTAGTATAATGCCCTCCAGTTCATGCATACTGTTGCAAATGACAGAATTTCCTTTTCTATGGCTGAAGGATATTAGTGTGCGTGTGTGTGTGTTTATCTGTTCATATGGATACAAACACTTAGGTTGTTTGCATACCTTGGCTATCGTGAATAATGCTGCAAAAATTCATTTCTTTGAAGTGTACAATTTAGGGGTTTTTAGTATAGTCACAAAGATGTGCAACTATCACCACTATATAATTCAAGAATATTTTTATTTCCCCCCAAATAAATTCCATACCTATTAGTCATCACTTTCTACTCCTCCCGGTCCCATCTGTACAACTACTAAATCTACTTTCTGTCTCTAAATGTGCCCGTTTGTTCTGGACATTTCATATAAACAGAATCCTACAATGAATGGCCTTTTGTTTCTGTCTTCTTTCACTTTAGCCTAAGGTTTTCAAGATCTTCTGTTGTAACATGTATCAGTACTTCATTCCTTTTTATGGCTGAATAATATTCCATTATAAATATGCCACATTATAGCATATTGGACATTGGCTTGTTTCTTCTTCGGGCTGTTATGAATAATGCTGCTATGAACATTTGTGTACAAGTTTTTGTGTTGACATATGTTTTCAGTTCTCTTTGGTGCATACCTGGGAGTCACATTGATGGTTCATGGGGCAATTCTGTTTAGCATTTTGAAGAACTGCTCAACTATTTCCCAAAGCAGCCACCCCATTTTACATCCCTACCAGCAATGTATGAGTACTGCTAGAATCAATTTTTTACCTCTTTGCCATCACTTGTTATTAACCTTTTTTGTAACAATTGGTTACAAAAATCCTACTGGTTCCTCTTTATTTTTCTCAAATGGAGTTTGCATTTTTTTTTTTTAAGTAGGCTTCATGCCCAGTGCAGTGCCCAATGTGGGGCCTGAACTCAAAACTCAGAGATCAAGGCCTGAGCTGAGATCAAGAATTGAATGCTTAACCAAATGAGCCACCCGGGTGCCACTGGAGTTTGTATTTTTGTTATGCCTTATGTTATTTTGGATGATTTTCCGGAGGACAAAGCAGAATTCTTTACTCCCTTAAAACCAGAAGCCCTATAGATCTTAAAATTTTTCAGTTGGGCTAATAATATGCTGTCAGTGGTAATGTCCTGCCTGGTTCTTCATCTGGAAATGTCTGTCACTTTACTATTGAAATTTCACTGAAAAAAATTATATTCCTGGGATATGCACAAGTTCACAGAACATATTACATGCTGGAAAAAAGCACATTTTTGGTGCAATCAGTTGTATCATATCAAGTCCAATTAGCTACCTGGAAGCAGTTCTGGATTATGCTGTTAGCATCAGGCTAAAACACTGCAGTGATGATTTTAAATGAGTTAATCCGAAATACTGTATTTAAAAGAGCACTCTTTTCGGGACACCTGGTGGCTCAGTTGGTTAAGCATCTGACTCTTGGTTTCAGCTCAAGTCATGATCTCATGGTTTTGTGGGTTCGAGCCCTGCATCGGGCTCTGCACTGGCAGCGTGGAGTCTGCTTGGGATTCTCTCACCCTCTCTCTCTGCCCCTTCCCTGCTCACCATGTCTCTGTCTCTCTCAAATAAATGAATAAATTTTAAAAAATATTTTAAAAAGGAGCACTCTTGTAATACCCTATTACAAAAATGCGTAATTGTGCATAGATTGACAGATTATTTAAAAACTTTCCCAAGCCCTGGGGCATCTGAATGGCTCAGTCGATTAAGCGTCCGATTCTTGATTTTGGCTCAGGTCATGATCTCACGGTGAGACTGAGCCCCACATTATTGGGGATTCTCTCTCCCCCCCTCTCTCTCCCTCCACTGCCTGTGCATGTGCACACACTCTCTCTCAAAATTAATAAACATTAAAAAAAGAAAAACTTTCCCAAGCTATAGGAATAACTAATAAAAAGTGTAATAGGAAAAAGTCCTATTCCCAGTAGTGACAAAATAATGAAACACAAAGATCAGTTGAGCGGGTTAGTCTAGCTATGAACCAAGTACCTATGAATAGAAAACACAGTAAAAGATGTGTTTGAAATCAGTGAAGGGTAGATGGGAGTATTCCATAAATGATGTAGGAAAAACTGGCTCCTAACTTGGAAAAAATAAAGAGGGATATGTATCTTACAGTGGGGACCAAGATAAATTCCAGACAGAGAAGTAGATGGGAGTGGGGGAAACATGAAGACCTGTGTTCATCCTGTCTCAAGTTGAAAATATTAATTCCCATTTAGGAGGCTTTTCCACAAAGTACATACCTTGTGGTTGTAGATCTTACAGACTTTGGCCTTATGCTGGCTGTTTATCATATTTCTTTCTCTCTGCACATAAGTCAGGAGTCTGGAGCGGTTTGGTAGCAAGCAAGCTCCTGTCTTGCAGCCTACCTTTCGTACTGGACATATTTTCTTCCTTTTAAAAATTAACTGTAGTAAGGTATAATTTACATACAATAAGATGCACATTTAAATGTACCACTTCATGAGTTTTGACAAATGTCTCCCCTTATGTAATACCCACCCCCAACAGGACACTGAAATCACCCCCAGATAATTCTCTCTTGCTTCTTTGCAGTCAGTCTCAATCCCCTATTCTCTGCTGTCACAGATCTAACATAACAGCTAAAACTGTAAAACTTACAGAATAAAACATGGGAGAAAAATTTCATGACCTTGAGCTAGGCAAAGATTTCTTAGGTGAGAAACTAAAATCAGTAACCATCAGGGCACCTGGGTGGCTCAGTCTGTTAAGCGTCCAACTCTTGGTTTCAGGTCAGGTCATGATCTCATGGTTCATGGGTTCGAGCCCTGCTTTGCTCTGCTGGCAGTGTGGAGCTGGTTGGGGTCCTCTCTCTCTCCGCCCCTCCCCTACTCACCCTGTCTCTGTCTCTCTCAAAATAAATAATCTTTAAAATAAAATAAAAAAAATAAAATCAGTAACCATAAAGGAAAAAAAGATAAGTATTTTCAAAATTAAAAACAAATGCTCTTGGCTTCCAATTTCTGGGCCAGCCCATGTTGGGTTTGGAAGTCATCACTCTGTCCTAACAAGAAAGAAGTTGAGGAAACTGAAAAATCAACTCTCTTTAGATACAGCAGAGAACTGAGGTCACAAACTGCTGCCCCCAAATTTAGAAAGTCAGACAGACACAGAGAATCATGTGATTGGAGTCAAAGCCCAAGAGCAGAAATCTCCATGGGAACCAGTAGTCCCATGGCAGGAAAACTTAAACTATAATTGAGGAATTATTGGAGGCTCAGTCTGGATATCTTTGAGAGTTAAAAAAACAAACAAACAAAAAAAGCAGGGGTGCCCATCTTGGGGATACCCCCACACTTGCCTGAGTTTTATCTCATCCCTGTATGGGGGACCCAGAAAGGTGAAGATTTTTATTTTTTAATTGTATTTTAAATAGTGGATAATTTGTAAGACCTAGAATTCAAAAAGTACAAAAGGTTATATAGTGTAAAGTTTCTTGCCTTCAGGCACTCCCCAGTTCTCTTCTCTGGAGACAAATCATATTATCAATTGTTTATTACATCCTTCTTGAGGTTTCTCTCTCTCTCTCTCTCTCTCTCTCTCTCTCACACACACACACACACACACACACACACACACACACACACACACACACACATTTTCTTCTTCCATTTTTTCCCTTCCATTTTTCACTGTGGTCTAATTTACCCCTTACCCTATTTGGAGGCAGAATTGACATCTTCATAATTCTGAATCTTCCTATCCAAAAGCATGGTACCTTTCCAAATTTTAAGTCTTTGTGTTCCTCAGTAATGCTTTAAAGCTCTAAAGTGTTCGTGGGTGCGCACCTGGCTGGTTCAGTCAATAGAGCTTCTGACTCCTGATCTCAGGGTCATGCGTTCAAGCCCCACGTTGGGTGTAGAGAGTATATTTAAAAAAAAAAAAAAAGAACTTGAAAGTGGTCTTCATTTAACTCTCAATCACTTTGGAGGCTTATATCCCCATGTGCTATCTTTTTGTAGCTGTTGGGAATGATAAATCCCTTCCTTGGTCTGTCATATTATTAGACTCAGCTGCAGAGAACCAGTTTGGGCTGCCCTGAGACCCCCATGAGCAATGATTATTTCTGCTCATGTAATCATAAGCAATAAGAGTGATAATTTTATGACTTCAAATTCACTGATTTCTGCAGGGAGATAACTAACACTTACTGGGTACCTAATATAGGCCAGGCATTATGCTGGTATTTTAAATAAATTTATAATATGTACATAACGCAGATGTTACTATCCTCACTTTACAGATCGGAAAAAAAAAAAAAAAAAAAAAAAACCAAAACTCCAAAGTCACAGAGGCAGTAAACTTTTGGCCTCTAAGCCATTATTTTCTCCCTTAACCTAGAAGGAGCTGTAGTAGGCAGTGACATGACTGGCCATTGTTCACTATGAAATTTTCACTCTCTGTTGCTAATTACATACCACTTAAATGTGTTTTATTAGATAGATCAAACTCATTACAATTTTTAGATAATGAAGGCAGTATGTATTTTTACTAAATGGTTAAAAAGACGTGGTAATCATCCAAATGAATTCTAGATTCCATGTGTCTTTTTTTTTTCATGCTTTCACTATTGTTTTCCCCAAATTTTCACCTTTCAGCATTCCCATAAATGCAGCTGGCATGTTTTCAAACCCTTCAGTGATGTATTCACGGTACTGGATTTTACCCTGTATCAAAATGACAACAAATATAACAGATTAATTTCATATTCTGAATGATATACTTTTCTCATCATAGCAACAAATTTATCAGGAACATCATTATCTTGGACATCTAAGAGGGAGGCCCAATCCACCATGAGCGAATAGTCAATCTAGTGGCATGAGCCACAAAGTACACATAAAAGTTTGGTAACAGGTGTTAGGTCACAGTATAACAATAGAAGAAATGCTACAGGAAAGTGATTAAGCAATTTATAAGTAAATCACATGGAAAAGTTTAATAATGTAATGATCTCAGAAGAGGTGGAAGAAGATGGAAAAAGGGGCCCCCTTCCAGAGTATTAACCACTTTAATCCTTCCAGTAGCTTCATGATGTAGCATCATTACCTCTCTTTGACCCCTGAAGCGGCAGAGCCTGTTCAGGAATTGTAAATACCATGGCAATCTAATAATTCGTCCTCCCTTCAAGCCCAGATTCTTTCAATATGTGTTGAACATTCACTTAGGAATGTGGGAGGGAAGGGCTTATTTAGTGAGGGTTTTTCATTTCTCTGCTACAAGGCAGTCTACTAAGTGGAACTAATTTACATTTTCAAGGTTTTTATAAAGGGTCTTCTGTGGAGACTGGCGTTACCGGATACCATTTATTTTCTTAACATATTCCAGTGATGGCTTAGTACCCTTTATGAATTTATGGAGGGACAATTTGCTTGGGGTCACTCAACTAATTGATAAGTACGGAGGCTGGGATTTGAGGAGGCCTTGACTAGGAAGCCCCAGCTCTTTTCTGTTCTTAAAGGAGGCAAAGAACCTGTAAAGGGGCAAATGCTGTAATTAAAAGTTTATAAGTTAAAAGTAGAGGATGAATACTAATATATAGGTGATAATAATATGGTAAATTAAGGTGCAGAATACAGGGCATATTGAAACCCTTTGTACCATCTTTGTGATTTTTCTATAAATCTAAAACTATTCTAAAAGAAAAGTATATTTTCAAGAAGAAAAAGAGATGAGAAAAAAAAAATAAGTAGTTGAGAGAGAAATTAGGCCAATTCACTAGTTACTGAAAACAAAACTGTAATTAGGTCCACTCTGTTAGAAGGAGGCATTAGGAAGACCAGCACAGTGGTTTCTTGTTGTCAGTTGCCATCATGGGAGGGCTAGATCAGATTTCACCAACAGGGACAAAGAGGCTCCACACTGGGAGCTTGAAAATCATTCAGCTCTTCCCAGCTTCCTGGAAAGAGCCCAGCTCAGCACTCCAAGCGTTGGACTGGGAAAAACACCAAGCTCCAGTGGCTGCCAGAGGAGCAATCTATTTGAATTGGGAAAGGATGATAAAGCCAAGAGTTTAGAAGTGTGAGATCACTTTTCCCCTCCAAAACTAAAATAACGCCCCTTGGTTATTCAGAATTCTGTTGACTAAAACTGCAAATTGTGAAAGATGGGAAAAGTATCACAACATAGGACAGGATTGGCTTCTTCCTGTGGATTGAAAGCCATGGCTATAGGAAGATGCCAATTTGGGACCTGGAAGAGCCACAGCCCCAAATATATGCCTCTCCAACATTTATCCAACAATATTCATCTAGAGTTTACATTGATTCAGACACTATTCTAGGTGGTGGGGATACATCAGAAAAAAACGCATGAATGTTACTGCCTTCATGGAGGTTACATTCTCACAGGAGGGCGATGGGCAATAAATATACATGAATTATAGTATACATCATGTTAAAAGATAATAATTGCTATGGGTAAAAGTAAGATAAGGAGGATCAAGAATGGAGGGGGACTGCAATTTAAAATAGGGGCATTATGGGGCACCTGGGTGGCTTAGTCAAGTTAAGCGTCCAACTTTGGCGCAGGTCATGATCTGGTGGTTCATGAGTTTGAGCCCTGTATCCAGCTTTGTGCTGACAGCTCAGAGCCTGGGGCCAGCTTCAGATTCTGTGTCTCCCTCTCACTCTAACCTCTTACCTGCTCACACTCTGTCCCTTTCTCTTATTAATATTTAATAAACAAATATTTAAAAAATAATAAAAAAATAAAATAAAATAGGGCCATTTTAAAAGTTGCCTCATTCAGAATGTAGTTATGACTTGAAGGAGATGAGTGAATTAAGGAAGCAGTTACAGAGGGCAGAGGGAAGTGGGGAGGGACTGGGCAAAGAAAGCAAGGGGTAAACACTAAGAAATGAAATTAGGTAATGGAGGCCAGACCATGTACAATCTCGTAGGTTTTTTTTTTTTTATTAGTTTATTTTCGAGAGGCAGAGAGAATCAGAGTGCCTGTGGGGGAGGGGCAGAGAGACAGGGAGACACAGAATCAGAAGCAGGCTCCGGCTCTGAGCTGTCAGCATAGAGCCCAATGCGGGCCCGAACTCACAAACCGTGAGATCAAGACCTGAGCCGAAGTCGGTCGCTCAACCGACTGAGCCACCCGGGCGCCCCTCGTAGGTTTTATTGTAAGTGAAACGGGGAGCTTTGCAGAGTTTTGAGCATAAGAATGACATGGTTTGATTTATGCCTTAAAATATCACACTGGCAGCTGTGTTGGGAATTGTCTGTTGGGGCACAAAGTTGGGAGGCCAGACAGAGGCTACTAGGCTAGATAAGAAGGTGGCCTGGACCAGGGTGGTGGCAGTAGAGGTGGGAGAGCTGGACAGATTCTGTGTATATTTTGAAGGCTGAGCCACCAGAATTTCCCAACAGATTAAATGTGGGTCTGAGAGAAAGAAAGGAATCAAAGATGATTTCAAGGTTTTTGGATTGAGCAACTGGGGGGGTGGGGGTGGGGATAGAATTGCCGTCACTGAAATGGTGAGGTCTATATATGGAATGGATTTGGCAGGAAAGATCAAGACATATTTAGTTTTTGACGTGTTGAGTCGAAGATGTGTATTACACATCTAAGTGCAGCTGTTGAGCAGCCCAGAGCCCTGGGGAGAGATCCAGGCTGGAGACAGACATTCAGGAGCTGTCAGCATACCAATGATATTTAAAGCCAAGAGCCTGGATGAGCTAAGTAAGGGATAGACAGACTGTGGGCAGAGAAGAAAAGAAGTCCAGTGACCATACCTTGGGACACTCTATTATTGATCTGCAGAGGAAAAAAGAAGTTAGCAGAGGAGGAGGTCCTCTGAGAAGGACAAATCTGTGAGGAAAACCAAGAGCCAAGGGAAGGCAAGGGAAGAAAGTGTACCAAGGACAATGTGATCACCTCTGTCAAACACCCCCCAGAGCCAAGTGATACTAAGAACTGACCACTGCAGTTCACAATCAGGACATCGTCAACCTTGACCAAAGCAATTATGGTGGAGCGGCAAGAGTACAAAAGCCTGATATGTGGGTTCACAAGAGAATGGAAAGAGAGGAACTGCAGACATTGAGTGTCAACACTTCCTGGGGCATCTGGGGGGCTCAGCTGGTTAAGTGTCCCACTTGGGCTCAGGTCATGATCTCATGCTTCCTGAGTTTAAGACCTGCATGGGGCTCTGTGCTGACAGCTCAGAGCCTGGAGCCTGCTTCAGATTCTGTGTCTCCCTTTCTCTCTGCCCCTCCCCTGTTCACACTCTGTCTGTCTGTCTGTCTCTCTCTCTCTCTCAAAAAAAAAAAAAAAAAAAAAAAACCACATTAAAAAACAAACACTTCCTGGTATTTTGTTCTAAAAGGGGGAACAGTGAGATGGACCTGTATTTGCAGTGGAAATGAAGCCTGTCATGTCAGAAGAGAATGGGATCCAGTGTACAACTGGGGGAGTAGCTCTGGAGCTCCTCACCTCTAAGACCCATGTCAGCAAGTCTTTCAGAGCCTTCTGACGGACATCTCCTTGCCAGCGGGTGACAATGAACCCTTCCATGCGGAGTTGCTGATAGATGATATTCTCTGGGGGTGGGCCTGTGAAAAAGGTGGACACATTTAGGTGACAGGGTCCAGGGAGGTGGCCGTGGTGAAAACACAAGCAGGATAAGTCACATCACTGTTCTAGATTTCTCCACTCTTTTCTGATCCACGAGGTTGTCCAAAAATCAACATGCCCTCTGTGGTAGACAGAATAATGGTCTCCACAGGTGGCCATATCTTAACTCCCAGAACCTATGAATGTGCTTCCTTACATGGCAAAAAGGACTTGGCAGACATGATTAAGTTAAGGGCCTTTAGATGAAGAGATTATTCTGTATTATACAGGTGGGCCCAATATAATCACAAGGGTCCTTGGAAGGGATGCAGAAAAGTCAGAGTCAGGAAAAAGTATGTGATGATGGAAGTACAGATTAGAGTGAAAGAGAGAGAAAGAGAGACTTTGGAAGAGTCTGTGCTGCTGGCTTTGAAGATGGAGGTAGGGACCATGAGCCACAGAATACAGGCAGCCTCTAGAAGCTGGAAGAGGCAAGGAAACAGACTCTCCTCTTGAGCCTTCAGAAAGAATTCAGCCCTGCTGATCCATGTTAGACTTTTGACCTCCAGAACTATAAGGCAATAAATCTGTGTTGTTTTAAGCCACTAAATTTGTGGTAATTTGTTACAGCAGCAATAGGAAACTAATACACACTCAGTCCTTGCACAGGCCAGGAAGCCAGGGAATGTTCAGCCTGCACATGCTAAAAGCAAGGCCCACCAAACACTGCCCAATGGCAGTCCATAGAACAGTGTTCTATGGAACAGAAGTGGGTCCTGAAGATAACGTGAAAATGTTCCTGTGCTAATCAACCATAAATACCCTGATATTCCCGACATGTAGAATGTTCTTTTTCAGAATCACATGGAAGGCTTATGAAAAGAGATTGCTGGCCCCTCCCCCAATTTCTGATTGTGGATATGGAATGGGTCCCAAGAATCTATATTTCTAACAAATTCTCAGGAGATGGTGATGCTGTTAGTCCTGGGCCCACACTTTGAGAACCACCAGCCTAGAAAAAGTACCAACCTACTCTGCAGCCTATCAAGAAGGTAGTACTCAGGGCCCCTGGGTTGCTCAGTCAGTTGGGCATCCAACTTCGGCTCCGGTCGTGATCTCATGGTTCATGGGTTCGAGCCCCATGTCGGGCTCTGTGCTGACAGCTCAGAGCCTGGAGCCTGCTTTGGATTCTGTCTCCCTCTCTCTCTGCCCCTCCCCCACTCACACGCGCGCGCTCTCTCTCTCTCTCTCAAAAGTAAATAAACATTAAAAAAAAAAAAGGTAGTACTTTTCTGTGTGAGAGAGAAAAGGTTGTGTTGGTTGCCTGGCTTATTTTCCCAAGGATCCTGAGTGACCAGAAACTGAGGGAATGACACCTGAACATAGTCTTAAAAGTTTCAGTAAGTCAGGTGAACATGCCCCTGAAACCTCAGCACCAGATGAGCTGAGGTGACTGGCAGAATTTATTTGCGGCATCCTTGATAACTGGCATCGCTCAAGCTGAAAGTTCCTACTCCCTACTTTGGAGAAAGTCACATTAGCAGTCAGAAAAATGAGGCCTTGTCCTGAACCAAAAGAAACTAGTGCAAGAGGAGTGAGATATGAGGGTGACACAAGACAGCAGCACATCCAAATGTCAGGTTGCCCTTGCAGAGAGGGTGCTTCTTTAGGAGATGCACACCAACCATATTTCTCTTTAGGTTAAGAACTGGAATCCTCATTTCCTCATCTTGGGAGAGGATGAAATACCATTTTTGGGCTTATCCACCCTGATGGGAATATAGTTTCTTTATTGGGAGCAAGAAGAATGTGGCATTTGAACGTGGCATTAATGCTGGGGCAAATAATTACCTCTGAGCTACCCTAACAGTGATATATGTTAGAATTTCTGGAGCTCAGAGGCAGGGCAGGATCTCATCTAAAATGAATGGACAAGGCCAGCTGACGTCTCAAAGACCTTCAACTTCCAATCTAATTGCTAACAAGACAAGATCAAGTTACTGGACCCAAATATTTGGCTGTACCTTATTGGACTATGGTCAAGAAAATGCATCCTGGTGCTTTGCTCAACGGACAGGCAGAAGATTTCCCAGGATTCTAGCTTAGCTTCAATTAGAAAAATAGAGGGGGGAAAAGTCCATAGCAATAAGACTGCCACGTACACCTGGAGTCTTTTTGGAGATGGTAGTATCTTTGATTTTTCCCAGCCCAAGAGGGAGTCTGCAAGCTGTCCTTTCTCAGTCCCTTCCACTCTCGCTCACCTGTCTCAGTGCAGTTGTGGGATTGTTAACTAGCAGGGCTGTAGGGTTTCATTCCCATGAGTGAAGCCCATCACAGAAGCCAAATTTATTTATGGTTATCATCCCAGATCTTGATGATAATCTCTAAGATTCCTTTTGCTCTTTTTTTTTCTTTTTTTGGACCACAGGTCAATCTATAATCTCACCAACAGCACAAAATCGTTGTAGTAGGAAAGGACTCTGTACGAGGAGTGCAGAAGGCCTGTCTTTGAGTCTCTTACTAATAGGATTTAAAGAGCCTCTGGCCTTCTTGCCCATTCATCTCTCCATTCATAAAACAAGAGGCCTGCACAACATCTCTCAGAGAGTTAGGATTTCACAAATAGAGTTCTCTAGTTGATACTGCTTTTAGACCTTTGTGGGTATAAAGAGGGCAGAGGGCAGTCTCAGCATAGGAAGAGTGGAGAAGTGGAGATGGATGCACAAAAGAAACAAAATAAGGACAGTCCAGGAACAGAGGGGAAATGCATGCTCCTCTCCCTTTCCATGGAAATTGTCAGTCTGGGGGAGCCAGTGTGTCCCGAAGCTCTAGGAGGCACTGCCCTCCACTGTCGGAAGGAAATGGCGGCCTGTTATTTGCTTCACCCACATTGAGTCATCCTCTCCAATCCCCATTCCTCCAGCAATGTTCTGAATATCCTAAAGAACCCTGATATTGCACCAGCCAGGCCAAGGTGTTCTGTCTCTAAATCAAAGCATGGCTGTCTTTTCACAACTTTGCCCAAAACAATAGGTAAACAATTAAAACTTTTAACAATTATCAACATTTCTTCCCTATTTTCAGATTCTGTTTTTTCTCTATATCAAAATCTAACATAAGTTATTTAGCACAAACATATAAAAATACATAGTTTTAGTTTAATAAACACTACTTCATCAAGAATATCAGGAAGTCTGGGGAGCCTGTGTGGCTCAGCCAGTTAAGTGTCCAACTTTGGCTCAGGTTATGATATTGCAGTTCGTGAGTTCAAGCCCCAGGTTGGGCTCTATGCTGACAGCTCAGAGCCTGGAGCCTGCTTTGGATTTTGTGTTTCTCTTTCTCTCTGCCCCTCCCCTGCTCGCTCGCTCTCTCTCTCTCTCTCTCTCTCTCTTTCTCTCTCAAAAACAAATAAACATTAAACAAATTTTTTAAAAAGAGGAAAAAGGAGAAAATTATTTTTTAATTATTTTTTAAAAAGAAAATTATTATCAGGAAGTCTTTTTAATATTTTGATAGTCACTGGCCTATATACCATATCCGTGAATTTTCTCCTTGCCCAGTCTTTCTACATCTGTGGTCGTGTGCATGAGCTCATTACCTGGGGGAAGTGGGCGAGTAGTATTATACACAGAGATGGCCCCACAAATAGCAATCCTTCCAAACTTCTTCATCTGGGGGATAACAATGTTTGAAAACTCTCCACCTACCTAAACAGGATGAAAAAAAAAAAACAAAAAAACAATCCACTTTAATCTAAACACTAGAAGATTCAGGAGAATCATTAAGTCACAATTACCATTTCATAACATTTATTTTAGAAGGAAAAAAATCAGACTGAATTAGCACAACAGTGCAGAAAATTGCACTTGAAAGGGACATGTGAGGTTGGACATTTCTGTTTTACTGTAGGAACGTACCATATATAACTTATACATTTTACTTTATTATATTTTGGGGTTTTCTGACCAGTTCAATAATCTCTTTGCCCCTATCTAAAACCATGGAAAAAAATAGTCGGAAGACACATCAAGAACAAAGTTGGAAGACTCATATTTGACAATTTCAAAACTTACTACAAAACTGTATCAATCAAGACAGCATGGGAGCAGAAATATAGATCAACAGAGCTAAGTTGTGAGTCCCGAAATAAACTCTTACTTTATGGTCAATTGATTTTTGACAAAGTCCCAACACAATGAAATAGGGGGAAAAAACAGTCTTTTCAACAACTGGTGCACAATTACTGGCTATGGTAAAGAATGAAATTGGACCCCTCCTTACACAATACATAAAAATTAACTTAAAATGTATCATGGGCCTAAATGTATAAGCTAAAGTCATAAAACTCTTACAAGAAAACATAGGAGTAAATCTTTGTGACCTTGGATAAGGTAAAGCCTTCTTAGACATGACATCAAAAGCCCAAACAACAAAAGGAGACATAAATCAGCCTTCATCAAAATTTAAAACTTCTACAGGGCTCCTGGGTGGCTCAGTTGGTTAAATGCCCAACTTTGGCTCAGATCATGATCTAGTGGTCTGTGAGTTCGAGTCCTGCATCAGGCTCTGTGCTGACAGCTCCGCGTCTGGAGTCTGCTTTGAACTCTGTGTCTCCCTCTCTCTCTGCCCCTCCCCTCCTTGTGCTGTCTGTCTGTCTCTCTCTCTCTCAAAAATAAATAAACATTTTTAAAAAATTTAAACTTTTGTGCTTCAAAGGACACCATCAAGAAAGTGAAAGAAAAGAAAAGAGAAGGTGAAAGACAACTCACAGAATAGGAGAAAATTATTGCAAACCATATTCAGTCAATCCTCATTATTGGTATATTCCGTAGTTGAGAAAGAGACTACTTGCTAACATTTATTTATATCCCTCAAATCAACACTCACAGGGCTTTCCTGCTCATTTGCAGACGTGCCTAAAGCAGTGAAAGATGCACAAAGTTCCCAGCTAAAGTAAAAAAAAAAGTTGAGGTTCTCTCTCCTTTTTTCACCTCTCCCAGAGATTACCAAGGGGGGAAGGCAGAAGGGCACAGTACAGAGTAGTTCAAAAAGCTCCAGCTCTGGGGTTGGTTGGATGGGGTCTGAATCCCAACTCTGGGAGGATCAGTTTGTGGGGCAGCCGTAGGCAAACTTCTTAACACTTCTGAACCTCCTTTTCTCTTTTAAAAAATGAAGAAAAGAAAAGCTGTAGGAAGAGTTGTTTCTAGGATTTAAGATTGCAATGGAGGTAAAATATATACATGTATGTACATACTTGCCCTAGAAGCAATGCTCGTTGTTCATGGTGACTTGATAGAACATAACTACCAGGAATACTGAGAATTGACTGTATCTGATGAGGGACCTATCATAACTCTTATAAAGAACTCTTGGGTGGGAGAGAGCCAAAGCATAAGAGACTCTTAAAAACTGAGAACAAACTGAGGGTTGATGGGGGGTGGGAGGGAGGGGAGAGTGGGTAATGGGTATTGAAGAGGGCATCTTTTGGGATGAGCACTGGGTGTTGTATGGAAACCAATTTGACAATAAATTTCATATATTAAAAAAAAAAAAAAAAAGAACTCCTGGGGTGCCTGGGTGGCTCAGTTGGTTGAGTGACCGACTTCGGCTCAGGTCATGATCTCAAGGTCCATGAGTTCAAGCCCCACATCGGGCTCTGTGCTGACAGCTCAGAATCTGGAGCCTGCTTCGGATTCTAGGTCTCCCTTGCTCTCTGCCCCTCCCCCACTCATGCTCCGTCTCTAAGAATAAATAAACATTAAAACAAATTTTAAAAACTCTTAAAACTCAACAAATTGAAAAATGGGCAAAATATCTGAGTAGACATTTCTCTAAAGAAGATATATAAATGGCTCATAAGCACATGAAAAGATGCCCAATACCATTAGCAATTAGGGAAATGCAAATCAAAACCACAGTGAAATACGACTTCAAACCAACTAGTATAGCCATAATCAAAATGATAGTTAGTAAGTGCTGGCGAGGATGTAGGGAAATTGGAACCCTCATACGCTGCTGGTGGGAATGTAAAATAGTGCAGCCATTTTGCAAAATAGTTTGTCAGTTCCTCAAAATGTTAAATATGGAGTCATCACATGACACAACAATTCTACTTATAGGCATATACCCAAGATCATGAATGTTCACAGCATTATACGTAATAGCCAAAAGGTGAAAATTACTCAGATGCTCATCAATCGATTGATGGATAAATAAAATGTGGTATATCCATACAATGGAATATTATTTTTCAGCCATAAAAAAGGAATGAAGTACTGATACATACTACAACATGGATGAACCTTGAAAACATGCTAATGTACAGTGTAAGAAGCCAGTCACAAAAGGCACTTTGGGGGGGAAATGGGTGGTGATTCATTGTGGTGATGGTTGTACAATTCTGTGAATATGCTAAAAACCACTGAATTCAACACTTCAAAATGGGTGAATTATATCTCAATAAAGCTGTTTATTAAAGGCATATGTACTTTATATATTTTAGATGGAACTCTAGAAGGCTATTCCCTTGTATAGTACTTTGTTAGTAAATAAGATATTAAGTCCATTTCGTGCTTACGTTATCAAAATAACAATCGTAACCATCAGGAGAGGCTTTTTTCAAAGTTTCTTCCAAAGACTCTACTGTTTTGTAGTTAAAGGCAACATCATATCCAAGCTTTTTAAGGTAGGCAACTTTTTCATCAGACCCTGCTGCTCCAACAACTTTGCAGCCCTAAATGGGGAGAAAAAAATGGAGACCATTTATAAGCCAAAAGCATGGACTAACTCACCTTCCTAGCCTAGTATGGTCAGGTTCCCCAAGAACACCCTCTTAGGTGCTGAACCACATACATGAAGATACCATAATGGGCCAACAGACCCATAGGTGAAATTGGTCCCTGAATCAGCCTACAACCCAACGTTAACTTTAGCTTGTCTCTGACCAACCAACAGATTCTGGTCTATGTTTATGTGGTTTACAGCTCGTTTCAACTTACTGACTTGACAACCTATTCATCTGACTCTCATTTCTTTATTTTGGGTCTTCTCTTGCAGTGACTTGCATGCTATCTTTTGGAACAGTGGTGCTTTAGACTATAATTTGGGCTCAGCTCTGGAACTCTCAGCCATCTTGTCACTTCTCCTGGTGACTGCCCCTTTATTATTTGATTTGGGCTCAAGCATTGGACTAGATAGAACCTGTCTAATCATAGAATCATAGAGGAACTGGAGAGCATTCTGAAAAGCACTTTCAGGATGAGCTAGAGATTGTATTGGTACACAAAGAGTAGCACTTCAGAAATCTCTCTTGCATTCTCAATACATCTTCAACTTCCAAGCAAGACCCACTAAACAAAACTCCCTGAGATCAGAGAAGGTCTGCTCTGTTCACTGTTGTATTCTCAGTGTACACTGTGGGTATTGAGTAAATGTTGGGTAATGGAAGAAGACACTTACCTTGAGCTTAGCTATCTGGCCCACAGCAGAGCCCACTGCTCCTGCTGCTGCATTAACCATCACTGTTTCTCCACCCTTCACACCACAGATGTCAAGTAGGCCAAAGTAGGCTGTTAGCCTGAGGGAAGAAAATTAAAGATATGTGGGTTGATTTGTGGCTTTCTCTTATAAGTTGTTCAGATATATCCTGAAGGCCTTCTCAACAGCCCAGTGCCATGGGTCCAATAAAAGACAGAAAATATAGGAATTGAATATTACCAGCCACTAATGGTCCACCTCCTCCTTCCTCGCTCCTAGATAGGAATAAATATGATGGGAACCAGAGAAGAAATGGAGAGTTGGTTGGAAAGGCGCTGCACCCTGTTTATCCCTAGGCCAAGTCTCAAGAGCAAAAGAAGATTCTAGGACTCTGGGGGTCCTAGAATAGACAGCTTGTGCCTCATTCCTATATACGCCCTGGGGAGATGGTGAACTTCATGGGGAAAGCCTCCATGTCATCATGGTGCCATAACCATAGAGCAGATGAGAGGATCCAAGAGAAACACCTTGAGTTTTCCATGGCTCCTAAGTGGTATGGAAGAGCTTCTGAAATTTCCCCATCTCATCCTAAGTGAGATGTTGAAGTTAGCTTGCAGGGAAAAAACTATGGGGTCTACAAAGATGCAGCTCAGAGAGTACTGACAAGAACTGAGTGAAGAAACCACCAGCTTGGATGGCCAGCTTGGAAGGGGATGTCACTGAGGACTCAGTGGGAAAAGTCACACTTTGAAGCAGGAGAACAGCATAAGACTAAGATAGATCAAGACCAAGAAGTTATTGGGGCACCTGGGTGGCTCAGTTGGTTAAGCGTCCAACTTCGGCTCAGGTCATGATCTCACAGCTCATGAGTTCGAGCCCCACGTTGGGCTCTTTGCTGTCAGCACAGAGCCCACTTCAAATCTTCTGTCTCCCTCTCTCTCTGCCCCTCGCTTGCACTTGCTCTCTCTCAAAAATAAACATTTTTTATAAGTTAAAAAAAAAAAAAAAGATCAAGAAGTTGCTGTCGCCCCCCTGCTGACATGGAATCTGTTAGCCCTGGAAGCTCTGCATCAATCTTGGGGAGAAGAAAAAGAAAATTCTGAGTTTTGAACCTGAACAATGTGAGAAATCACTAAATTAAACTGAGGCTCTGTTTTACTACACAAGCCAAGATGCAGGCTTGGGATAGAGATGAAGTACAGCAATAGAAAAATTTTGAGTTTTATAATCATGCCCCTGAGTCTGAGTCAAAGAAATCTATATCCACTGTGGCAATTGCTAAGCCACTTGCAAAATTTCAGACAAATTCATGTAAAGTTGTTTCTATAAGAAACAAACTATACATTAGCCTTTGCCTATATCCGGGGACCCATTAGAGTTGGACATTAAAGGCAAGGCAGTGAAAGGCATAGAAATCTACACATTTTCTGAGGACCCAAAAGCTAATATTCCCAGTAATTTTCAAAAGATGAATGGAGCACCATCTGCCTCAGAATCACCTGGAGTTTTATTAAAAATTTAGATTCCCAGTCCCCACCTCAGACCCACTGGTCCAGAAATACTGGGACATGAACATCTGAATTTCATAAGAGTAGGTGATTCTTAGGAATTTAAGCAACTGAGAACCACCACCTTAATGAATGCTGAAACCAAAGCACACTGGGTGAGCTAGCATAACCTCAAAAGAGAAGCAGAAGGTGCATTTTCTGATTATATCATTCCACTCATGACAATCGTTACCACCCCCCAACCCCGATCTCCCTTCTAGAAACCCTAAAATCACCTCTCAATTAGACATACTGCCCTAGAAGATACAAGGCCTCTCCCAAACATCATATCCTTTTAGAAGTAAAATGGAGAAGCCAACAGTAAAGCAATCTTAGAGGAAAAATTAAAGGTACCCTTGGGACTAAGGGGGGACTTAACATATAACAGTTTGGAGAGCAAAACACATGAACTCCTCCAGCTTAACTGAGAAAACAGAGGTCCACTAAAGGAAATAATGCAAACCTGGAGGGAATGCTAAATCTCTGGAGCCTGGACAGCTGAAAGGCACCCTAGGTTTCAAAGTTCAACTTCTTTTTTTTTTTTTTTTTAATTTTCTTTCTTTTTTTTTTTTTTTTGAACGTTTATTTATTTTTGGGACAGAGAGAGACAGAGCATGAACGGGGAGGGGCAGAGAGAGAGGGAGACACAGAATCGGAAACAGGCTCCAGGCTCTGAGCCATCAGCCCAGAGCCTGACGCGGGGCTCGAACTCACGGACCGCGAGATCGTGACCTGGCTGAAGTCGGACGCTTAACCGACTGCGCCACCCAGGCGCCCCACAACTTCTTTTTTTATAATGTTTATTTATTTGTTTTGAGAGAGCGAGCGAGAGGGGGAGGAGTGGGGAAGAGACAGGGAGAGAGGCAGAGAATCCCAAGCAGGCTCCACACTGTCAGCAGAGAGCCCCACAGTCTCACAAATTATGAGATCACGACCTGAGCCAAAATCAAGAGTTGGACGCTCAACCCATTAAGCCACCGAGGCACCCTAAAGTTCAACTTCTTTTATGGTCTATAGCAGAAGTTCTAGCACTCTTGAAGGGCCGACCCATCCCACTGGTAAGTAGTCCAGAAGGCAGGAATTGCTCAAAGAATGGGCAGTGTGTCACTAGAGAAGGTTAGAAGCATGGGATAATGCCTCTCCCTCAATCAGTGAGAACCAATGGTATGAAGTTGATTGTTTATGGAGTAAAAATGCACTCCTTGGGGGTTTGGAACAGGGTGAATGAGAAGTACACACAAATGAGTAAGTTATCCTCTGTTTTAGGATTCAAATCTCCTAATATTTTACAGATTACTTTCTCCCCATCTAAGTCATGGGAGACTTGCTCCAAGGTTTCCTCATGTCTGCCTTCACCCCTGCATTCCTACACCTGGCTCACAACTTAGAACGACAGGTGGGATAACAAGGTGGGATGAGAAGCTCTCCCTCGTAGAGGTTATGGGGCAGGTAGGCAGGACCTGGAAGTGCTATAATTCTATTTAGTGCTTATTTGAAAGTAAGAAGGGGGTGCCTGGGGGGGCTCAGTTAAGTGTCCCACTCTTGATCTTGGCTCAGGTCATATCTCAAGGTTCGGGAGATCAAGCCCTGTGTTGGGATTCTCTCTCTCCCTCTCCCTGCCCCTCCTCTGCTCATGCTCTCTCTCTCTCTCTCAAAAAATAAATAAACTTTAAAAGAAGACTAAAAAAAAAAAGCAAAAAGGTATTAAGCACCCTCTAATTTCACATTAATTTCAACATTGCCTCTTGGTCACAGCAATACTAAGGAGTTCATAATCTGAGTGCAATATGAAGTTGGGGTGTATGGGACTGGTTTTTGCTAGAAGCTGATCATTTGAGGTATACATATCCAGTTCATTCTTTAGAAGTCTTTCAAAGTATGAAAAAGAAGGAGGGAGGGAGGGAGGAAGAGATCAAATAACTTAGAGAAAGAAAGGAAATACATGAATTTCAGGCTAAAAAAGTTTTGGGGGATTCCAAAAGGAATTCAATTGACCTTGCTTCTCCAGGCCACAAAAGGAAATTTGGAGCCTAAAGTACAGCTGAGATAGGATGAACTGACCAGGAGTCTTCCTGAGGGACAAGGCCAAAGGACTCTTGTGGAGTTTAAGTCTGTGCCAGCTGAGTGACTGTGCAACCATACTTGTGATTCATCTCATTTAAACTTCAGATCTCTTTATACCTCAGGAGATTCAGATGTGCATAGGGAAAGGTGAGGAATGAGAGACAGCACAGAAAAGCCAAGGTATATTGAATTCTCTTCCCCTTTTCAAACTCTGAAATGGAGACAGAGACCCTGAAGCCAAGACCCTTCCAGGGACAAAAGGAGCTGGTCCCTTTGTGTTACCATTTGCCAGCTGCTAAAGAGGGATCATGCCCCATGCTGCTTCTCACTGCCGCTCTCTGGTTCTGAGGGTCTCTGGCTGGATTTTTCCCTTTCTTTCCTTTAGTCCAAGGCTAACTCTAACCCATCTTATTCCCTTCTCAGTCCCACCATTTACTCTAACCAGCCCCTGAGCCTAGAATGTCTTGGGTCTCTTCTTGTTGACCACATTCTAGACAAACTATTTTGGAAAACCAGAATGTCAGATATTCAAATAAATGAAACATACCCATGAAACTCACCCTGTCATGCCAACTGTTCCCAGAGCCAAAGACACTGGTAATGTGTCTGGCCACTCTGCAGGCAGTTTTTCCAGATCTTTCCCATCAGAAATGGAGTGAGTTGTCCAGCCTGAAGAAGCCACTACCATAGTTCCTGTTGGGAAGGCTGAGTTTTTACTTTCCACAACTCTGAAAGATAAAGCACATTAAGATGTGGGAAACCTCTTTTCTTTCAAGGGAGTTAGGATACTGCATGGTTAGTATTCCTAAAAGGGCATGGAAGTTAATATTCCATGATTGAATACCCCACCACATCTCTCCATCTTATTCCTAGCCATTGGTTTCTCCTCCTCCTTGAGAAAAAAATATGGGCCATTAGGGAGGAACTCTCTGAACTGGTTCAACATCTGTCTCTGTCCTCACCCACTTCTCTTTAAGCAAGAGGTGTACATCCTCTGGTTCAAGGTGTTCTGTTCTGTTCTTCAGGGGCCACCCTTCATCTCCTAGCCCCTCCTCTCTCCTGAATATTTAAAATTGTCCTCTCCACTGCCCCCTTTCCCTTTTATATTCAAACTTCTTCACTGCCCAATCACTTGACAACCCAATGCAACATGGCCTCCACCCCTGTTACTCCACTAAAGTCACAATTTCTGATTGCAAAATCTAGTGGACACTCTTCACTCATCATCTGATTTCACCTTTCAACTGTATTCAGCACTCTGGGCTACCCAAACTCTTCTTCATTGGTTTCCACAATACTGCCTTCACTGGGCTTTTTGCCTCTCCCTCTAAGCTGCTCCTTTCCTGTCTCTTGCTGATTCTTATTCTCCCATCTTCTCCCACTGTTACCATTTTTTTTTACTGTCTTTCCCTTGATCATAAAATTATGTAACACATTTATTTTAGAAAAGTTATAATATATAAAATAAAAAATCAGTTCTAATCCCATAATACAAAGATAACTGCTAATATTTTGGGATGTGTTATGGCAATCTTAATGATATATTTAAAAATGTGTATTATAAGAATGCAAACTGGTACAGCCACTGTGGACAGCAGTATAGAATTTCAAAATTTTAAAAATTGAAATGAATTTCAGGGCGCCCTTCTGGCTCAGTCAGCAGAGTGAGCAACTCTTGATCTTGGAGGTGGGAGTTGGAATGCCACGCTAGGTGTAGAGATTACTTAATAATAAAATCTAGGGGCGCCTGGGTGGCTCAGTTGCTTAGGTGACCAACTTTGGCTCAGGTCATGATCTCATAGTTTGTGAGTTTCAGCCCCATGTTGGGCTCTGTGCTGACAGCTCAGAGCCTGGAGCCTGCTTAGGATTCTGTGTCTCCCCCTCTCTCTACCCCTCCCCTGCTCACGCTCTGTGTCTCTCTGTCTCTCAATAATAAATAAACGTTAAAAAGAAAAAATTTTAATAATAAAATCTAAAAAAAACCTGAAATGAATTTATTATACCAGTATTAGACACTTAGGTTATTTCCAGTATTTTCTAAATTATACTTCAATTAATATTCGTAAATATGAATTCATAATTTTCCTAGGCAATATTTCTATAAATGGAATTACTAGGTCAGAGACTATTAAAACATTTGTTAACTCTTGTTGCATGCATATTGCCAAATTCTTTTCCAGAAGCTTATGCCAACTTTTGCTTCCACCTTCAGGGTATAAGTGTATCATAACAACATTTCCATCCCTCAGTACTGTCTGTTGTTCATATACAGTACAGTATGTTGTTCATATCTTTGATCATCATATACGACCTATATGAAGAAAACTGTTAATGGGCCATAAGACAAAGATGGATAAATGGAGAGGTATACTTTGTGCCTGGAGAAAAATGTACTAAAGATAACACATTTCCTCTAAATGAATCTATAAAGTCATTGAAATCCCAAAAATCCAAATATAATTTCAATAAATGGTGTTATAACTGGCTTGTCACTTGGACATAAAGTAAATACTTCACCCATATTCCAAAATAAAAATTAAAGGATCTGAAGATTTAATTATAAAAAATTAGCATATAAAATGCCAGAAGAGAGGCACCTGGGTGGCCCAGTTGGTTAAGCATCCAACTTTGGCTCAGGTCACGATCTCATGGTTCATGAGTTTGAGCCTGGAATTGGGCTCTTTGCTGTCAGTGCCAGTCCACTTAAAATAAAATAAAATACCAGAAGAAAACATGAATAAATATTTTAGTTATTTTGGAGGGGAGGATGCCTTTCTAATGATGAAATGAAACCCAGAAGCCACAATTACAAATATTAATAATTGTATCACATAAAAATTTTAAATTATGACTGGACACAGGGGAAAGATAAAGATAAAGACACAGATATTTGCAACACTCCTATTCCTAACATATAAAAAGGCTTGTACAAATCACTAATAAAAGATAAAAAGACCTAAAGGAGGAAAGGAAAGGACATAAACATAATTCACAGAAAAAAATTGATAATTAATTTACAAAAAGAATGTCAACATCACTAATATGAAAGAAATGGAAATTAAACTAAGCATGAAGTATCAACGTGAATTCACCTCAGATTGCCAAAATTGATGGTAAGCAATGGGCATTTATTTGGTATGAGAAAGGTTCTTTAATACTATCGGTGGAAGTGGATATTCATACAATATTTTTGAAGAGCAATTTGACATTAAGTCCTCAAATTAAAAATGTGCATCTCCTTTGACCTAGAATTTATGCTTCTGGGAATTTAATGTGAGGTAATATTTATCCAAGTAGGCAAAGAATACACAGACATGCACATAAAGATGTATGTATATTCCCTGCAGAACTATTCGTAATAGAAAAAATAGGAAACATTTGCTATCAGGAATAGATTACTTAAATGACAGATAACAGCGGAATAATTTGCAGCCATTAAAAGGTAGGTAGTATATTTATATACTATCAACAAAAGATATCCATATTAAGTGAGAAAAATAAATTTTCTGAGGGGCATATAATACTGCTAGTTAAGAAAAATTATAGACATTGGTTTGTGTACTGAACAATTTTTGAAATAAGAATACATTAACAATAGTCATCTCTAAGGCTCAGATGATGGAGGAACTTTCAGTTTCCAAAATAAAAAATTGTGGTTCATTGGAATTTTTACTATAGTCATAAACTGGACAAATGCAATTTTTGAACTAATTAAAAGCAAGACTAGCAAAGTGAAATTGCCGTGATGACAATCTCACAGTCGTCCCTCCCCCACAGGAAAGGGGCAAGATGTCCCAAGTTGCTTCCAAGGTCAGTGAGTGAACCATACAGGCTGAAGAAACTGTAGGGGCGATGGACAGACTCAGGACCCAACAGAAGGTAAAAGAGAGATGTATTTTTCAAGCGCTGGGATAAATAGAAATACCTGGCCACTTGCTGCCCCATCATCGTATCACCCTCCTTCAATCTTTTGGCTGCCACTCTGGAAAAAAAAAATTCTTAATACATAAGAGCATCAAGGGAAAACCATCTTGAGTTTCAAGCCAAATGGAAAATCAGTGGGAAAGTGTGTGCTGATACATGAAGGTAATATAACTGGGTGAAATGCGGGAGAGCTGCTAGAAGTAAGTAGTTCTGCTCTGTGACCCCAAAGAAGCATCTGATAGTATTTTTCTGGGAAATGAACATGAGAATCTTACCATCATATTCCACTGGGGTTGAGTTTCTACCAATGACTTAAAAGATGACAAAGATACCACTGGGTACTTGTTACTCAAATCACAAGCTGTGATATTGTGATTTAGAATTAGAATTATTATATTCTGTCTATATCCTGTTTCTGGCAGAGCACCTAAACCCCTGGGATTTCCTAATTAATGAGACTGATAAAGGTATCTTTTGTTATGTTAATGAAGTGACTTTTGGAAAGCACCTAAGGATGGGAGCTGGTTGCCAGAACCAACTGTGTGATTAGAGGGCTGTAACTTTCATTTCCCTTATCCAGATCTCAGGAAGGGGAGAGGGACTAGAAGTCAAATCAGTTGCCAATGGTTAATGATTTAATCAACTGTGCCTATGTAATGAGCCTTCATAAAATACGTTCAGAGAGCTTCTGGGCTGGTGAACACAAGGAGATCTGGGGAGAGTAGTGCCCTTGGAGAGGGCATGGATGCTCCTTACCCCTCCCCACATACTTTGCCCTATGCATCTCTTCCATGGGACTTTTCCTGAGTTATATATCCTTTTATAATAAGCCAGTAATCTAGTGAGTAAACTAGCTTCATGAGTTCTATGAGCCACTCTAGCAAGGAAGGTGTCGTTGGAAGCTCCAAAGTACAGGTAACAATGTGGACTTGAGTCTGGCATCTGAAGTGTGTGGGGGCAGTCTTGTAGGACTGACTCCTTCACGTGTGGGATCTGACACTATCTAACTAGATACTGTTAGAATTGAGTCGAATTGTAGGACACCCAGGGGTTATCAGAGAATTGGTTGGTATTGTGGGGGGAAAACCTACAAATTAGAATTATTATTGCAGAATCGTACTCGCCACACATAAAGGGATGCTAGTTAACATTTTGAAACATTTTTTACATTAAATTTGAATCTCTATTGATCAGCTCTGAATATCATTTTAAAGAATGATGACTACATTATTTACCTAGGCAAAAACCACTGAGAAGTTAGTGCCCCATAAAGGCCTTTTATTCCCTCCCCCCCTCAAATTGTTTCCTGAGTACACACATTTGATTACAGGAATACAGGTAAATGGAAGTCAAGAAAACCTTATTTTAGTCTTACCATCTTCCTCTACACAAATAAGTGCCAGTAGTAAAATGGACAAATTGGATTTGTCTTAATTTTTTGGGAAGCAATTCTGATAAGCAATTTGAGGCAAATTGTGTACATTAAGATAGGAGATGATGGTAAAATACAGGGGCAGGGTAATCCCTCGTCAACCTTCTCACACCTTTGCTGGCAGAATGAGCATCCATGAATCTTATCGCTGATATTATACTGGGACAACAGGGGGAAATGACAATCAGTTGGATATTTGAAAAGATGGACTATTTCAGGGGCGCCTGGGTAGCTTAGTCAGTTGAACATCTGACTTCAGCTCAAGTTATGATCTCATGATTTGTGAGTTCGAGTCCCGCATCAGGCTCTGTGCTGACAGCTTGGAGCCTGCAGCCTGCTTCAGATTCTGTGTCTCCCTCTCTCTCTGCCCCTCCCCCGCTCACACTCTCTCTCTCTCTCTCTCTCTCTCTCTCTCTCTCAAAAATAAGTAAACATTAAAAAAACATTATAAATTTTTAAATTAAAAAAATTAATCAATTAACTAATTAAATAAAAGATGGACTATTTCAAAACAAGGTCCCAAACACAATACATGAATTTTTAGGAGGAAAATAATACCTCATGTAAGGATCCACAGTGAGGAACAAAGCTTCCAGCAGGACCTCTACAAAATAAAGCATTCCATAGGCAATTAGATACTCAACACTCGATGCCTTCCTTGATTTTGGCACTCTAAATAAACACAGATAACCTTTCTGCTTCAAGGTTGCCCTTCCATCAGTACTTTCTACGGAAGAGACAAGAGGGGCTCTCACATTTGGTCCAGCCCAGATCATCATCATCATCATCATCATCATCATCATCATCATCACGTTATTTACTCAGCACTCCATGCTTTACATGGATTATTCTAGATGATATTCTCAAAGATTACTGTTTTCATTTTATTTAGGCCTAGGTTAAGGAACTTGATCAGGGCCACATTTGTAATCACTATGTTACAATGATCATATAAGGTTTCACTAACAGCCCCCATCAGTATTAAAGAATCTATATTTTGTTGCAGTGATCTCATGCACACATTCTCTGGAATTTTGAATCTGAGTCCTGGCTACCCCAATTTAGATGGGGCTGAACTTTGCCATGCTATTTGATTGCATGTCCTTTTCTCAAAGCCTGCCTACCTACCTGTAAACACCTTTTATTGTCTGTTCTACAAAGCTAATCTCCAAACATGTTATGGCACGTGCTGCCATTTCTCTCCCCTAGATTTCTTTAGGTTTACCTTGTCCTTTCACTTTCCCTAAGGGGATGGGAGACTCTTCAATGAAGGAAGAGGGTTTATCCCTCCTGTCTGTGTATAGGATAATCTGAGCTTTGCACACAGCTGCTAGGTATTGCTTTCCCCACTTGCTCACCCCATCATCAGGCTTGCCAGGACAGAGAGGAAATCCTCCCCAGAGTCTGGTCAAAGTCATGAACAATGTACCCAACCGTGAGTTTCAATTATTCAGGAAATCAGAGGGATCCCACATGACATGAAGGCTTCACACAAGAACACCCTGAAAAAGTCTCTGTGGCAGATTGCAAAATTGTCACAAATGCCTCCCATCTCTTTGTGTGGGGCCTCTTTGCCACTCCTCCCAACAAGAAGTCTATTTCTCAATCCTTGAATCTGGACTTGGCTAATGTGACTTGCTTTGCATATTAGCAAACATGATATAACTTGAGGCATGAAAGTACTTGCACATTGGAGCCTGCCAACTCCTACTGTTCTAGATCAATGAGGCCACTGTGAAAACAAAGAGCTCAAGTCAGCCTACTAGAAGAACTGAGACACACACCTCAGCAGAAAGCTTGCTAACCACCAGACATACGAGGAGGGCCCATCCTACATTAAACAGTCAGCCCAGATGAGAAGTGAAGAGTTACCACCAACTTAACCCAGCCCAAATTGCCAACTCACAGAATTGTGAGCAAATAAGGATTGTTGTTTGACATCACTAAACTTTGAGGTACTTTTGTTATGAAGCAAAGGCTAACTGATACAGTCTTTTCCAACTCAAATCTTAGGACTTACCTCCATTGTTTAAGGGTGGGAGTTCAACTGTTTTCAACTCAAAGTTACCATGAGTGGGGCTGCCTTCGAAGTGCTTCTTCAGGGTCCAGCTCTTAGCATAAACCATCCTGAAGTTCCTGGAACACAGTAAAGAGGTAGTCAGCTACCACGAAGTGACTGGATTATTAAGACTTCCTAGCCATTGCAATGAAGACAGGAGGGTCTACTCATCATCTACTTCTCTTCATTATCATTTAATACCAACCACATTTATTATTTATTATATTTCTATTGCTGTGCAAAACACTTCAAATGCATTACCTCATTTTATCCTCCTAAGTTCCCTATTAGATAGGCATTGTCACTGCCAGTACCAATGAGGAAACTGAGGCTTCCTCAGAACTCTCCAAGGCAAGGGAAAATGTAAACCAACACAGAAATTCTTCTCAGCTACCGCTAGGGTTTCACCAGGACACTCAACAGCCACCTCATGTGCAAATATTCTGTTTCTCACCTCACATAGAGCGAATCCTGAGAAAGAGTGTCAAACACAAAGAACCGAAGGGAGGAACACTCACATCTTTCAGCCGGATAAAGCAACGTTCTAAGGCAAACAGTCTCATCCTGCTGAACACCACGGCGTGGCGCTGCTGCTCTGCTCAGTGGTGAATTTACTCTGGCACCAAAAGGGAAATCCAGGGTTTAAACTTGCCTTCACAGGGAACCAAGAGAGATGATCCAGGCTGCCCTGAGCTTTGGGATCAGGACATTTTGCTTGGACCGATCTACCCCGCATCATGTGGGAGCCTCTCCTTCCTCACGTGTGTACTGCCAGCTGACAGGCCTGTCCCCCAGCAATGTAAGCAGAAAGAGGGGTTGACGGATATAAAAAGCTGAAATAGAGCTTTGCCGACACAGAAGTCATTTTAGGCCCTCCTGACACTACTTACCCAAGTGCACCTCCTTCAGAATTTCCTAGGAGGTGTTAGAATTACAAAGGAATGCAAAAACCTCAGAAGTTAAGGATTTTATGGAAACAAATCGTCTTTGCCGAGCCAGAGAATAGCCTAACCTTATCAGAGACAATAAATCAATGCCAAAGCTCCCAGCGCTGTTTCAAAAGCAAAGACTGACCTCATGCACATGGTTGGGCTGTTCTTTGCTAGAATGAAACCCTTTGAGCACTCAAATTCCGGGCTAATTGGAGCCAGAGAACTGACGATGCCCACCCTTGCTGACCCTCAAGACTTCAATCAACTAGGACCTGGACTCCGTCGACTCAGGATGACCTTTGCCCCAATTCATAATGAATTTGCCTTTGCAGAGCCCCTTCATGAATATGCATGTATCATTAGCTTAAAACCTCCTCACTTTTCTTGTTCGGGGAGACACTACTTTGGGAAACATCCCTGGTGTTCTCCTTTACTCGCAAATAAAATCCTTCCTTTTCCTATTCTTTGCAGTCAAATGCTCTACCCCTGAGCTATACCCCCTACTTTTCCTATTCTTTGGCTCGGTTGTGTCTTTTCACTGAACACCCACCAAGAGGCGACCCCAGTTTAGGGTAACAGCAGGGCCCTGGACATTTCTGCATTGCCAGGGGAGCGATCCCGGCGGGCGGATCCGTAGTCCTGCTCTTCTACTTCTTTTCCCAAAAAGGCAGCTGAGAGCGAATTCTGAACTCGCTGCCAGTCCAGAAGCCCCCCCACCCCGGAAAGAGCGTAGCCGAAGAGGCCGCAGAGTTCACGGAGTCCCACCCACCAGAGGGAGATGTCCAGGTGCAGAGTCCGCAGGCGCGCTTGCTCCTAGCTTCCCACCTCGTCGGCCTGCACACACCCGTGCCCACTAACCGAATTCCGACCCCTATCTTAATTGTCCTTCCACACTTGTCCCAGTTCCGCGGTTCCACTAGTTACTTGGCCAGCCGCCGCCGGGGTTGGGCAGCTATGCTGAGAACCCGGAATGCAGACAGGCCGTGCCCTTCCCTCCAGTAGGTCTCTGATTTCTCCAAGAACGTGCTGGGACTGGGAGGAACCGATCCAGACATCTGGCTTTCTAGTTTCCTCCTAGCCCAAGACTCAGAGGTTATGCAGCAAGAGGTGAGGGAGAGCAACGCGCAAACGCTCCACAATAGGGAATTCTAGAAAATCAGCAGGAAAAAACGGTGAGGATGTTTACTTACGAGAATACGCGGGCTCCACTACCTAGACACAGAACGTGTTTGAGGTTGTGCAGCGGACCTTCCACCTTAAATCCAGGCGGGTCCCGGGAGAGGGTGGGGCTTCCCGCAGGGGCGGAGCTGCTCCTGCAAAAGTGGTGGAGCCCGGGCCCGCAGAGGGCTTCGGAAGGGAAAGCCAGGATTACCCACAAGTGTGTGTGTAGGGCGTGATTCCAATGATAATGGCCTCTATTGGAGCCCTGCCCAGGTGGAACTGTGCTTCCACTAGCGTCCTAAGTGGCAATCCGGTGGAAAGACTCCGCTTAGAAGAACGAGCCTTGGCGTCCACCGTTCAGGAAGGAAAGAGCCAAACGCAGGGTCCCCCGGCGGCCGCAGCCCAGGTCTGGCCGAGTGCTGCTTTCGATCCGCAGGATCCTCCTCAGATCACAGCTTGCCTGGTGTCCACACCTCCACCCCGTGCCCAGTCCCCAAGTCTCCCTAATGAACACCTGTTTACCTTTCACAAGTCGATACAAAGGTCCCAACGTCTGTGAGCTGTGGTCAGATTCCCCCAGGCAGGAGTGAGTGCTCTTCACTGAGGCGACCTCCGAGTCAGAACATCTAGCCCTTCACAGGGCCTTTCTGGGACTCGGGGAGGGGAGGAGAGGAGAGGTGGTCTAAGGGAGGGAATGTACACAAAGCCAAAGTGCTGGTTTGGGCTACCCTGATTCGAAGCTGGTGTGTCTCCCTTTTCCTAGTGGTGCAGCTTTGAGGGAGTTCCTCAGCCTCTTCCTGCCTAAATTCACCCCTCTGCAAAATGGGGATAAGACAGTGCTTTATGGGGGCTCCCCCTAGCTGCCCACCCCGCAAAGCCTTCGACTCTTGATCTTGGGTCTGAGTTCCAGGCCCATGTTGGGTGTTTAAAAAAATAAATAAGACATTAAAAGAAAAATAGTGCTTTATGAACATTAAATATCTTCTCTCCCCCGTTTCTTTTTTCTTTTAGAGAGAGAGCTCACCAGTGGGGGAAAGGATCCCAAGCAGGCTCCGTGCTGAGCAGGGGCTGGATCACGTGATCCTGGGATCTTACCTAAGGGGAAATCAAGGGTCCAGAGCTCAACAGATGGAGCCACCCACGCACCCCTTACGTGTCTTTTTAAAGAACAAAATGAGTTCATAAAGCTCAAGTGCTTAGAGATTACCACACAGGTGTGTGGTAAACGCAATAAACCTAGCTCCCAGTAACAAAATCTTTGGACTTCCCCGTTGACCCTAAGTCAGTCCCAGGAGCCCCACATTGTGTCTGATTCAATCATGTATCCCCATCTTCTAGCCCAATTCTTGCCAGCCATGTCATGTAAATAGTGAAACAATGCAAAGATGTTTAAGGAATTTTAAAACTACCCCTTAATTTCCTCCATTACCCTCTCACTAAGCTAACTCATGTTACCAGTGCAGTATTTACCTTTCACTCCCTTCTCTGTAGCCAGGCAGACATATACATAGAGAAGACTTTTTCCCCTGTTTTGACATCACTGGGATCATTGTCAACATGGTACTCTGTATCTTTTTTCCTTTTTCTTTTTTTTCCTTCTGCATCTTTTTTTCTTTTTTTTTTTTCTGATTTAACATCAGGGACCTGTCTCCAAGTAAAGAGATACAGATATAACTCATTACTGAAATAGTTCTTAGATAATATTTCATACTTTGGGTGTATGATACTTTATTCCTCAATGTTGAGATTTTTTTTTTTTGAGATGGTTTCTAATCTTGCTTTGCTTTGTCACTATCAACAGTGTTGCAATAAATGCCTATGTAGGAAGAGCTTTATATTATAATGATTGTATTCTTATAGGCTAGTTTCCCAAAACTGAGATTGTTAGGTCAAAGAATATGTGTTTTTAAATTTTTTAAAAATGTTTTTATTTATGTTTGAGAGAGAGACAGAGCACAAGCAGAGGAGGGGCAGAGAGAGAGGGAGACAGAATCTGAAGCAGGCTCCAGGCTCTGAGCTGTCAGCACACAGCCAGATGCGGGGCTCGAACTCATGAACCATGAGATCATGACCTGAGGTGAAGTCAGAAGCTCAACCAACTGAGCCACCCAGGCACTCCAAAGAATATGTGTTTTTAATATATTGAGTTGAATCACATGAAACTATTGATACTCAACCACTGTGACCTAAAGAAATCACAATTTCAAAAGGTTAAGCCTAATAACCTTGTTTTCCAAAAATAAATAGCAATTTACATTCCTCTCTTTAAAAAAAAATGTTTATTTATTTATTTTTGAGAGAGCATGTGCGCATGAGCTTGGGGGAGGGGCAGAGAGCGAGGAGAGAGAAAATCCCAAGCAGGCCCCATGCCCTCAGTGCAGAGCCCAACTCGGGCTGATCTGCATGACTGTGAGATCATGAGACTTTGATCTCATGACTGTGAGATCATGACCTCAGCCAAAATCAAGAGTTGCCACCGAGATGCCCCAGCAATTTACATTCCTACCATCAATGTATGTGAGCTTCTGTTACCTAAAGCCAATAATCAGGACTGGTGTTATTGTTGTATTCACTTTTTGCCAAACTGATCAGTGCAAATGAATTTATGCCCACAAACGGCTGAGATCTGATTTTATTCACATTTGTACCCTTGTACCTACCTGTAGTATCATTTAGAATATTTTTTCTTCCAAGTTACAGAGGACTCACATTGGCTTAAAAAATATGGCTCATGCGACTAAAAAGTGCAGAAGTAGAATGGGCTTCAGGGTTGGTCTGAATCAAGACCTGGCATATTTCATCCTTACCTACAGCTTTATGTGGCATCAGCATAATCCTAAAGCTTGCTTCCCTTATGGTAACAGAATGGCTGCAGCAGCTCCACTAACCTAAAGGAAAGAAAAATACCATGTCACAAAATTCCTAGCCAGAGTCCTCTACCTCTCATTGACTGAAATGTCTCTAAACCAATCTCTGGCCAATTAAAGACTGAAAAGCTTGGGCCTGGGTTACCTAAACCTATCATATGTCATCAGGGATAGGATTCCTCTTTTCCTTTTGCCAGGCTTTCAATTAACAAGGCACTGAAAGATTCAGAACTCCAAGAGAAAGACTTCTCAGTTTTCAACATAAAATGGCATTAAGTAATAATCAGACGTTAGCAGTACAGTATTGTCAGTTTTGTAGGAAACCTGGTTTGTTGGCTTCGAAGGCTTTCAACAGAAGAATTGAAAGAAATCTGGGTGTCTCTGAGAAAGTATGTTGGATTTCTAGAACTGCCATAACAAAATACCATACGTTGGGTGGCTCAAACAACAGAAATTTAGTTTTTCATGGTTATGGAGGCTGAAAGTCCAAGATCAAAGTGTTGGCAAGTTTGGTTTCTCCTGAGCCCATGCTTCGTGGCTTGCTGATGGCCACCTTCTTTCTGTGTCCTCACATAGTTTTTCTCTGTGTACACACATCCCTGCTGTGTCTCTCTTCTTTAAGAACACAGGTCATATTGGAGTAGAGCCCCACCTAAGAGTCTCAGTTGAATTTACTCATCTCTTTGAAGGTCCTGTCTCCAAATACAATCATGTAGATTAAAGCTCACTCATTTATGACTTCATTGAACTGTAATTAACTCTTTAAAGGTTCTATCTCCAAATACGATTTATTCTCAGGTACTGGGGTTGGGCTTCAATATATGAATTTTGGGGGAACACAGTTCAGCTCATAAGAAAATGTATGTATGAAAAGTAGATGGATGCACACTGTGAGGTATAATGCAGCAATCAGAAGCACTGGGTTAGATGTACATAAAGCAACTTGGATGGATCCTAAAAACCCAATGCTGCCTAAGAAAAGAACATCATATGCCCCAACACAGTGGGGCATATAACTCAATATCATTTCTACAAATTAAAAGTATATGCCCAGAGGGGTGCCTGGTTGGCTCAGTCTATGGAACATGCAACTCTTGATCTTGGGGTTATGAATTTGAGTCCCACATTGAGTGTGGAGATTACTTAAAAACAAAATCTTAAAAAAATAAAAAATAAATACAAGTATAACCTCCGATATGCATTATGCAAAAACATTTACAAAAAAAGACAACTATACATTAAACACACCACTCTAATTGTCTATAGTAGAAGGAGGAGAAGAGTAGAGGACGGGTCTTTTTTTAAGTACGTAAATTAATGAGAGAGAGAGAATTTTGGACAGACCAGTGATGATGATACACCGTAAATTATGATGAGTATGAAGAACTCAACCCTCTGGCCCTGAGGTCCAAAATCAAATATGAACAGTGAAGAAATTAGGATACCTCTCTTCTTAGCAGGGTGACAGAAAGCTTTTGCCACAGTCCAGCTCCACAGACACAAGACAACCTATGTCCCTCTTTTTCCTCTAAAATATTTGGCCCATATGGTGACATCCAATTGCAACATATCCTTTCTGATTTGGGATGCAGAGAGTTTATGGTTTTCTCTATTATCCAACGGAAACATTGCAAAGTAACCAAAGTGGCAAGCATGTATAATTAATGGCAAAGAGCCAGATATAAACACTTAGAAAAATATTTCATGCTTGGTATTGCCTGTCCAATATCCACTTACCCCTCATTTTTCCTACAAACATATACTAATTTTGTTCAGGGTAGCAGTGTGCCCAGTTAAAGAACTCTGCTTTCCAGATTCCCCTGCAGCTGGGGTTTTGACACAGTTCTAGTCAGTAAGATAGAAACAGAACTCTAATACCTAATGGGTAGGGCTTTTAGGAAAGTTATTGTTTTCCTGATTAAGATGAAAAGGGACAAACTTAATAGACATGATTTTTTTTTAAGTAAGCTCTAAGCCCAATGTGGGGCTTGAACTCACAACCCTGAGATCACGAGTCACATGCTCTACCAGCTGAGCCAGCCAGGTGCCCCCAGATATGCATCTTTTGTCCTTGGTCTTTCTTCCTGCTTGGGATGTGGAGATACTGCCCAGTGGTACAACAAACATTTTGTGACTATGGAAGAAAGCCTTTCACTACAGACAGCAGTAGAAGAAGAGAAAAGGTGTCTGTTTTCCTGAGCAGTTGCAGAAGCTCTGGACTTTCTACTTTGGACTCCTTGTTATATGAAAAAAATAAATAAATAAAAAGGTTTTCAAGCCATTGTGATTTTGGTCTCTGGAACCACTGAATGCAGCCCTACATCTGGGGAATGGAACAAGATAAGCCTGTACCACCATGCTCCTGTCGTGAGAATTTATCAAGGCTATCTTTCTTCTAGATAAAGAGAGGACAATCATGACTATTGGTCAAGAAGCCCCTTCTGCCTGTGGGGTGAGAATTTCCAAAGCTTACCCGGCATGCATGGACTAGATTTTGGGGAAATATCTGCAGTGCTCACTACATTATTAAACAAGATTGTTGAAAAGATTGTGACATGGGACATAAAGTACCGGCAAGTGGCAAGCCTCCAAAACATCTTTATTTCCCTCCCCTCTTCTGTATCTTGTTTTTTTTTAAGCCATTAAAAAATACTTATTGACACCTTTTAGAATGGATAAAATAAAAGACAAGGAAAAAAAAACAAGAAACAACAAGTGTTGATGAGGACGTGGAGAAAAAGGAACCCTCATGCACTGTTGGTAAGAATGTAAACTGGTGCAGCCACTGTGGAAAACAGTATGGAGGTTCCTCAAAAAATTAGAAATAGCAATATTATATGATCCAATGATTCCACTATTGGGCATTAATGAAAATAAAAACACAAACTTGAAAAGACAGATGCACCCCTACATTACTGCAGCATTATTTATAACCAAGACATAAAAGCAACCTAAGTGTCCATCAATAGATGAATGTACAAGGAAAACAGCACACACACACACACACACACACACCAGAATATTACACAGCCATAAAAAGGGATGTGATTGTGTCATTTGAGACAGCAAGGATAGACCTAGAGGGTATTATGCTAAGTGAAATAAGTCAGACCGAGAAAGACAAATACCATATGATTCCTTCCACTCACAAATGGAATCTAAAAAAATTGAATAAACAAACAAAAAGCAGAATTAGAACTATAAATACAGAGAACAAATCAATGGTTGCTAGAAGGGAGGGAGGCGAGGATTGGGCAAAATGGGTGAAGGAGAGTGGGAGATATAAGCCTCCAGTTATGGAATGAATAAGTCATGGGAATAAAAAGCACAGCATAAGGAATAGAGTCAATCATATTGTAATAGTGATGTAATGGGACAGAGGTAGCTATACCTGTAGTGAACACAGCATAATGTATAAGTGTGTCAAATCACTAAGTTGTACACATGAAACCAATGTAACACAGTATGTCAAGTATACTCAAATTTAAAAAAAAAAATTACTTCTTGAGTACCTATTGTGAACAAAGCATGTTTCAGGTAAGGTACATCAGAGTTCAAAAATGAGAAAGACACTCTCTGATATTGAATATTGGAAAAGCTGATAAAATCACAGGTATGAAAAGTCTTTGTAAAGCAAATAAGAGTTATAGAAAGAAAGTGCCAGGAACAAAGTCTGCCTTGAACACTTACTTTCTTGACATTAAATGGAAGGTATGGATAAGATGTGACCACTCTGGGCCAACCAGAATCTCTTTCTCAGTCAGTCATTGTGGCTCAGGCTTATGAATGAAGTGAGTGTCATGATGATTAAGCTCAATCAAGGCTGTTACATCATCACACAGAGTTAGAATATGTCTTAAAGGATTAAGGAAGATTTTCCCTTACTTTGCTTTAGGACAAAATCTTACTCAATTCAGTGCTCTGATGTTAGGTTTCAAAGAGCTCTGATCTAGCGAGCTGAGGGAACACTCCACTTAAAACAATACAATCACACAAATAATAAGAGTATGTATCTGGGCAAATAATTCAGATAATACAGATGTGTAGAGCATAAAAACCAAAGTCGTTATCTGTTTCGTGGAAATTACTTGATGGCTTTCTATGGCAATGCACTTTAAAAACAGACAGACCTGTCTTCCCTTTCTTTTCTACAATTTCCATTGCATTGGTCCAGTGAGATAAGGCTTGTGAAATTATTAGAAAACTGGATAGTAATATTAGTCTCATAAGTGAAAGAATCCCTTAATAAACATAAGACACTATGTTTGGAGAGATAACAATTATGCCTCTTCCCACACAGAACTATGACATGTGGCTGGTGCAGCACCAACTAAGAGCCTTTGGTATCTAGTATTTCTTTCTTCTTTTTAAATTAAAAAAAATTATTTTAGAGAAAGAGATAGATTGAGAGCACAAGAGGAGGAGAGGGGCAGAGAGACAAAGAATCTTAAGCAGACTCCACACTCAGTGGGGAGCCCAACGTGGGGTTCAATCACACAATCCTGGGATCTTTTTTTTTTTAATATAACTTATTTTCAAGTTAGCTAACATACAGCATAAACAGTGTGCTCTTGGCTTCAGGAGTAGATTTCCACGATTCATCACTTACATACAATAAACACCCAGTGCTCATCCCAACAAGTGCCCTCTTCAATGCCTATCACCCCCCCCAACCAAAGTTAGCCCCCAGCTTGTTCTCTGTATTTAAGAGTCTCTTATAGTTTGCCTCTCTGTTTGAAACTATTTCTTCCCCTTTCCTTCCCCCACGGTCTTCTGTTAAGTTTCTCAAATTCCACATATGAGTAAAACATAGGATATCTGTCTTTTCTCTGACATTTCATTTAGAAATAATACCCTCCAGTTCCATATACGTTGTTGCAAATGGCAAGAGTTCATTCTTTCTCATTGCCGAGTAGTATTCCATTGTATATATAAACCACATCTTCTTTTTTATTTTATTTTTTATTTTTTATTATATGAAATTTATTGTCAAATTACTTTCCATACAACACCCAGTGCTCATCCCAAAAGATGCCCTCTTCAATGCCCATCACCTACCCTCCCCTCCCTCCCACCCCCCATCAACCCTCAGTTTGTTCTCAGTTTTTAAGAGTCCTTATGCTTTGGCTCTCTCCCACTCTAACCTCTTTTTTTTCTTTTTTTTTTCCTTCCCCTCCCCCATGGATTTCTGTTAAGTTTCTCAGGATCCACATAAGAGTGAAAACATATGCTATCTGTCTTTCTCTGTATGGCTTATTTCACTTAGCATAACACTCCCCAGTTCCATCCACCTTGCTACAAAGGGCCATATTTCATTCTTTCTCATTGCCACATAGTACTCCATTGTGTATATAAACCACAATTTCTTTATCCATTCATCAGTTGATGGACGTTTAGGCTTTTTCCACAATTTGGCTATTCTTGAGAGTGCTGCTATAAACATTGGGGTACAAGTGCCCCTATGCATCAGTACTCCTGTATCCCTTGGGTAAATTCCTAGCAGTGCTACTGCTGGGTCATAGGGTAGGTCTATTTTTAATTTTTTGAGGAACCTCCACACTGTTTTCCAGAGTGGCTGCACCAGTTTGCGTTCCCACCAACAATGCAAGAGGGTTCTTGTTTCTCCACATCCTCTCCAGCATCTATAGTCTCCTGATTTGTTCATTTTGGCCACTCTGACTGGCATGAGGTGATATCTGAGTGTGGTTTTGATTTGTATTTTCCTGATGAGGAGCGACGTTGAGCATCTTTTCATGTGCCTGTTGGCCATCTGGATGTCTTCTTTAGAGAAGTGTCTATTCATATTTTCTGCCCATTTCTTCACTGGATTATTTGTTTTTCGGGTGTGGAGTTTGGTGAGCTCTTTATAGATTTTGGATACTAGCCCTTTGTCCGATATGTCATTTGCCAAATGTCAAATATCTTTTCCCATTCCATCAGTTGCCTTTTAGTTTTGTTGATTGTTTCCTTTTCAGTGCAGAAGCTTTTCAACTTCATGAGATCCCAATAGTTCATTTTTGCTTTTAATTCCCTTGCCTTTGGGGATGTGTCAAGTAAGAAATTGCTGTGGCTGAGGTCAGAGAGGTCTTTTCCTGCTTTCTCCTCTAGTGTTTTGATGGTTTCCTGTCTCACATTCAAGTCCTTTATCCATTTTGAGTTAATTTTTGTGAATGGTGTAAGAAAGTGGTCTAGTTTCATTCTTCTGCATGTTGCTGTCCAGTTCTCTCAGCACCATTTGTTAAAGAGACTATCTTTTTTCCATTGGATATTCTTTCCTGCTTTGTCAAAGATTAGTTGGCCATACTTTTGTGGGTCTAGTTCTGGGATTTCTATTCTATTCCATTGGTCTATATATCTGTTTTTATGTCAATACCATGCTGTCTTAATGATTACAGCTTTGTAGTAGAGGCTAAAGTCTGGGATTGTGATGCCTCCTGCTTTGGTCTTCTTCTTCAAAATTACTTTGGCTATTCGGGGCTTTTTGTGGTTCCATATGAATTTTAGGATTGCTTGTTCTAGCTTCAAGAAGAATGCTGGTGCAGTTTTGATTGGGATTGCATTGAATGTGTAGATAGCTTTGGGTAGTATTGACATTTTAACAATATTTATTCTTCCAACCCATGAGCACGGAATGTTTTTCCATTTCTTTATATCTTCTTCAATTTCCCTCATAAGCTTTCTATAGTTTTCAGCATACAGATCTTTTACATCTTTGGTTAGATTTATTCCTAGGTATTTTATGCTTCTTGGTGCAATTGTGAATAGGATCAGTTTCTTTATTTGTCTTTCTGTTGCTTCATTAATAGTGTATAAGAATGCAACTGATTTCTGTACATTGATTTTGTATCCTGCGACTTTGCTAAATTCATGTATCAGTTCTAGCAGACTTTTGGTGGAGTCTATCAGATTTTCCATGTATAATATCATGTCATCTGCAAAAAGCGAAAGCTTGACTTCATCTTTGCCAATTTTGATGCCTTTGATTTCCTTTTGTTGTCTCATTGCTGATGCTAGCACTTCCAACACTATGTTAAACAACAGCGGTGAGAGTGGACATCCCTGTCGTGTTCCTGATCTCAGGGGGAAAGCTCTCAGTTTTTCCTCATTGAGGATGATATTAGTTGTGGGCTTTTCATAAATGGCTTTTATGATGTTTAAGTATGTTCCTTCTACCCCAACTTTCTCGAGGGTTTTTATTAAGAAAGGATGCTGAATTTTGTCAAATGCTTTTTCTGCATCGATTGACAGGATCATATGGTTCTTATCTCTTCTTTCATTAATGTGATGTATCACATTGATTGATTTGCGAATGTTGAACCAGCCCTGCATCCCAGGAATGAATCCCACTTGATCATGGTGAATAATTCTTTTTATACGCTGTTGAATTCGATTTGCTAGTATCTTATTGAGAATTTTTGCATCCATATTAATCAGGGATATTGGCCTGTAGTTCTCTTTTTTTACTGGGTCTCTGTCTGGTTTAGGAATCAAAGTAATACTGGCTTCATAGAATGAGTCTGGAAGTTTTCCTTCCCTTTCTATTTTTTGGAATAGCTTGAGAAGGATAGGTATTATCTCTGCTTTAAATGTCTGGTAGAATACCCCAGGGAAGCTGTCTGGTCCTGGACTCTTATTTGTTGGGAGATTTTTGATGACTGATTCAATTTCTTCGCTGGTTATGGGTCTGTTCAAGCTTTCTATGTCCTCCTGTTTGAGTTTTGGAAGTGTGTGGGTGTTTAGGAATTTGTTCATTTCTTCCAGGTTGTCAGTTTGTTGGCATATAATTTTTCACAGTATTCCCTGATAATTGCTTGTGTTTCTGAGGGATTGGTTGTAATAATTCCATTTTCATTCATGATTTTATCTATTTGGGTCATCTCCCTTTTCTTTTTGAGAAGCATGACTAAAGGTTTATCAATTTTGTTTATTTTTTCAAAAAGCCAACTCTTGGTTTCATTGATCTGTTCTACAGTTTTTTTTAGACTCTATATTGTTTATTTCTGCTCTGATCTTTATTATTTCTCTTCTTCTGCTGGGTTTGGGGTGTCTTTGCTGTTCTGCTTCTATTTCCTTTAGGTGTGCTGTTAGATTTTGTATTTGGGATTTTTCTTGTTTCTTGAGATAGGCCTGGATTGCAATATATTTTCCTCTCAGGACTGCCTTCACTGCATCCCAAAGTGTTTGGATTGTTGTATTTTCATTTTTGTTTGTTTCCATATATTTTTTAATTTCTTCTCTAATTGCCTGGTTGACCCATTCATTCTTTAGTAGGGTGTTCTTTAACCTCCATGCTTCTGGAGGTTTTCCAGACTTCTTCCTGTGGTTGATTTCAAGTTTCATAGCATTGCGGTCTGAAAGTATGCATGGTATGATCTCAATTCTTGTATACTTATGAAGGGCTGTTTTGTGACCCAGTATGTGATCTATCTTGGAAAATATTCCATGTGCACTCGAGAAGAAAGTATATTCTGTTGCTTTGGGATGCAGAGTTCTAAATATATCTGTCAAGTCCATCTGATCCAATATATCATTCAGGGACCTTGTTTCTTTATTGACCATGTGTCTAGATGATCTATCCATTGCTGTGAGTGGGGTGTTCAAGTCCCCTGCAATTACCACATTCTTATCAATAAGGTTGCTTATGTTTGTGAGTAATTGTTTTATATATTTGGGGGCTCCCATATTCGGTGCATAGACATTTATAATTGTTATTTCTTCTTGATGGATAGACCCTGTAATTATTATATAATGCCCTTCTTCATCTCTTGCTACAGCCTTTAATTAATTAATTAACTAATTAATTAATTAATTTTTTTAATGTTTTATTTCTGAGACAGAGAGAGACAGAGCATGAGTGGGGGAGGGGCAGAGAGAGAGGGAGACACAGAATCTGAAGCAGGCTCCAGGCTCTGAGCGGTCAGCATAGAGCCTGATGTGGGGCTTGAACTCACAAACTGTGAGATCATGACCTGAGCCAAAGTCAGTGGCTCAACTGACTGAGCCACCCAGGCGCCCCAATTACAGCCTTTAATTTAAAGTCTAGTTTGTCTGATATAAGTATGGCTACTCCAGCTTTCTTTTGACTTCCAGTAGCATGATAAATAGTTCTCCATCCCCTCACTTTCAATCCGAAGGTGTCCTCACGTCTAAAATGAGTCTCTTGTAGACAGCAAATAGATGGGTCTTGTTTTTTTTATCCATTCTGATACCCTATGTCTTTTGGTTGACGCATTTAGTCCATTTACGTTCAGTGTTATTATAGACAGATATGGGTTTAGAGTCATTGTGATGTCTGCAGGTTTCATGCTTATAGTGATGTCTCTGGTACTTTGTCTCACAGGATCCCCCTTAGGATCTCTTGTAGGGCTGGTTTAGTGGTGACGAATTCCTTCAGTTTTTGTTTGTTTGGGAAGACCTTTATCTTTCCTTCTATTCTAAATGACAGACTTGCTGGATAAAGGATTCTCGGCTGCATATTTTTTCTGTTCATCACATTGAAGATTTCCTGTCATTCCTTTCTGGCCTGCCAAGTCTCAGTAGAGAGATCCGTCATGAGTCTTATGGGTCTCCATTTATATGTTAGAGCACGTTTATCCCTAGCTGCTTTCAGAATTTTCTCTTTATCCTTGTATTTTGCCAGTTTCACTATGATATGTCGTGCAGAAGATCGATTCAAGTGATGTCTGAAGGGAGTTCTCTGTGCCTCTTGGATTTCAATGCCTTTTTCCTTCCCCCAGATCAGGGAAGTTCTCAGCTCTTATTTCTTCAAGTACACCTTCAGCACCTTTCCCTCTCTCTTCCTCCTCTGGAATACCAATTATGCATAGATTATTTCTCTTTAGTGCATCACTTAGTTCTCTAATTCTCCCCTCATACTCCTGGATTTTTTTATCTCTCTTTTTCTCAGCTTCTTCTTTTTCCATAACCTTATCTTCTAGTTCACCTATTCTGTCCTCTGCCTCTTCAATCTGAGCCATGGTCATCTCCATTTTATTTTGCAGCTCGTTAATAGCATTTTTTAGCTCCTCCTGGCTGTTCCTTAGTCCCTTGATCTCTGTAGCAATAGATTCTCTGCTGTCCTTTATACTGTTTTCAAGCCCAGCGATTAATTTTATGACTATTATTCTAAATTCACTCTCTGTTATATTGTTTAAATAGTTTTTGATCAGTTCATTAGCTGTCGTTATTTCCTGGAGGTTTTTTTGAGGGGAATTCTTACATTTCGTCATTTTGGATAGTCCCTGGAGCGGTGCGGAACTGCGGGGCACTTCCCCTGTGCTGTCTTGAATAACTTGCATTGGTGGGCGGGGCCGCAGTCAGACCTGATGTCTGCCCCCAGCCCACCGCTGGGGCCACAGTCAGACTGGTGTGTACCTTCTCTTCACCTCTCCTAGGGGCGGGATTCACTGTGGGGTGGTGTGGCCCGTCTGGGATACTTGCACATTGCCAGGCTTGTGGTGCTGGGGATCTGGTGTATTAGCTGGGATGGATCGGCAAGGTGCACAGGGGCAGGAGGGGCAGGCTCAGCTTGCTTATCCTTCGGTGATCCACTTCGGGAGGGGCCCTGCAGCACCGGGAAAACCACATCATCTTTATCCATTCATCAGTTGATGGACATTTGGGTTCTTTCCATAATTTGGCTGTTTTTTTTTTTTTAACGTTTATTTATTTTTGAGACAGAGACAGAGCATAAACAGGGGAGAGTCAGAGAGAGAGGGAGACACAGAATCTGAAACAGGCTGCAGGCTCTGAGCGGTCAGCACAGACCCCGACTCGGGGGTCGAACTCATGGGCCATGAGATCATGACCTGAGGTGAAGTCAGACGCTTAACCGACCAAGCCACCCAGGTGCCCCATTTGGCTATTGTTGATAGCACTGCTATGAACATTGGGGTATGTGTGCCCCTATGAATCAGCACTCCTGTATCCTTTGGATAAATTCTTAGTAGTGCTATTTTAATTTTTTTTTTTTTACTGTATCTCCTAATGTTTGTTTGTTTGTTTATTTATTTATTTATATTTATTTTTTAATATGAACTTTATTGGCCAATTGGTTTCCATACAACATCCAGTGCTCATCTCAACAGGTGCCCTCCTCAAAGCCTATCACACACTTTCCCCTCCCTCCCACTCCCCATCAACCCTCAGTTTATTCTAAGTTTTTAAGAGTCTCTTATGGTTTGCCTCCTTCCCTCTCTGTAACTTTTTTCCCCCCTCCCCTCCCCCTTGGTCTTCTGTTAAGTTTCTCAGGATCCACATAAGAGTGAAAACATATGGTGGCTGTCTTTCTCTGTATGACTTATTTCACTTAGCATAACACTCTCCAGTTCCATCCACGTTGCTACAAAAGGCCATATTTCATTCTTTCTCATTGCCAAGTAGTATTCCATTGTATATATAAACCACAACTTCTTTATCCATTCATCAGTTGATGGACATTTAGGCTCTTTCCATAATTTGGCTATTCTTGAGAGTGCTGCTATAAACATTGGGGTACAAGTGCCCCTATGCATCAGCCCTCCTGTATCCCTTGGGTAAATTCCTAGCAGTGCTATTGCTGGGTCATAGGGTAGATCTATTTTTAATTTTTTGAGGAACCTCCACACTGTTTTCCAGAGCAGCTGCACCAGTTTGCATTCCCACCAACAGTGCAAGAGGGTTCCTGTTTCTCCACATCCTCTCCAGCATCTGTAGTCTCCTGACTTGTTCATTTTAGCCACTCTGACTGGCGTGAGGTGATATCTCTGTATGGTTTTGATTTGTATTTCTCTGATGAGGAGCGATGTTGAGCATCTTTTCATGTGCCTGTTGGCCATCTGGATGTCTTCTTTAGAGAAGTGTCTTTTCATGTCTTCTGTCCATTTCTTCACTGGATTATTTGTTTTTCGGGTGTGGAGTTTGGTGAGTTCTTCATAGATTTTGGATACTAGCCCTTTATCCAATATGTCATTTACAAATATCTTTTCCCATTCCATCAGTTGCTTTTTAGTTTTGTTGATTATTTCCTTTGCAGTGCAGAAGCTTTTTATCTTCATGAGATACCAATAGTTCATTTTTGCTTTTAATTCCCTTGCCTTTGGGGATGTGTCAAGTAAGAAATTGCTGTGGCTGAGGTCAGAGAGGTTTTTTTCCTGCTTTCTCCTCTAGGATTTTGATGGTTTCACATTCAGGTCCTTTGTCCATTTTGAGTTAATTTTTGTGAATGGTGTAAGAAAGTGGTCTAGTTTCATTCTTCTGCATGTTGCTGTCCAGTTCTCCCAGCACCATTTGTTAAAGAGACTATCTTTTTTCCATTGGATATTCTTTCCTGCTTTGTCAAAGATTAGTTGGCCATAAATCTTTGGGTCCAATTCTGGAGTCTATATTCTATTCCATTGGTCTTCTATTTTTAATTTTTTGTGGAACCTCCACACTGTTTTCCAGAGTGGCTGCACCAGTTTGCATTCCCACCAACAGTGCAAGAGGGTTTCCATTTCTCCACATCCTCGTCAGGAGCTCTTGTTTCCTGAGTTGTTCATTTTAGCCACTTTGACTGGAGTGAGGTGGTATCTCAGTGTGGTTTTCATTTGTATTTCCCTGATGATGAGCAATGTTGAGCATCTTTTCATGTATCTGTTGGCCATCTAGATGTCTTCTTTGGAGAAGTGTCTATTCATGTGTTCTGCCCATTTCTTCACTGAATTATTTGTTTTTATTATTTATTTTATTATTTGTTAAGTTCTTTATAGATTTTGGATACTAACCCTTTATCCGATATGTCATTTGAAAATATCTTCTCCTATTCTGTCGGTCGCCTTTTAGTTTTGTTGATTGTTTCCTTTGCTGTGCAGAAGCTTTTTATCTTGATGAGATCTCAATAGTTCATTTTTGCTTTTATTTTCCTTGCCTTTGGAGATGTGTCAAGTAAGAAGTTGCTGCAGCTGAGGTCCAAGAGGTTATGGCCTGTTTTCTCCTCTAGGGTTTTGATGGTTTCTTGTCTCACATTTAGATCTTTCATCCATTTTGAGTTTATTTTCCACAACCCTGGGATCTTGACCTGAGCTGAAATCAAGAGTCAGATATTCAACTGACTGAGCCACAGAGGCACCCCAGTATCTAGTATTTATAATCCTCATAACAGTCCAGAGAAGCAAATATTATTATTATCTTCCTCAGAAGCCTAAAGAACCTGAAGTTCTAAGAGGTGAAATCAGTTAGACAAGCTCACAGAGCTAGTCAGTAGGAGGGTTGAGATTTGAATCCGAGTTAACATGCTCCAAAGCCCTGCACTTTTCACTGTTCCATGTTACCTACCAATATAAGTGAGATGGATTCCTCTTGTAGGCAAGAACAAACGTGGGAAAGATCACACTTATGGGATCTCTGTAAACAACTATTAGTAATGTTATTTTGTACATACAAATATACTTGTCTTGGAATGTTACTCTCTCATCTTGGTTTCCTCTCTTAGTCCCTCTTCCCACCTTCCTCTCCACTTGGCTGGTGTCTGATGTAATTCCGTGGCAGAGCTCCTTTCTGTTGCATGAAGGCTGTGGCTGGGACTGGGACAGAGAAAATACAAAATGAACCTGAAATACCTTTTGGTATCAGTAAGTAAGAAAACACATAAAATATGATGGGAACAAAAAAGGACATGGAACATGTTAAAAGGATACAGAACCATCTTAAAGGAACTTCCCTTGGCCGATTCTAAGACAATTTGAGCATCAAAACAAGTAATGAAATTGACAGATTAGCACCCATATGATTAACAATAACGATTAATACATTAGTGGAATTAACATATTTTATTGCCCATAAAATAAGTTTCCATGAGTTTATAAATGTAGAAGCAAAGAAAGATCTTCGTTGGAGCACCTGGGTGGCTCAGTCAGTTAAGCATCTGACTCTTGATTTCTACTCAGGTCATGATCTCGAGGTTTGTGGAATTGAGACCTGGCTTGGGCTCTGTGCTGACGGCATGGAGCCTGCTCGGGATTCTTTCTCTCCCTCTCTCTCTCAAAATAAATAAATAAACTTAAAAAAAAGAGAGAGAGAAAGATCTTCTTTATAGTAAGAATGTAAATGTGGTTGGGGGGCACCTGGGTGGTTCAGTTGGTTGAGCGTTCCACTTTGGCTCAGGTCATGATCTCACTGCTTGCAGATTTGAGCCCTGCATCAGACTCTGTGCTCACAGCTCAGAGCCTGGAGCCTGCCTGCTTCAGATTCTGTGTCTCCCTCTCTCTCTCTCTGCCCCTCTCCCACTCATGGTCTGTCTCTCTCTCTCTCTCAAAAATAAATAACATTAAAAATTTTTAAAAATAAATGTGGTTGGAACGACAAAATTAGAATGTCACCATTCTGCAACCATCGTATTAATCATTGGTTCAGGCAAAAATCATGGAAGCTAAAACAAATAGGTGAAAGTTTGTTTCAGAAAAGAATACACCTAAAAGTTTCTCTTCACACATTATTTATTAGGGGAAAAGGTAACTTTACAGTATAAAAACCTGGCAGATAAGTGGCCAAAGTTAACATTAACAATAATGAGACAGATGTTATCTTGTTCTTTCTGATATTATCCATTGAGAAGGACCTTGCATCGGTTCTGTGGTATCCTGACAGAAATGCATACCTGGAGTTAATTATGAGGAAACAGAAAACTCAAATTGAAAGAAGACCTTCTACAAAATAATTCGCTTGTGATCTTCAAAAGTGTCCAGGTCATGGAAGTCAAGGAAAGCCTGAAAGATTGACTTTCTAGATCAAAGAAGACTAAGAGACATGACACTTAGATGCAGTGCAGGAAACTGGAAACTGGGTTGGAATGGGGATTGCAAGACAGCTCTAACTGCATGATAGAAACAGCCGGTGAGATCTGAATTGTACTATTGGTTAGAACAGGAGCTGGCAAACTGTGTATGACCCTCTGGTCAAATCCGGCCTACAATTTTTATATAGCTGGCAAGCAAAAAATGGTTTTAACATTTTTAAAAATTATGGAAAAGAACCACAAAACATAAAGTTTATCATCTAAGTCATTTTTAAATGTACATTTCCATAGTGTTAACTATATTCACGTTATTGTGCAACAGATCTCTAGAACTATTTTTGGAAAACTAAAACTCCATACCCTCCAAATGACAACACCCCATTGCCATCTCCCCCTAGCCCTTGGTACCCACAAGTCTATTTTTTATGTCTACATATTTGACCTCTTTAGATGTCTTCTATGAGTGAAGTCATATAGCTTTTGTCTTTTTGTGATGTGCTTATTTCACGTAGCATAATTTTCTTTTTAAAAACTTAAAAAAAATTTTTTTAATGTTTTGTTTTATTTATTTTTGAGATAGAAACAGAGCATGAGTGGAGGAGGGGCAGAGAGAGGGAGACACAGAATCAGAAGCAGGCTCCAGGTGGTCAGCACACAGCCCGATGCAGGGCCCAAACCCACAAACCACAAGATCATGACCCGAGCTTAGCCGACTGAGCCACCCAGGTGCCCCGTCTTTTAAAAAACTTTTTAAAGTTCTTATGTATTTATTTTGAGAAAGAGAGTGAGCATGGGAGGGGCAGAGAGAGAGAGGGAGACAGAATCCCAAGCAGTCTCCACATTCAGCACGGAGCTGGGTTTCCTAAGCTCAGAGTTCCTCTGCTGTGATATCAAGCCACTGCACGTGCAGTATTCACCTGGGCTCCCCTATGTTGCCCCTGTGGGCTAGGGTGGGGTGCAGGTGGGGAGCCAATGTGAACATGAACTTCATGCTGCTTGCTGGGCTATAAATAATAAAGTCCTTTTTCTCTGACCAAGGAGTCTGTGTCTTCTGCCATCATCTATGAAACTGTGGCAGGCTAACTTGCTAGCTTGCAAAGGAAGGTAAAAATCTCAACCCCTTCACGGTTCCTGACAATTACAAAGTACAAAAGCATGCACTCATATATAAGGAAGCACAATTTGGCAAACAAAAGTGATTATAAAAAGTAATTTCATTTTTCACTCCTATCTCTAAATGAATATTTAAAGGATTCAATTCATAATTACCTTACTGTACAACCATGGCACCATCCAGCTTCTTCCACATACAGTTATGGTCCCCATCTTATCTCCTGATTTGAAGGATACTCCAAATGACCCATGGAATCTAAATCTATCTGGCCATTATCCAAAATCACTGATCGGTGGCCAAGGGGTAGAGTAAAGAGTGTTTTAAGAGAACTGGCATTTCTGAACTCCCTCCAATATCTCGACTGACCCCTTCCTCATTGATTCTGGTGTGTGATGCACAATTCCTAGTATCTTCTTCCCAAACACCCAACTTCAGAGCAACTATATAGTTTTGTCCCTGTTGCTTCTCAGTCCACTCAGTACCAATGACATCCTGATGGCTGACCCAGGCCTAAAAGAAATACAACTCACCAAGAAGGACATCTAGGAAACCCTGAGTGTGTGTGTGTGTGTGTGTGTGTGTGTTCTAATTGTCTATTAGAACAATGATTAGTGGTACTAGCTCCAGACAGAAAACCTAAGTGGTGGACACTGCCTGGTTCTTCCATCATGATTTACATATCTTCAAGCCTGAAGGAGGAGCACAGTTACTTGAGTTCTCTCAACATGATGGAAGTTGGGGGCACCTGGGTGGCTCAGTCAGTTAAGTGTCTGACTCTTGATTGTGGCTCAGGTCATGATCTCACAGTTGGTAAATTCAGCCCCATGGCAGGCTCTGTGCTGACAGTGCGGAGCCTGCTTGGGATTCTCTCCCTTCCTCCCTCTCTGCCCCTCCCCTGCTTGCACTCTCTTTCTGTATCTCAAAATGAATAAACATTTTCTTTAAATGATGAAAGTTGTCAGACCAAAGCCCTTTGGATCCCAGTGTATTTACTCTGTCTTTTACCATTCTTTGTCACGCCAAGTTTAACGAGGGCACAGAATAGATAACAAGAGAATGTTGTTCTGGAGAGGCTGGACTCCTGGTAAGTCCCAGTCACAGAGGATGGCTGTGAGGATGGATCACCAGAGCCTTGCCCCTCCAAATGTGATCCCTTGATCAGCAGCATCAGCACCAGCTGTGAGCTTGTTAGAAATGCAGAATTTCAGGTCCCACTTCAGACTTACTGATTCAGAAACTACATTTTCAACAAGATTCTTGGATGATTCAGATGCATATTTTACAGACTGATAAGTATTGCGTTAAAGTTTTCTATGTGGGAAACCCACAGAAATACAAGTTCTGCTTTGTTAATAATGACCTGGGTGTGAGACAGAGTGTGTGTAATCTAAATGGCCTTGTAGCCCCTAATACTCTTCACACATCATTGTGGGTTTTGCTCCATCATCCCAGGAAATGTCTCCCAATCCTGTCTGGAATTCTGAAGCCATGTAATCTGTTCTGGGGTCTCTGATTGCTATCTCCTTATCTTGTACTGGGTATCATCTCCCTGATGCTTAGCTGTCTGCTTCACCCAATTCCACCTTTCATCCTCACCTCCACATGGCCATGGGACAATCTCATCCTGCCTGCATCCCACAAGCCCCATGTTAGCCCTCCCAAATTCTGCTTGTGTGGGAGTGGGGTTTAATGACACACACCCACCTCCCTGCTAGAGTTCTACACGCCCAGCTAGAAGCCTTTGGCCAGGAAAAAGTGAATCAGTAAGAAAGTGGTCTATAGGAGCACCTGGCAACTCAGTCAGTTGAGTATCTGACTCTTGATTTCGGCTCAGGTCATGATTCCAGGATCGTGGGATTGAGCCCCACATTAGGCTAGAGTGTGAAGCCTACTTGGGACTCAATATCTCTCTCTCTCTCTCTCTCTCTCTCTCTCTCTCTCTCTCTCTCTCCTTCCCTCCCTCTACCCCTCTCTCCTGCTTGTGTTTACTCTCTAAAATTAAAAACAAACAGTCTATGGTCTTTGATCTTTCTGGAAGGCTTGGGAGAAGAAACATCTCTTGGCTGGGTCCCATAGCAGAGGCTAAGGGCTCTGGCTAGACACTTCTGGGCATGTTTGTTTTGGCTGAGGCTGAAATGCAATGCTGGTGTTTGCTACTGCCTTCACTACACTTGTCAGGCTCCGTGAAAAGCCTCTTGACAGGAAAGGAACAAGGAATGAGGCGTTGGCAGAGTCGGCAGGGCATAAAGCTCAAATTTAATAACCTATGGGTTCTTTTATTTATGTGCTTTTCTTTCCCTGGTTTTGACATTCTGACTTTTAATTACCATTATCATAGTGGGTATGAATTTTAGTCCAACTTAGTTCAGGTAAAATTCCAAGGTTCTTCACTATAATTACTGCCTAGCAAATGCCTTCAGCTTCCTTGCTTTTCTCTTCCTTTATCAGTCACCTTGGCATAATACTAACCCTGAGTAAAAATGATTGCCTTTTTCACATCTGCTCATGAGCAGCTAAACATTACTGGAGAAAACCACACAACCAGTGGTTTGGCTCAACCCCACCCAACAATCCCAGTCATTCTCCAGTAAATTTGCTTTCTCACACAGTGTGATAACAATTTTATATTTTCACTTCTATTCTCAAGTCTTATCCCTTAAGAGATAATCTTACCTTAAGTTTCATTAAGAAAATAGAAACCATTAGATCAGAGACCTTGACTTTTCATGGTCAAAGTTACAAATTTCTCTGCATGTGCACACATCTTCTCTTTTCTTCCTCTGATGATGGGGGAAGCCATCTCCTCCTACTGAAGGTTCATGAACTTGGATTGCATCCCTTCTAACTTCTTAGGCTACTTAGGTTATTTCTTTTCTCCTGCATAATCAACCTCTTGTATCAACTAGAGTACTTTCGACAACAAATAAAAAGGCAAAAACCCCTTGTAGACTAAAAGCTCTCATATTTATATCCCCTGCTTCCACTCAGGAGCCATCCATATCTGAGTGGGTATTATGCTAATTAGTAAATTCATATGTCCTTAAACTTCCCATGTAAAACCTTACCATGGAGAATATTTCTGAAGTGACTGTTTACCTAAGTTTACACATTATTTCGACAAAAAGTAAATAGATATATGTTTGTACATCGGAAATGTTTTTCCTCCCTTTAAAAACAGAGCCAATGCCAGTGTTTAAATTATACGTTTGGTGCAAAATCCTCGTAACCACCATCCTGTTATGAAGCATGCCAGGGAGTGGGTGCCGGAACCGTGTTTAGCTTTCCCCTTTTGTCTATGCAACCAATCAGGTTTCGTTTCCCTTATTAGATGCTTGGTTTTAAAAAAGTGCTTCATTCAAGAATTCTGAGGGAAGGCTAAGAAAAACAGAAACCATTGTAAATTATGGGGTTTATCCATCAGACATTTATAACAGACTGTGCATGAATGGGTAGCATCCTCTAGTGGACAATTTGGAACTGGCATCAGTCTCTGTTGGGTGCTTTGGAACCAGTTAGAGGTACAGGGCCAGGTTGAGTTCTCTCCAGAATTTCTGCTCAATGAGATTTTATCTGTGGTTTCCTGGTGGTCAGCAAATACACAACTGGCTTCTGTCTTCCTGATGACCTAGCAGGTCCAGGATATAAGCCCAGTAAGAGTGCGGTGTGTGTGTTGTGTAATTTTTGTCCTTGCCTTCAATAAGAATAACAGAGGAGGGGAGAATTGTAAAATGAGTTTCTCCACATTAGTGACTGAATGGGCTAAATAGTTAAAAGGCAAATGGATGTTTAAAAAAGCAAGAATTAATACAGTCAGATACTACCACTCTCCCATTCTTCAAGTGGGTGGCTGGTAGAAGAGATAAGGAAGAAACAGATATTAATTTTTAAAAAGATAGGCATATGTAAAGAAAACAAGAGAGAGGGTATATTCACACGAGTCTGACAAAATTTAAAAATGGGTTTGGCAATGAAATTGGTGGTGTTCTCACTCCATAAATCACCTCACTCACATGACCAGACCTCTGGGCTAACAGATATGACCAAAATGAAGTTCAAGAGCAATGCTGGTTTTGAGTTAGCCTTTTTTTTTTTTTTTTTTTTGCCTTCCTAGTTTTAGGACATTCTTAAAAATCTTTTAAAAAGATCTTATAGTACCAATTCCTTGCCTTAGAAGTATAGAGAACTTTAAAACACTATAATATCCCAAGTTGTATATAGAATGGTTGTTTTTCAACCATTTATTGATTTGGGGGTATGTAGGTGTAACTTTTGTTCACTTAATTCAAGTCAACTTTTGGGCCAAGCAATTCAATGTAAGTGTGAAAAAAAGTATGCTCAATTTGAATGGGAAGACCTTTTAAAAGTCTTATACCAGAAATTATAACAAGGTTTTCTCTCACTTCAGGTGACTTTTGGCCAGACTGACCAGTAGTCATCTAGCATAGTGGTACAAATGTCATCTATCTGGGAGTGTGAATTACAACACCCCACTGCTCTAGTTGGACAGTGTAGATCCACTAGGCTAAAATCCATGGTTAGAGCAGTTTCTTATCTTTACTGTTTCACCATTGGAGACACAGAAAAAGCCAATCGACTCTAAATTATTTTACCCAGATTATTCACCTGGTAGATGAATCAATTTGTGCATCAGTTGAAATGTATTTATTGAATGCTAATTACATAAAGACACTAAAAGAATACAAAGAATTAGAAGGCATGGCCTTGGTGGCTTCTTTTTAAAGTTAATTTTTATTTTGAGGAGGGGAGGGGCAGAGAGAGAGGGAGAGAGAAAGAATCCCAGGCAGGCTCTGCACTGACTGATCTCATGAACCATGAGATCATGACCTGAGCCAAAGTCAGACGCTTAAGTGACTGAGTCACCCAGGTGTGTCCCCTTAGTGTTTTTTAATAGAATTTTTTTAGTTCTTAAAAAAATTTTTTTAATGTTGATTTTTGAGAGAGAGAGAAAGACAGAGAGTGAGCAGGTGAGGGGCAGAGAGGGTGACACAGAATCTGAAGCAGGGTTCAGGCTTTGAGCTGTCAGCACAGAGTCAGATGTGGGGCTAGAACTCATGAACCATGAGATCATGACCTGAGCCAAAGTTGGATGCTTAACCAACTGAGTCACCCAGGCACCCCTTTAATAGACTTAAAAAAATTTTTTTTAACATTTATTTATTATTGAGAGACAGAGAGACACAGAGCATGTGCAGGGGAGGGGCCGAGAGATGGAGAGACACAGAATCTGAAGCAGGCTCCAGGCTCTGAGCTGTCAGCACAGAGCCCGACACGGGGCTCAAACTCACAAACCGCGAGATCATGACCCGAGCTGAAGTCGGACTCTTAACCGACAGAGCCACCCAGGCGCCCCTAATAGACGTTTTCAAAGAGCGATTTTAGGTTCACAGCAAGACTGAGAAGAAGGTACAGAGATTTCCCATATGGCCCTTGCCCCCACATATGCATAGCCTCCCTTATTATTAACGTCTTCTACCAGAGTGGTACATTGGTTACAATTAAGGAGCCTACATTGACACATCATAATCGCCCCAAATGCAGTTTATACTAGTGTTCATTATTGGTGTTGTACATTCTATTTGTTTGGACAAATGTATAATCATTACAGTGTCATACAGAACATTTTCACTGCCTTAAAAATTTTCTGTGTTCTGCCTTTTCATCCCTCCCTCTTGCCTGGCAACCACTGATCTTTTTACTGTCTCCATATATAGTTTTGCCTTTTCCAGAATGTCATATAGCTGGAATCATACAATATGTAGCCTTTTAAGATTGGCTTTTTTCACTTAGTGATAGGCATCTAAGCTTCCTCTATGACTTTTCATGGCTTGACAGCTCATTTCTTTGTAATACTAAATAATGTTCCATTGTCTGGAGGTACTTCAGTTTATCCATTTCACCTGCGGAAGGACAGCTTGGTACTTCCAGGTTTGGGCAAGTATGAATAAGGCTTCTATAAACAACTATGTGCAGGTTTTTGTGTGGACATAAATTTCCACTTCCTTTGGGTAAATACCAAGGAGTGCAATTGCTGGATTATATGGTAAGAGTATACTTAGTGCAGTGTTTTTTTTTAATGTTTATTTATTTTTGAGAGAGAGAGAGAGAGAGAGAGAGAGAGACAGAGCGCAAGTGGGGGAAGGGCAGAGAGAGAGGGAGACACAGAATCTGAAGCAGGTTCCAGGCTCTGAGCTGTCAGCACAGAGCCCAAAGTGGGGCTTGAACCCATGGGCAGTGAGATCATGACCTGAGCCCAAGTTGGACACTTAGCTGACTGAGCCACCCAGGTGCCTGTTTTTTTTTTTTTAAAGTAATCTCTATGCCCAATGTGGGGTTCAAACTCATGAGCGTGAGGTCCAGGGTGGCATGCCCTACCAACTGAACCAGCCAGTGTCCCAGAGTATGTTTAGCTTTATAAGAAAACATCAAACTGTCTTCCAAAGCATCTGTACCATTTTACATTTCCACCAGCATCCAATGAGAGCTCCTGTTGCTCCACATCCTTGCTAGCGTTTGGTGTTGGCAGTATTTCAGATTCTGGCCATTCTAATTGGTATGTAGTGATATCTCATTGTTGTTTTGTTTTGTATTTCCTTGAGGACATATGATGCAGAGCATCTTTTCATATACTAATTTTACATTGATATACTTTCTTTGGTGAAATGTCAAGATCTTTGGCCCACCTTTTAATCAGGTTATCTGTTCTCTCATTGTTGAGTGTTTTATTTTTTTAAGATTTTTATTTTTAATCAATCTCTACACCCAATGTGGGGCTCAAATTCACAACCCCGAGATCAAGAGTTGCATGCTCCTCTGACTGAGCCAGCCAGGCACCCCTCTCTTTGTTTAGTTTTAAGAGTTCTTTGTATATTTTGGATAACAGTCCTTCATCAGATGTGTCTTTTGCAAATATTTTCTCTCAGTTTGTGGCTCATCCATTCTCTTGAGCTTGCCTTTCACAGAGCATAAGTTTTTAATTTTAATGAAGTGTAGTTTATCAATTATCTCTTTCATGGATCGCATCTTTGGTGTCGTATTTTTTAAGTCACCACCATACTCCAGTTGACTTAGCTTTTTAAACCATAATTTCATCTTTTAAATATATGTGAATTAAGGCATTTCTTCCTCCACTTTGAAGGGAGTGATTTAAATTTTGAGACTTTCTGCTATGTGTGTAAATTAATTATGCTTGTACTTATAAAATTTCAAATGTTACTTTTATTTTTTTTTAAGTTAATTTATTTATTTTGAGAGACAGAGTGAGAGTGAGAGCACAAGTGGGGTAGGGGCAGAGAGAGGGAAAGAGAATTCCAAGTAGGCTCCATGCTGTAAGTGCAGAGCCCAATGTGGGGCTCAAACCCATGAACCGTGAGATCATTACCTGAGCTGAGATCAAGAGTTGGAGGCTTAACCAACTGAGCCACCAAGGCGTCCCTCAAATGTTACTTTTAATAGAGACTTACATTTTGGAACAAGTTTGTGTGCTTATTCCAAATGTAACAAGTTAACATCAAGTGAAATAAAGTTTATGGAAGTCTCAAGACCATGCTGACGCTATAAAATCAATTGTGTTCCATATGACTTTCCACTATGGTTTATCAAAACCTAGAAATGATGTAGAGTTCAATCTCAATTACCAGAATCCTAAATACAGTTGTCATCAAGTTGCTAATCACAAACTTGGTTAGCCTATGAACCTACTAACTCATTGAAGTCATTTGGCAAAGGGTTATCTGTGAAGAAATCACTATTTACCATGCTTAGTATTTCTCCTTTCATATACCTTAGGAAGAAATTCAAGGTACAGATAATTGGTCTGTAGAAACTACATCTCAAAATTCCATCTGTGATCATCTAATATTGAACTTTGGACTATAATAAGTGGAACCAAAGGCCAGAGTTTAAGTAATAAGGATATTTTGGCTTAAGATATTATTACTCAGATAGGTTATAGTGGTCAACCAAACCTACCCAGATGATTTTTCTGATTTATTGAACATGTTTTTACCTAAGCAGTTGAGTCACAGGTAATAACAGCCTCAAACCCCCAAAATTTGATGACTTTACAGTTTCCTTCATATTTACATAAACACCAATCTTGGCGTTTTATATATTTCTAGGAACTTTTGCATCTCATCCAAATTTTCCAATTTACTACCCATATAGGAGTTTTCCTGATATTTTATTCCAGATTCTGATTCATGGAGTTTCCTATAGTGAGAGAGAAGAAGTGAGACATAGGTGGGTCAACACTTTGAGCACATTTTTCACCTCTCTGAGTAGGGTAATTCTTACCAGGATGTAGCCCCCTGACCCTTGTCTGGCCTGGCTTTTTGTGACCCTCCTTGGCTGCCCTCTGGTTTGCCTTACCTTCCCTCGGAGTTCTAACCCTGGATTAGGGATACTCCTTCATGGTGCCAGCCATAGTGACTAAAGGGAGCTAAAGAGAGCTCTAACGGGTACAGAGCAAAAGAAGTAGTAAATGCATTGCATGCTTTAACAGATACAGCATTTCTTTTTGGGGTGATGAAAAGTTCTGGAACTAGATCATGGAAATGGCTGTAGGCCACTGTTGAGGTACTTAATGCCATTGAATTGTACATTTTATTTATTTATTTATTTTAAAATGTTTATTTATTTTTGAAATAGAGAGCAGGTAAGCAAGCAGGGGAGGCACAGAGAGAGAGAGAGATGGAGACAGAGGATCCAAAGCAGGCTCTGTGCTATCAGTGCAGAGCCTGATGCTGGGCTTGAACCCACGAATGTGAGATCATGACATGAGCCAAAGTCGGATGCTTAACCAACTGAGCCACCCAGGTGCCCTATTTTAATTTTATTTTTTAATTTAATTAATTCATTTTAAGTAATCTCTACACTCAACATGGTGTTCAAACTCATGGCCCTGAGATCAAAGAATCTCGTATGACCACAGCCTACATCTCACTCACACATACAGAGCGGAGCGCGTGCCACAACATAACGAGTTTAGCTGCACATACCTGCACTACGGACGCCTACATCCTGTATCTCTACACCCAACCATAGTGATCTCGAGCTACGAGGGAGAAGACAACCTGATAGGTAGATGAGAGCTCGTCATTAAAACACACACACACACACACACACACACACACAACAATGTGACACCCAAGCCCTGAGAGGCGGAGCGCGGCGCAGGTCTCACACTCGCGCTCTCACGCGAGCGCAATTATGAAGCCGCCTTCTCCCTCGTGAGATCCAGATCCCTTAGCACACACTCAGTGATACTATATCAGCTCATACTCTCACACTCTCTCTCTGTCCCTCGGTCTGTCCGCTCTTCTCTCACTCTCAGTCTCACTCCATAATCTATCAATAAACTTTCTCTACTCTCTACTCTCGATCTCTGCACATATCAGTAGTATGAGACATTATCGCGAACACAATCAACGCACACCGCGAGACACATGAGACAGCGTGCATATAGAGACAAGAGAGCATGACCACTAAACTGAGGGAGACAGAATCTGATACATACACATGACTCTCAGGAAACACGAACACAACGCGAAGGGCCGACACATTCAGAGCTATCCATGATTCAGAACGAGGTAACAGGGAAACGTCACGACAACTCATGGAGCAAGACTCTTCTTCGCATAGAACACTGAGACAATAGAACATGATAGCCCGAGAATATAGATGCGTAACGAGGACTGAGGCTCACCCAGAGCGTTCTCTCGCTTAAAGTTACTATTGTCATTTTTAATAAAATTTTACCATCTTAGCCATTGTGTCTGCAGCCATCACCATGATCTAGTTCCTAAACTTTTCTATCAGCCATTAAAGCATGCGATAGTGATCCACACACCCATTACAGCGCTACTTCCACATCTCATAATGTCGCCTGGATCCGAAATGAGATGATATAATTGCAGTGATCTATAACTCTACTCAACGATCATTCTATCAACAAAGATATAGAGTCGACTAGCCATCTGCTGCAGAACCAAAAGTACAGAACAACAAGACAAATTAGCGCGACAGAGTCACTATATTGGGGAGTCACAACAGCTCCTCCTCCTACGAGTATGCAGACTCACACAGAACCCAGATAGACATAAGAGATCAGCTTCGGCTCTCTCTCAGCCATCTTTGTTTGCTAGACATGCTCTCCTATGCAACTTGATCTCGCGTTACATTTACAGGGGACGGGAGCGTAAGCAGGGCATAATGGCCGAGGCGTGGCAACACACAACTGCACAGTATTCACACACTAGATAAGCGCACTGCTGCAGACTCAGATATTCAAATGAGGTGAGTCTCTCGAGGTGACAGCTGCATGACTTCTCGTCGAGAGTGAGGTCCACGCGTGGGGGTCGCTCACGTCACATCTCGAGGCTGCGAGGAGTCATATATTGTACTCAGAGCGTCTTGTGCGTAGCTCTCACGACGTCCGCCGTTGGCGAGTCACAGCAGTGACTCGTGTAGCGGACACGCCAGGATCACACGCCTGCGCGTTGCGTGTGCGTACTCTCTGGCAGCTCCACACCCTGCCTCTGCTGCGGCTCACCCCGCTCCACATCCTGGAGAAATGACAGTCGTCTCATGAGGCGTCTCTCTAGCGTGGTGTATTTCTATATAGAGGAGAGTGAAAGTGAGACTATATACAGACTAAGATTAGTCCTATTCCACGAGCACAAGTGGGAAAACGAGGAGGCATGCATGAGGAGAGCTGGTCTCTCGATTCCTTGGATATCAGAAGAGCTGTTACTGTGACATTTGGACGGATCACTTCTTAGGAATCTCAAGTGATCATGGTCGACGAGTGATATATGTATGTGATGAGTGATGACAAACTTGATGGAGGGGGGTATGGTAATCGTTCTATGATATCTGGGGGATATATGAGATCGAGATGATTACGAACAATAGGTGCGGACGACTGAGATGTGTGTTTATGCATATAATCAACTGCAGCCACCTATGAGAAGAATACAGAATAACGATGGGCAACGTGAGGGATTGTAATCACTAGTCAGATAGATGTTTAAGAGTGGGTGGATCGACTCTCCTCACTTAGATTACTCATATGTCACAAACTCTGATGGTATGATATTGGAGTACTAGTGAATCAGGGTTCGACTAAGTGCGACGTGTCGGTGGCAGAGTCAATGAGGATAGGTAGAGTGAGGTGGTGGAAGTATTGGTGGAGATGATGATGAAGAAGAGTTGGGTACACGATAATGTAGGTTGGGAAATGTGTCATAGTGTGGAGGAAGGGATAGGTGTTGGAGCGATCGCATCGGGTCTAGAGGAAGGAGATGTGCTCAGAGGTGTGTGGGATGGGTTTATTACTTTGAATCTACTCTATGGCAGTGAGGGACCTCAATAGAGATATATTTTTACACATATCTCATATACAACAGTGTGATTATTAAAATTGGTATCTAGAGCAAGGGGATCCTGAAGATTGTTGTGAGCGATGTGACAGAAGAGAAGTATACTGAACAGTTGAGGGTTGCACGTTAGGAGAGAATCAGATTATTTATTCTATTTTAGAGAGAACACACTATGTGACGATGAGAGATTGGACAGTAGAGAGATATAGTGACACATAATACACGAGAATGGGAGTTGAGGAGTACGGAACTGGCTATGTCTAGGCACAGATGTGATATTGAGATGGATAGGATGCACTCTGGTCACACAAAAGGTGTGAGGGCAACTAGGGGATGGAGTATTGAGGTGTCTTGGTAGCACAAGTAATTGGTGACGATGAAGAGCAGGACACATTGATCATGTGTGTATGTCTGGTGTGATTATGATAATGATTGTGATGACATCATTGATTAGGGGTGGAATTGGACGTGATCTGCAGTGATTGTGCGTCGAGCGCACAGGTACTGACACAAGGAGCAAGGACAGACGCAGACGCTGTGAAAACGACGTCCAGATGTATGTATATGCACGCACTGAGCTCAACTAATGTAGATACCAATATCGAGATGGGAGGATGTGTGTTGGTGATTGTGTAATAGATACATTCAGTGCAAGTAGCATGAGTGAAGAAGTTACATAGTGGATCACTGGAGATCAGTACATACACAGTATTCAGTGATAGGCGTGCACAATGGTCATGCACTAGGAGTACAAGGAGTGACATGTGATGAGAAGTCATACTATTTGTAGTTATGATGGTTGGGTGTTGGGATATGTATGTAATGGGGTATTTTGTATATATGTGTAGGATAATCTCATGTATCTGTAGATTTGACAGGATTAGGCCATATCTATAAAGATCATTATTAGCTTCTTATAGAGGATTATCAGTCTGCATAGTGATTTGGACACACACGAGAGACACATTTAGAGGGAGTGTGTTCTTAAATTAGGCTATGCTGTATTAGTGTGAATTCGTGAGGTGAAGAGTTGGTGTAGATGACTTAGACGAGAGGTATATCTCTGTATTGGTATATACCGAGATTACAGGATGATCCACAGACAGTATAAATGTAATTGTAACTCAGGTAGCATTATGAGTGTTATTATTCTATACTTGTAAGAGCTTGTGTCAGTTGGATATATTGTTTGGTGAGTATGTGTACCGAACTATATTTACTGATGATACTGAGGCGTGTTTGTAACGACTGATGAAGATATGTTTGTTGATTGAGTATGGACACTGATAATATTGTTAGTGTACAATTTGATGTAGGAGGATATATACTAGTGAGATTGACACACCGCAGAAGATTTTCTATGTAATTATGATTCAGTGACACTATTCATCATCAGTGAATGCGCAACTCATTTAGTTAAGGGCTGATGAGGTGAGTACTGTCAATCTACTTTAATTTATATGGTGACTAGATCATTGGATAGATGGACAAGACACATGTAGATTAATATGGTTGGATTTCATGGGATTGGGTGTTCAATTAACATTGATAGAGTTCTGATTATTAAGATAGAGACATAACATTGATAAAAGATTTGTGTACATAATCATGTAGACTCGTACTAAGTGTGAATGATTCACACATGATTCAATCTGACTACATGAGTGAATGTGGAGAGTTAGTTAACACAGAGAGAGTGAGTGTGTCGGCATAGTCTAGGATAGTCACTTACACTGTAACTGGTTGTAATGCGCAGACTAGGCTCTACTCTGTGAGTATATAAGACGACAGTGGAGCATCAGAAACAGTTCTATATTCATTTTAATATATTGGAGTCTGTCTATGACACGACTATTCTCATATGTATACGTGGGTGATTATTGACACATATTAATATTAGATGAGAGTGACAGCAGTGGGTACAGGGAGACAGATATTGCAGTCACAAAGGTCGAGATGGGAAGCATGATGAGTCGCATTGTAGAGACGTAGCGTCAAGGCATATTGGGGGGGGGTGATGAAGTGGAGGACACCAGTGCATACAGTGAGGCTGTCATGGACAATAGACAAGGTAGGAAGGGACTCACAGCGGAGACATGGTGTATAGATGTAGAGACTACACTACGCTACCATAGTTGCGCGAGAGGTCTAACTCGTGTATCATTTGGTGACACACAGGAGACATGCATGCGGACTTAGTCATAGGTATATCATGCTACTAAGAGAGAGCAGGACACGACATATGAAGACGATATTCTCTATATATTTTTCATATAGAGTGCGGTCACTGGACATATTTACATATGAATATATTGATTGTGGATAGAGATCACGAGCGTAGATATTGATTATTATTGCTCTCTAAGAGAATCCACCTATTCAGAGTAGTAGGATACAGGCGCTGGTGGACAGGATTTTGCGTGGATGGGAGGCACACAACTGCAGTATTACACGGTTAGAAGCTAACGAGAGACCACATCACAATAGAAGAGATCAACATACATACCAATTGTGAGATCTACATTTCATACTAGATGCGTGGATTCAGACAGTACAGAGTATCATCTAGTGACACTCACACATCGACACATGTGTCGAGATGGTCATTAGGCGACGAGTCACAGAATGGCTCTGTACTATAAGAGTGTACAGAAGAGAGGATGAACGAGATGTCAAAATAGCACAAGTGTATATTGCAGTGTACTAGAGGACACAAGACGTTGACTCATGTCGAGACCAGTGCTAGTGGGGGAGTAGTATACGGTAGCAGAGTGTGTGCATGATGTGTATCAGTTGTAGCTGAGAGGAGACACACGCACGAGGCACACTCGATGAGAGGTCAGACAGTAGTGTGTAGAACATTGTAGATGGGGTGGAGAGGTGCAGGTTGTGTATCAGAGTGCAGAGAGGTGTGGTGGTGTATGATGCAGTAGCGACACGTTCTTGTAGATGTAGCGTGGTTGTACTCAATTTCAATGAGTGGTGTGGAACTTATAGAGGGTAGTGTGCGGAGCGGTACTTTGTGGGCAGAGATATCGTGAACACACACAATATTCTATACTACGTAATAGTTTCACACGTCTCAGAGTTCTTCGAGTTTTGAGAGATATGGGTGTAAGATAACTGAGTAATTGTGTATAATAGTGTTTCGCGACAAGTGTCAGAGAAGACACAACTTTCTATGACTTATACTGAACAAGATGAAGTGGTGGACACAACACACACGTTGTTAGCTTAGATGATAGTAACATTTCTTGGATCTTTGACTGGTCTTATAACATAGTAAGAGAGGACTCTATAGGTACAATAATGTGCAGACACGCCACTGTGTGTATATTAATGGGATTAATAGGTGACTCTTGTATAATGGCATTTGAGTGCAGATGTCACAACATGAGAGAAGGTTTAGTCATATTTTGTTGGAGTGCGGAGAGAGGTGTAGTATTTATGATGACAATTGTTTTGTGTTGCGAGTTGCCATCAAACACTAGTGGGTAGCCGATATGAGGGTACAAACATGACACATATTGGGTTGGATTTGGTAGTGAGAGGTTTGGTGATTATGTTGAATCAGTACTGATTTTAGAGTTGGGGAGCGTGAGGACAGGGAGATTGCAGGAGGTGTACTGGAGTCACAAAGGAAGTGTCTTAATATTGAACACACAAGTCATGTAGTGTGACGTAGTGAAGTAGACAAGTGGTTGCTGGAGAGGAGTAGTGTAGTGTCTTTATCAGTGTGGTAAACAATAATGGGATCACATTTAGGATTGAGTGTTTAAGGGTTGAATATCTAATGACATGTGACTTCTGGGACTCAGTGGTTCTAGTGTTAGACAACTTGAGATCATGCGGACGACACATATAGCATTTTTTGCAGATATGAAGAGTGATATGGACCAGAAAAGATGAGTTTGTTGAGAGGGAGAGGGTATAGAGGGATTTTTAATAGGGATATATGAGGATAGATGTTAATGATAGGGTTGTTAATGTGACACACAAAGTATCACTGGATGACAGGAGTGATAATCTTTATAATGGGTTTTGAGTAGCGATATGTAGAGTTAGTAGTGTGTGGAGTGAGGGTACAGTAATGTGTGTTGGACATCGTGTAGTAGGGGGATGAGTTGAGAGCGTGAATTAAGTAATATACAGAGGTGTAGAGTAATAAGGAGACACTAGGGTAAGGTGTAACGTTGAAAGCCACACTTAATGACCATTTTATTATTAACAGAGAAGTGCAGAGATGTGATGTACAGTGTAGGTGTTAGGATGCGAAAGGTGGCGTGTATGCGTACTCATGCATTACGGTGTGAGAAGCATCAGACATAGGGTATGTTATATAGAACATAGCACACACTAAATGTACAGAGAGGATTCAGAGAGTATATACACAGAGATATCGAAGTACGTGTAGATACATCAAAATAGAGATCAATGGCATCATGAACGGCGACACAGTTAGGAACACGAGTGGAAAGTCGGTATGAATTGATGATGTGCATCTTGTTTTGTGGACATATATTACGAGGCATACTGATTTAGATGTCCACACACGTGAAGAGCTGTATTAGTGGATATGACTGATACATTGAAAGTAGTGTGAAGTAGTTTTGCTACTGGCAGAGACTTTTGACGGGGACTGTTAGGTAGAAGAAGAACGTGTATACAAGCACAGATTTCACACAGAGACTCATGCGAGTGTGAACAACATGACACCAAGATGTAGAGACAGATGAGGGATTGATATGGTTGCACTGTGACTAATAGAGAGACAGGAAAGTGAATAAGTGTATGACAGAGAACTGAACTATGGTGGGAAGTGTGGCCTGTTCAGGGTTATGTGCGGGTCGCGGTCGTGCCTGTGTTCGCGCTAGTACGAGGTATAAGATACAACAGAGAGAGAGTGAGATGATATTTATCACATGACAGACACACTGCGACAGTGCGTGGGAGCGTAGGAGATGAGATATGTTTATAACTGAAAGATAAGGAGCGTACAATCAAGTAGGATGTAATGAGACACTCTAGAGTAAGTAGGGATATTATGTGGTAGTGTGTGAGAGTTAAATAATTAAGGTGTTATGGTATGTGAAGTTGGATGTGAGATTAAGTAAGACAACATACAGCATATGAGTCAGCAAAAAGAGTATCACAGGGAAGGGATGATGTACACATCTTAATATGACTTCACAGGAGAGTGTCTTTCTTGAGTGCAGGTGGTACTTTTAGAGTGTAACTATGATGTTGGTTGCTTTTTTGGATACATCTTTTACGAGCAGGATTATGATCACAGCACAGATTGATGTTTGGTAGAGGCTATGATATTGTTACTGGCGCATGGTGTCAGATTCTCGGCATGTGAGATTATAGGGTCGAGAGAGTTTACTAGATAACTGATAGCACTTTGTAGACTGGTGATAGTGGAGTGAGAGTGAGAGGCAGGTGAACTAGTACGATGGTTTACAGATCGACAGCACACAGCAGGAGCACGGGTTAAGAGTACTGCAGAGACAGAGACTTGACAGATTGCGGGTAACACTCAGATAGGTGTAGATGAAAATAGTACTACTGCTCGGAAAGATTTACAGGAGGAAGTAGATAGTATAGTTAGCAGAAGTGGCACTGGGAAGAGAGTGGGACAACAAGTCACTACAAATAAGTCTGTCCATCATGCGACAATTATATAGAGGGTAGACGACACACACGACCGTAGATGAGAGCGATGAGGTTATAGTGACACAACTCGACAGTACACTGGTGTGAGGTATGTGGAGAGCGATGGACGGATTTATTTTTTAGTCAACTGAGAGTGGTCGGTGCCTAGAGTATGGGGGATAATGAGGTCAGGGGGTGAACGCGTGAACGTGGTAACAGATGTGATGTCATCATAGAGTCCGTGATCGCACACACTCCAGGAATGACAATGGCGCATAGTGTTATGTCTGAGTTACCATGTGGTGGAGTGGGAAGGGGGAGTGTGGATTTGTGTCAAATTAGATTTTGAGTTATATGAGGGTGATATAAGGGGTGGTGTTAAGTGAGGTTTGTTTGATATAGTGAATACATGGAGGGCGGTGTTCAGCGATAGAGTAAGATTTGGGGAGAATTGAGATGAGAGTCGACGTGAGTGGTGTGAGGCTAAATTGGTATGAGACTCTGGAATGTCTAACACGCTGAGTGATCGGGGGGATGTGTGATATGAGACTGACAGAGATGAAGTATGTCATATAGGGACAAGGATTGAGAGTAACTTTTAATGTAGCACTATTGCTGAGAGACGAGGATTCTCACTGTAGTAAGTGTGTTATAGCTGGCACGATCACCACTTTAGGGCGTCAATTAGATGACGTTTACGGAGTAGAGTGGTAAACACACTAGACATATGCGCATCATAGAGCACACTGTTAGCAACAGAGAGAAAGGGGAGGTGACAGTGAGACATGACACAGAGAACATAGTGTTCTAAGAGAGTATATGGACACGTGCAGAGAAGATAATATGTGGAGATACTAATGTGTTAGAAAAGGTTGTGAGTGAGCAAGGGGAGATCAAGATGGTAGAGACATGCGACTGAGGGTACATGAACATGTAGAAGTGAGAAGGAGAGGGGAGTAGGGTGGATTGAGCGCAGGGGGGTCAATTCAAGTGCAGAGGAGATAGCAAGGAAGGGTCAGATGGATTTCTATGGTGGGCGGACCGTTGATGGAGTTAGGGTACCACACATGTGGTTGATCTCACTTGTCGAGACATCAGGAGGTCGTCAATGCACAGTGGGTGGGACGCGGTGTGTCTATAGGTAAACTCTGAGCTAGGAGACTGACACAATGTAGCACGCAAGACAGTTTGAAAGTAGTGTTAAGGGTTTTAGTTGGTAAGCGATTTTTGATTACAATGTGTTGTTGACATGAAGATAGCGAATTGTAGCAGATTAGGGAGGTTGGATACAGATATGTGGTGTTGGCATGTTCTGCACGAGAGGAAAGATATAAGTAGTACATAATTGGGTGACATCATAGTAGATCATTATGGATATATATATAATATATATTACACATGGGAGTTAGTACGTGGATTGCAATGAGTGAGATTAAGCAGACGTACGGGCAGGATCTTGTTGTCACGAGCCTAGTGGGACACATACAAGATTTATATCACTTATTCATGACTTCACTAGGATGATGCATAACACTACATCAAGAAGATAGGTGTGTACTTATAGACACACGATTATGTCAGACATTGACAGATAGATAGTCAATAGCATTTGGTATGAGAAGGTTGGGAAATGTATGACATACAGCAATGTGAGTCTGTGGGTAGATAATGGGTGGGGAGGGGGGGGGGGTTATCACAGCTTGGGACTGTGACACATAGTATAGGTGTCTCTGACAACAAATATCAATGGTTGAGAGCTATAATGAAGCATACATCAGGACATAGGTATAGGAACGGATCTTCTAGCTACATGGTAGAGCAATAGATCGACAATTGACAGGATTTGACTATTGTGATGTTATTACGTTTATTAGAGTCAACATGGGCATAGTAACTACTGGGTCTAGCAGATTAGCAGCAAGCACGCGTAGGTGAGAGAGATAGACTGAGTCTACTAAGATCTGAGATGTGGTGAGCGACACAATAGATAGAGGGTGTGTGGGCGTCGAGTGGGTGTGAGAGAGGCACGAGATGATCGAGGGATTGGAGTACAGAATATTGATTCATAAATCTTGTTGTGGGTGAGCACATCATGTAGAGTGCGCTGAGGAGAGTAGTCTGACTGTTGTGGGTGATGTCATTATATGTGATAGCGATTGCGACAAGAACATATTATTGGTATGACGACACACAGTGTAGATATTAGAGGTACACTCTGGTTGTGGGAGAGGTGATCAACACATAGCACAGACGAGAGTGATAGGTAGTTCACATTTGTTGGTTGGGGGGGGACACAGGGATGACTGCTGAAGCGACAGAGAGAGTGTCTCACTGTGATGTTGGGATATGAGTTATAACTAGATCACTTGGATCTATGTGTGTGGCTTAGGTAGCGTGTGTGAGTGAGTGTAGTGTGGTATCTAAGGGCAGATGAGTATGCGTGACGATATCTTATGCTTGGAGGTCACACATTGGATATGCAAGATAGGTAGGAGGAGGAGTGTTGAGTGAGATGAGGTGTGCTGATGTGTTTGGTTGATTGGATGAGATCATCAACATGTATGTGACTATAGAGTATACACACACACTAGCCTAGTCGGTGATTTGACGTGTGGAGCACTTATGCTTGGGTGTATTTTGAGATGATTATTCTTCGTGAAATACAGAAGTATATGATTCACACTGAGTGTTAGCATGACTCACATACACTATCTAGACACTTACAATATCTATCACTTAGACACTATTCACATCTCAATATCACCACATGGATGATGAACTGGAGAGTGTACTGTTCACTAGGGATGAGACACATAGAGTGGATGGGATTCATGATATTACTATATTTGTGTCGACGTAGGAGATAGATACATAGTGGCGTGACTGGCAGAGATAGAGCGTATAGAGGTGCGAAGTAGTGTGGTGGTATGATGAGCGTAGTGAAATGCAAAGATAACTATAGTTGACTATAGTAGTGGGATAGAGGACTAGAACAGACTAGTAGAAGGAGTGGAGATGGAGTGTGGTACAGTCACAATCAAAGTCGTATATCATGGCAAACACGATATCAGTGCTATTTCAGGATGGACAGATTTTGGGGACTCTAACAATTTTATTGAGTTACTGTTATCACAGGGTATGAGGAGACTTGATTGGTAGTGTAGACTGGTAGAGACTGTACGAGTACCATACGCAAAAATTGGTGATGATCCTACATACTCTACGACTCTGTGAGGGTTATGTGTGTCGACACAGCCATGTGTGTGACAGTAACACATAATTAGTCATGTATGATGAATTGTATTTCTCTATTCAGTGGTATGACTTAGTATACTCTCGAGAGTGTTTTCAGATTGTCAGGTTTGTAGGGGTGTGAGAGACATCAAACATACTGTACTAGAGGTGAACTCTAGGGTGACGAGATAAGGTAGGACTCTTTGGGAGTGAGAGATGTTACACAACGTGGTGTGGTGGTAAATCTACAATTAGGCGACAGAGGGAACATTGTCAGTAAGTGTGAGGTGTGTACGAACAGGATGTGAGTGTTAGGGTTGATGATGTTGTGGCCGAGCGGTGTATTTGCAGAGTGGAGTGTGTAGAGTGCACACTGGAGAGGACATTTTAGTTAAGAGTGAGTTTATGTAGTACTATCTATGAGAAGTGGGTAAGGGTTGTGTGTGATGGTAGGGTGTGTGTGGTGTGACTCACTAATGGAGACGATCTCGTATACAGATGTGGGGAGATGACACACAATTGATCACAGAGTAGAGGAAGTCTACGACACACACACACGAGTATTACTTATGTTACACGATGATGTTGATCTCAGTGTCTGTGAAACGAGTTTACTTATATAGGACAAGTGATTGTATAGTACTAAGAGTAGGGTGGGTCAGTGACAATATTGAAATAGTACAGGAGACTGTGTACGATACAGGAGGTAGTCAACAGGGTGAGAAATATCAACTAGACTCTTGACAACATGACTAGAGTAGTATGGATAGTGATTATCAGACACGATTTGACATGGATGTAGAGACACGGTGGTGATGATATGACAGAGGATAGTATGTGTGATGGATACTCACGGTGGGTATAGGTGAATACCTGAGCTGGACATGATGTCTAGAGGTCACACGCACACTTTTGTCACACGCGACTCACACAAAAGAGAGATATTGTATACCTTGTGGGATTCTGGTTGTGAGAGCAGTGTGTGAGTTGGGTGGGTGAAGTGATGGAAGTAGGACGATAGGGCAAGATCACAGTTTACACCATCATCATGGACAGGCGTGGTGAGATACGTAAGTGTGGTAACCAAGTGAGCAAGGGATAAATGTCTAGACTGGGTTGTACAACAACTGAGAGTGAGAGTCACCGTAGAGTGTGGGAAGGTACAGAACAAAAGAATTGTCACATGGGGACAGCACGTGCACTGATAGTATGCACAGTAGTAGCAGATATCATGCGACACCGTATTGCGTCACACTTGCTACGGTGTTTGGAGAGGATCTATTTAAGTCTGAGGTGAGTGAGAGAGTAGGCAGGACAAGTGGGTCAAGATGCGAGAATACACAAGAGATCTACATATCTCTTTAGAGTGAGGTTGACTTGGAAGAGTGTGGGAGGATAGACAGGTGACTCTGGAGACACGGACTTGGAATAGTGAGGTGTGATGTAGTTGAGAGCGAAATTTTGGATGGGGAGGGGTTGATTTGTGAGTGGTAAGTGGATGAATAGACCAGAGAGCACATCACAATGTACAGTATAAGGATTTGGTCTGAAAGAGACGAGTAAGACGGTGTGTGGGACACCGCACTGATCAGTACTAGGAGCTTTATTATGATCAGGAGATGGAGAGTTTGTGCACACTATTGAGGAGGTAGACAGTAGGGAGATATCTATGATGGGGGGGTGACTCGCCGAAAAACACAAAACACACGAGCAGAAATCACAGAGAAAATATCAGTGTACTAGTGACATTACATCTAGTGGCACACACAGAAGTAGCAACGGAATGGATGAATTGGAAACGCGGAGAGCGATGGTACAAGTTAGTCATAGAGTTATGCAACAGGGATACAGACGTGGGAACAGTGAGTTACGAAAAAGAATAGTGAGACAAGGACTGCTAGTGGTCTAAGAACTGACTAATGTGACAGTGACTAGCTAGATGGAAATAGAGTACACATGGCGCGTGTAGAGGGGTATCAGTATGGGGGGAGACGCGCGCTTGATTACGCGACGGGCTACCAAGACTTCACAATCTTTGTCGTACTATGTGCTATAGCACTACAACATGTTAGTATCTCAGTGCAGATCTCGATAGCTAACGAGTATATGACTGAGGCTAGTGTTATGCACTTGCATCGACAGTAACAGAGGCACATAATAGATGTATACGCAGGGCAAAGATACAAGTGTACTAGACATAGATAGATCTAAGAGGAGGTGATGTGACGCAGATACCTTCATTGATTGTTGTGCTGCCATGTTGAGATGATGATGTAGCGAGACTGGCTGTGTAAAGATTGACATTCTATAAAGTCATATTGGCACAGCTGATGAGTTTTTGCACAATGAAGTAGGATAGGACTTCTAGTTATGTGTGGTATGGAGTGGAGCACTCTAGCGAGCTAGATTAGGTTTTGTCAGAGTTCTGTTTGTGAGATATAAGAGTAATGTTGTGGTAGAAGTGATAAGGATACAGTCTAGATCATCGAATGAGTGGTGAACACACTGACATAAGTGAGACTGTTTTAGGGTGGGTAGGTCTGGAATATACCTAGCTGATGAGACTTGGCACATAAGTGATACACTGTGATTTACGACCTTGTGGGTGACATAGAGGTGTGTGGGTAGGAAGAAGAGGATGGTTGGATAGAGAGATGGAGTGTGGGGGATGGGTGGGGGTTTAAGTGACATGAATCATGGTGTACAGTAGATGTGAATTTGGGTTATTGTAAAAGGAGTCGTGTGTGTATCACAACTCAACACATTTTACTGATCTGTGTACATACTAGGCACTAGGAGTGTACATACACGAGCACACAGGATCATATATGAGATTAGACAGATATATACGTATGACACACGACTTATCATGGGTGATACTAATAGCGGATGTACGTGTGGGGGAAGGAGGTGCAGAGGGTACGTCGGGATACAGCGGGTTAGGGAGGAGAGGAGGTGGATATATGTGTATGGCAATGTAACGTCATGTTGTCACTCAGTCACGGTAACAGTGGGGGTTTGAGTGATATGGGTAGGACGTGTCTTCACATGATCGTACTATTTGCAGGGATTGTTCACGTACAGAGGTATATGTATTGTAATGGGGGTTATGGTGTGTGATATAGTGGGAGGGAGGGGGTTGAGGGGTGGGGGGTTGTTGTGGGGTTGAGTAGTGGTTGTGTGAGGAAGTTTTGGTAGGGATGGGGGCATCATAAGAGAGATTATGACTTTTGAGATTACAATGTGTTAATGGTAATGGGATGTATGCGTGAGAGCTGTGACAGTATACTAGTGGATTATCTTATTCAAGTATCCTAGTGTTGAGTTGGAGGATGGCCGGTGGAATGAGGTAAATGTTAGAGAAAAGGTATGGTTGATGATGGGGAAGGAAGAAAGGAGGATGTGTAGGGTGGATGAGATAATACGGGACGATGATATGACTATCTGACAGACTGTACATGACATGAGCACATGTGACTTACGATGGAGGTGGATGTGGGGGATTTGTTACAGTTTCTTCAGAGAGATTGCGCGAACGCGAGACATCAAGGGATGGATATAGATGATGATCTGGACTGAGTGATGTTTGAGTAATAGTACTCTGTGATGGAGGTGTGGTTGGTGAGTGACAGGAGTGACAATATTAGTGACATGGGATACAGATAGTCTCTCTCAGATGAGTGGTGACTGAGGAGATTGGGATGATGGTACCACGATAGATAGCGATGGATGACACTGGACGATGAGAGAGGGGCAGATACACAACAGAGTGTGTAACGACACTATGTGTACATATGGTGATAGAGCTGTAATACTTATATGAGGAGGGAGGATTAGGTGGTAAGTGACCATGAGGAGGGTGAGGACAGTTGTTAATACACATATCTTGACTCATACAGCGAGAACTATTGGATGACAGAAAGTGGCAAAGGACAAGCAGGGGAGAGTGAAAAATGGTTACTGAGTTAAACACACACATGACTCAACACTAACGGTGCGTGCGTAGTAGAGACACTCGACTAATATTAAAGTTTACAAGAGTGAGTGGGCGCCGTCAACAGACAGACTGGGGGGTCAGAGGATCTGAGCAGACTGAGATCAAACTAGAATGAGTGGGGGTGACTCTCGTCTCATGCACTTTTATCTCTTCCTCACACATTGGTGCGAAGGTTAGTCTAAGGCACATGAGGGGTATAGAGTCTGCAGTGTTACAGGGGGGGGGGTCTTGGGTGGGAGGGGGGTAATGGGATACAGCGGGCAGGAGTGGGTAGTGAGAGTTGAGACTGCGATATAATGGGAGGGGGATGGGAGCAGTTAAGGTACACACAGATAGGATACATGTGTCAGATGTATAGTTGTGTAACAGGAGGAGATGACACATTTGGAGTTAAGGAAGATATTGTGCGAGGAGTGTGATTGTCTCACATATACGATGGTATAACAGGGAGGTGACTAGGGGGTGGGGTGGATATGAGGTGTTCGACATATGACTTGATTACAGACAGATGGGTGTGGAGTTGAGCAATGTGTAGTATACAGCTTGACAATGATGTGTACTTGTGTTAGAACAGGACGCGAGTGGGAGTGTAGGTATGTACATTGTGAGATAGTAGAAGGGGTGAGAGTATAGAGATGATCTGTGGATAGGAGGGGAGACAACTTTAGAGTAGATGTATAATTCATGAGGTTGATAGAGGACAGATCTAGTGGAGAAGAGAGTCGAGGTTTAAGTAGGTACTCACACATGATATTGGGTCACAGGATGATATAGTATGTTGTAGACAGGTTGTAACTACTCACATGGTTGTGGATCTATATCTCTTGACACAACAGAGAGTATAGTCTGTAGGAATTGTATGGCATGTGGCGGATAGTGGGAGTTGACAAGTTGAAGACACGAGTGTGGGGGGGGTGAGATGATGGGGGTGATACCTGATTATATCTGTTTGAGTTACATGGTGAGTGTGAGTGAATTTATCGGAGTATAGTGGTTGAGTTATGGGTGGACAACGATAATGACATATATCAGAGATGATCTCGTAGCACAATGGTGAGGCACTCACATAATGAGATATTATGATATATCTATGTATATCATCATATATAAATCATTATGTGAGACGCATGGATACGTGACTACGGCTTGATACAACAGTGAGTAGATGTATGACCGATGAGAGTGCACACGAGTAGGTTATAAAGTCGAGACTGCGTAGAGATGTCACCGTGTTCAGTCGTAGTTAAGGGTAAGGCACACTGGAGTGGAAGGTGGTAAGGGCGCAGGTGGTATATGGTAAAGCAAGGAACAGAGTCTCAGACGCTGGTCGAAGTAGAGTGTCGAGTATTGACGAGAGTAGGGTGAGAGGTGTATACTAGATTATAGCATCACTTTGGTGTTGTGGAGTGCTGCTGGGAGAGAATAGGAGGTAATGTAATCATTAGCAGGTGATTATATTCATCACATGCAGGAGTATATTGTAAGAGATTGCCATAACTGAGTTGATGTATGTGGGTAAGACGGTTAGGAACATAGATAGACCAATGTTTATATTGTAGTCATCAATGTGGACATATGACAAGGGGCGAGACTGAGTGTAGACAGATATATTGTGTCAGTGAGTGAGAGCAGGGGGAGGTGGAGTGAAATGTTGTTGGTAAAGGAACGCGGATCAGACTGGGTCACAGTGACCACGGTAGGTGACAATTGAACTGGGAGTACAGTGGCTATTGGGAAAGGTTGGGATCAGGGGTATGGAAGGGACATGTACTATATACTCAGACTTGATGTTTTAGTAAAAGAGGCAACGCTAAGGTGGAGCAGAGGGATTGTCTGGTGACACCAGTGAGCATGGTGTAGTGAGTGTTAGGTGTGGTGGGACTAGTGAATGTTAGTGAGTTGTCACACAGTATTCATTGGGGTATCATGATAGCATCACACACACACATAAAGCTACACTCACCGCTCTCGCCACACACAGGTAGTGAGCGACAATGTGGACATAGGCGAGAAGATTGAGAGACACTTAGACATCATTGGAGGTGTCTGACTACGTTGGGAGGGGTTGTGAGTAGACACAATAGACACACATCAGAATAGGCTTAAAAGAGTCATTCACGAAATCATGACTACAGCTGATGATATGTTTGGGGGGGGATGTTTTTGTGTATTTTAAGGGGTTTGGGGGTTGTATGTAGAGGGGATAGACAGACATAGTTACTAACGATTCAACTACTTGGACAAGAGACAGGTAGGACACATGGATACTACGCTGGAGTTATAGTGCATTATGTGTGACACGGTTGACTATATAAGTAGTATAGGGAGAGTGTGACACAAAATGTGGAACCTGGAGATATCAGTGGGGGTAATATTATTGGGGGAAGGGGCTGACAGAGTGTACGACACACAAGTCAGGACGAGGGGGGCAATTATTGCTGGATTGGGTTATCGGTGACACATGGACTCATTGTGGTGGAAGATCTAAGGATGGACACATCTATGTCAGTGTGCTCACAGAGAACAGAGGTGTATATTATTCTCATGTGAGTGGGCGCAAATATATATATACGTCAATAGACACGGAGAGAGAAGGTAGTGGTCACAAGTTTACTGTGTGAAGTTGAGCTCACACCTGTACTTGCACAGGACGAGACATGTGATGTATAGTACATAGTAGGACATACAGGCACACACCAAGGTACATTGCTAAGCGGCACATTGGATCTCTATGTAGAGGTGATGACTGCATATTACAACGAGTACTCGTGTATATTGTATATATGATAGAGGTATAGGTATATGGGTGGGTGATTAATAAATGATATACTATAGAGGATAATGGAGTATCGAAAATTCTTCAAGTTAGTGGTAGTGTATGTTGACTACATGACACTGGGGAGAATGATGCAAGTGACACCGAGAGACTAGTGTTTCTCTGCTTGATGTTAGACACGTGTGAGTAGAGATCAGAGAGAGCGGATATTCTGGACACACTGAAGTTTGTTGTAGTATATATATATTGGGGTGGGAGTGGGGGGGTTGTCACACACAATGCACACTCTATGCATACGAGCGGACTGTGAATAGGGGGATAGCACATGCACACAGACAATGTCAGAATAGCAGAATCTATGTCTGTAAGAGCGAAAGTATGGGTCCGGGGGTCATGCAAGAATATCGCAGATCTGTGATCAAACGATTCAGTGTGTACATTGAGGATGACGGTACACGGTTGATTTCAAAGAGGTGATGTAGTGAAACTATAGAGAGAGTGTTAGTAGATCTGAGGAGAAGGTCTTTCTTACACATGAGTCACACAGAGGGGTGGAAGTAGACACGAGAATGTAATTATATGTGTCTGGGTGATCTCACACACATGGTAAGAGACATATGTGGCAGTTTGCCATCTGACTGGTCCTACAGTAGAAACTACACACATGGGGGAAGCACAACAGTAGATGATCACATGAAAGATAGATAAGAAAAGAATGATTAAGGATGGGGAAGAGGTGTGTTGTGAGAGTGGGGGGGGAGGAGAGAGGGGGGGGGGGGTGCTATGGACAGGTGTGTGGGATCTCAGGACACACACACATCAAGGTTTGTGGTGTTCAAGACTATTGGTGTTGACGATGTTCAGGTACGTGTATGCCAGGAAGCACAGGATTGCACATGGAGAACATAATTGTGACGGCAGGGTGATATGGCACAGTGCACATTGGACACGACATGCGGATGCGAGGTGGGTATAGCTAAATCGTGTAGATCAGAACTGGCAATCGGTATATTGGGACATGATTGGTGCGAGACATTAGAGTATACTATGACAGAGGGCGGAGACACATGTTCACTGGAATTGTTGGGGTGCACAGACCGACGCAGGGGAGGGTGTGGGAGGCGGGAAGTGTGAGAATGCGGGGAAGGTGAGGTATGGTGGTGAGTGTATAGAGTGATATGGAAGTTATAGGTGTTCATAGGGACTGGATAATGAGCTGGTTGACGAGACAGACAATCATTAGGATCAGCTGACACGTGAGCGGAGGGGGGCGTATAGCGGATAGAGTGTCGGATTATTGGGGTGACTCATGGATGAACCTTCAACACTAGAGGTGTGGAGAGTGGTGATTGAAGTTATGACATGATACAGTGGGGGGACGACGTTAGAGAAGAGCACTGTGTGTGAGAGATGCAAGGTGGAGTCAATGTTGGATGTGCATGGCACATGTGATGTGTGGGTCGCAGTGAGATGGATGTGTGTCAGCAACATAGAGCATCGCGGACGTCACTATGTGGTAGTGAGGTGATGTGTGCACAGACACTATAGGGGAGTAGGCGGCGACAGGAGCATTGATGGGAGAAGAAGTAGACAGTAACTTCTCGGCCAGAATATAGCGTAAATGCATACTCAGTTTGAATAGAGACATTTAGCATTATACTAGAGACTCTGACATATGACAACACGTGTTGTGATAGACGTAATGGAAGACGGTTACTATGACGGGACGGTATTGCGAGCATGTGGTGTGATCATGGGCACATCTATACAGAGGCACACACAGAGGTGGTGAAATCTATCGCACCTAGCCACACTTCGGGTATTGCGAACGTTTCACATGAGTGACGATAGCGATAACTATGGACGACTAGTTGCGTTGTTGAGACACGGTGAGTGTAGTGACGATAGGTGGAGACGATGACATACACTCTAAGTGCGACATTAAGGACAATAGATGAATAGTGACATTAAGTGGAAGGTTGTGTTGGCACTGTACACACTAGCCTAGAGGGAATATGTACAGGGGTGTCAGTTCAGAGACTCGATCAATAGAGGATAGCAAGACACTAGAGGTAGGGCAGTGACATCACACTGGATGACAATTCTGAGTCACAGAGCTATCACGGTGTGATGCACTAGGATGTGTGCTGGAACACATGCGTGCGAGTGTGTATATACATCTTTTATAGAGAGTAGTAAGTGAGTCAACTCAGAGAGATGAGCATTGGTTTAGAGAGGTGATGGAGAGGTACACATTGTACGGATATTGAGAGTCATAGGGTAGAGAGTATACACACTATGAAATAGCACTTGGTCAATGTATCATCAGACACTGTGATAGGGTTACACTGGGTACAATATGATGTTACAGTCGTGATAATGGTCATCTAAGGCGGACATGTGGGGGTCACACTGTACAATGGCGTCACAGGGAGTGAGTTCTATATATCTCTCTCTCATCTCTCGTCGATGAACTTTGTTACGAACCAGGCTGCAGGGTAGAGTGTGGTTGATCTATCAATGTAGTTTAGATCTGATCACACGGACGATATAGTCAAGTGGTATGTAAAAGCAGTATTGCATGTATAGATGGAGTAAGAGAGGTTCATTCGTAGTGAGCACTGGGGGGATAGTCATCAGTGACATGGATACATTGTACGTCTAATATAGTACTTCATGTTGGCTTTGGATACATCATTATGAGAGAGAGATAGTCTGGTGTGTGGTTGAGGATAAGCTGGGTAGTCTATATCTATAATGTTTCAGTGAGTAACAAGATAGGCGGTGTGTGTCACACGATAGGCAACTGCACACTGGACCAGAGTCTTCACACAGGGTGTATTTTGAAATTGTGTTATGGTGGAGAGTGATCGATTAATGACAGCGTAGGTGGTGTGTGTATGAGTGTTGGATGAGTAGAGTGTGTACTTTTGCGTATAGTTGATATGTCTATGTGATGTGTGGAGGGGTGTTATTGTATATCTGTCTGGTGAACATGAGGAGTTGTTCAGTACTACACAGATTACATATCACACAGACAATAGAAGATATACGAGTGACTAAATAAAGAGTCGTCAGGAGTAGTCATGAGTGTCTCCAGAGTGTATTCAGAGTGTAGTGATCTCTATAGTATAGATGCTATTACACGGTAGGTTAGTGCGATTGACGAGTGGATAGGAACAGACGTGAAAAGGAAGGAGACAACAAGATAAAACATGATAGTGGATAGTATCAGATAAGGAAGTGTGTATTGTTCAGTTAGCTAACAGTGACATATGAGAGAGACTGCCAGACATGTGGTGTCACGAGCACACAGTCATATCTGCGATGAGAAATGCTGAGAGGGATGGACGATGTGAGCACATTGATAGGATATACAATTCAGACAGACTAGATAAGACTCAGTGTGAAGTGTACTAGCAAGTAGAGAAGGAAGAATACTTGAAAATACAGTAATGTCATAATGAGCCACACACATATGGTTGGGGGATACACTTGACATAGGTGGCAGCGGTCAATGAGGACGCTAGCAATTTGAGGGACACATGACTCACACTTGTGTATAAGGTGAGGAGGTCTAGATAGGACAGGAGTGGCACTAGTATTTTAGAGACATCGATGGAATGGATTTCACGTGACAGAGAGCGCGAAGCACAGAGGTATTCTGACTAGTGAGAGATCAAATTCGTAGACATGGACAGATGAGAGTGATGTCTGTATAGGACGGATCGGATTGGACATGAAGGTGTACTATCATGTGTGCGTGATCACTCAGGGGCAGTAGATCACGGCGGATAGATGACAAGGATCAGTGTCACAAATGTTAGACTTCAGTGTACGGTATTGTGTTGATAGTGGGAGTATATTGTATTCACAGATAGGATGAGGGGTAGGTTGACGACTGGAGTAGATCACACATATTGCCACACTGGTGCGAGAGAACTGACTAGTGAGACTGAGTGAGATAATCAGGCGGGACAGATGGGAGCAGGGTCATCTGAGAGAAACGGACAGATATATGCGCAAAAAAAACTAACCTTGTGAGAGCACGGATGTAAGTAAATTTTGGACATACGTTAGAGACAGGTGACTGCCGGATGGTATCATGTTGGTGACAGAGTGGATGTTATGAATTTTAAGGAATAATATTAAATAGAGGAGATAGGAAAGCGGGAATAGTACAGTTACAACACATAATAAGAGACGGATTGACAAACAATGGACAAGTGTTCACACTTGATAAAAAGATGCTGTTTTGTTAAGTTGGGGGTGACATCGTAGGTGCGATACGATTAGAGGATTCAGGTATGCAAACGTTGTATATAGGATGACAAATCTGAGCGTTTTATCTTATGGATGTTATACGTTGATGTATGAGGAGTGGGGCGCGGCGGGGAACGAGTGTAGCGTGTCCTGGTGGAGATGGGTTTGAAGCTGTACGATCGTGTTTAGAGAGTGTGATGAAAATATCTATATATGAGCTTCAGTTATATGGTTGTATTCGAACTGTATATCGAATGGTAAATGAGACACAGGTGCTGGGCAGAGTAGGGATGAGGACTATTGTCAGTGGTTGATGACAGCAGCGGGGAGGACGACATAATAGGAGATACATAAGGATGAGATAGATATCAGAACATGGAGAGGAATCACACAATAATTGACAGACAATCCACATAGGGTAGACATACCAGGGTAACACGTCAGGAGATCTAGGAGGTGCACACTCAGATGGGAAGACTAGCAGAGATAACACCAGGAGGTCAAGTCTCTAAACAAGTGTGAGACAGCACATACAGATGGGTAATGACGACACTCTATGACGCGTGCATGTGAGTGTGGAGTGGGAAGTCTAGTACTCTTTTACAGAGGATGTGATTATGTGACCGATGTACTCAGATGAGTGAGTGTGCAATGTAGAGATTATGCGACAGGACACTGGACTGACGGAGCAGGTGCATAGGTGTACAGGGTTTTTCAAGGGGTACACCACATTTGTGTCAGAGAGGTAAGCAGATGGGAAAATACAAACATTGTTGGCAACTAGTCTATCTTAGGACATGAGCACGTGCAACTCTTATCTGACACACGCAGAGATAGTCGCGGATAGGAGTGACGGTGGTTATAGAGAAAAGACACACAGGATTGGAGACGAGTCAAAGTCACCATATGTGTGATACTGAGCACACTACGCTCTTGACTCTATGAGTGCATCGGTGTGGTAGTGACAATATATCAAGGTCTTATAGTGTGTTGATCACTAAGATGTGCGAGGATGTGATAAAGGATTTACAATAGACAGATCGTGTATAGACAAGTGAGTGGTCAGTGAGTTATATCGGTGTGCGATAGGATACAGAGCGTACAAGGATGGTAGGTGTGAGGTGACTAGTGACAAGTAGTTATTTAATGGGAGTGTTTATAGGGTATGTGTGACTTATCTGTATTGATTGATATCACAGGGAGACCTGGACAGTAGTGACATATGGCACAGAGTGGACACAGTGCATGTGCAGAGTGTCAATTGTTTATAGACTGGGAGGGCAGAGGAGTAGAGGGGACAGTGCGTAGAGCAGAGAGTGACAAGTATTCTATAGTGTCAAACATGTCACAACATTCTGATAGTACACAGGTATCTGGGATGCGTGAATAAGTATAATGACACTTGACACATACTACAAAAACATGTGGGAAGCGTATGCATAAATCTACGTTAGTTAGTACAAGGGTCAGAGGTAGTGGGAGAGAAATGACAGAGGCGTACACAATGATATGACACTCTAGTTGTGATCACGAGTTGATCCTCATTAGATGTGGATCATTTACAGTAAGATATACGTGGCGAACACATCACACTCGTTGTGATGCATCGAGTACAAATGGTTGCAAGCGACTATCTTACATCATTCACATAATATAGACTTGAATGTTCTACACCTCACTATGTAGTACGAGCAGATAAGATAGGTAGGATTTTGGTAGTAACAACACTCTCACAGCGGTGGGTTACGTGAACATGCGTGACTGAGCAGATGTCTACGAGGAGCAGCGACGAACGTGTTGATGTGGGGACGAATCACTCTCTGTGCAATACAGTCACACACAACACATGTCATAGTTAATGTGTGATACGCACTGTGTGCAAGAGTCTCAGGTGACAATGTGCGAGAAGGAAGAGTGTTAGTGACATATGCTGTGCAAGATAGAATCACGGTGTGACGTCACTTTAGTCGATACACTGCTTAGCAAGCGGTTGGGTGAACAGACATGATCACTCTTGGTACAACATTGATATGTATCTGTACATATATATGTAAAGTTGGACACATTGTGGGAACGTGGTATCTGACGGGACGTGACTGTGACATGTGAATTAGTCTAGTTGGGATAAAGTAATGCACAGTGACAACAGACTGGAACAACATAGACAGTATACGATCCTGATCTCATCTGAGATATAGTATAGGTATCCTTAGTGGAGTGGATAGTTGGGGTGTTGTAGGAGAGCATGTTTTGTGTGTCATGATGTGTGTTGTTGTGATCTCTGGACAATGAATGTGTGTTGGTGGATGATCATGACTGGAATACGGGAGATGGTTCTGCAACGGATACAGGAATGGTGCGTGACAGTGACACTCTTGGTGTGGTGTGGGGGATTTGGTATGTGGGCACAAGACATATAGTGTAGAGTGATAGACGGTGTGAACATGGAGATGATAACCATTATAAGTGATAATCAATTTTGGGATGTTTGGTAGTCACAAGTGAAGCGTGGATTAGATGAGACATATAATGACGGAACCAGCAGGATATATCAAGTGTTACGGGTCGCAGGACAGACGTGTATTAAAATAGCATATGATCGTGGGGAGCGTGGGGACTAAGTGGAAGAGGTAGATGTGAGGGTATGGCTCGACATGTGGTTCTTAAGTGTGAGTGCACGAACTACATACATATGTACATGGACATACGTTGGTGGGTAGTGGGATTGTGGGGTGTGTTTTTTGTTTGTGTTGGGGGTTTTGTGGGTGGTAAGGGTAGGATTGGGAATGAAGAGGGGAGGGGAGGGGGGGTGGTGGAATGTGAAGGAGTGGTGGAAGGGTGAAGGGGGGAGTGTGGAGGGTGAGGGGGTTAAGTGTTGGAGGTATGGGGGTGAGTTTGGGGTGATAGTTTGTTTGGGGTAGGTTAGGGTTTTAGTTAGAGAATTGGGGAATTAAGGTTGTAAGGAATTGGTGTGGTGAGTAAGATGAAGTTGTGTTGGGAGGATGAGGTTTAGTTTTTAATTTTGTTTTGGAATGGTTTGAAGTGTTATTGAATTAAGAGGAGGGTTGGGGTATTTTTAGATGTTTGGGGGTAAATTTGTTTTGTTTTAATTAAGGGTTGATGTAGGGTAAGGTTTAAGGGATGTTGGTTGGGGTTAAGATGTGGATAGGTTGTGTAGATATGGAGAGGGGTAGTTGTGATGTATATTGGGGATTTGGGGGGTGGGATGGGGGAGGTTTTATGGTGGGAAGGAAGTGGTGGTTTGAGATGGTTGATATGTTGTTTATATATTTGGGTGGGTATGGTGTTGTTGGGGTAGGGTGGTTGTTGTGATGGGGGTTTGGGGGGTTTGTGGTGTTCGTGGATTGAAGTAGGTTTGTGTAATTATATATTTTGTTATATGAAGTGTGGTTTTATGTGGGTAAAAGGTATGGATATGTTGATGTGGGATGGATATAGATTTGTATGGGATGGTGTAGGTTTAATGGGTGGTGGTAAGTCCGGCTGGGCAAAGGGCTCTGTGTAGATAATGATGCTGGCTGGAGTTCTTTGGGAATCTGATCAGTGTGGCAGTTAGTTTCAAAACTACTACATGTAATCGAGTTGGAGCAAGAAGAATTGTGTTTGAAGAAATGCATTTCAAAAGGCATCTACCAAGATTGGGAGGCTGAATGAAAAGTCAAAGATTTCAGGCCAAAAGCAGAACATTTCTATAAAATTAGTCCAAAAAGCAAAAACTAGAGGGAGAATGGAAAAATTCTTAAAAGATGCCTTAAAGTACTCAAAATGAGATACATCAAGATATGTGGGTTTTAGTCTTCAGAGCTATCTGTATGACCTATAAAGTTTTTCCTTTTTAGGGTAGAAGCTATAAAATATGCCTTATAGAAAGAATAATGGATTGACAGCATGTGCCAATGCCATGTGTTGAGGCATGTGCCAATTGCCACAAGAAAATCTTTTTTTTTTTTAACAGAAAAGAACATTCAAAGAGTGAATTTGAAAATAAAAACAGCCTGAACTCAGCCCTCTCTAAATAACAGACAGTTCTCATACTGGCACTCCAAATAGTGCTGTAGAGTAGACTTTAAATATATTTAAATTTCATTATACTAGATACTAGTTTATTTGGTTTCAAATTCTAGTCAGAGGTAAAAAATAGTTTGAATGTACTGAATTTAAGAGAATTGTCACTGAGAGTGTGCTCAAACTCACAATTCTTATTAGAAAACATATAATGATTTTAATGGGTACAGAGGAGATATTGTCATTAGCAAACTCATTTCAAATCTCAGAAACTATACGTTGGAAGAGTCAGGAGGTCCTGAATAGACCCCAGAGCCTTCATCTGTGGTAGTAGAGCACTGGGTGTAGATTTTGAAATGCCTTTAGTTAAGAATTTACAATTTTATGAATATTAAATAATTCATGCTAGAAAGACAGCCTCTAGGTTAAATAAGATTTTTAATTTTCATAATGGTTTCTGTTGTACTCCCTCCCTTACAGAGAGTAAAGAATTTGTTGTGGTTTTACTCTTTAACATTCTTTGGACATAAGACAAAATAGGGGGCGCTTGGCTAGCTCAGTTGGTAGAGCAAGCGACTTTTGATCTCTGGTCATGGGTTTGAGCCCCCCATTGGGGGAAGAGTTTACTTTAATTTTTTTTTTTTTAATGTTTATTTTTGAGAGAGAGAGACAGAGCATGAGAGGGGGAGGGGCAGAGAGAGAGGGAGACACAGAATTCGAAGCAGGCTCCAGGCTCTGAGCTGTCAGCACAGAGCCTGACGTGGGGCTCAAACCCACCAACTGTGAAATCATGACCTGAAGTCAGACGCTTAATTGACTGAGCCACCCAGGCACCCTGAGTTTACTTTAAAAAAAAAGAAAGACAAAATAGGTTTCCTATGTGATAAAGAAGCAAATCATAACCCTGTGTAGAGTTCTTCAACCTATGTAGCTCAGTAAGAGATTGGCATTTATCTATATTTGAAATTGATTAAAATTAGAGGTTTTAAGAAATGTTTTATTTGTGAACATTCAGAGCAGCATTTCAGAATGCTGTGATTTTTTTTTCAACGTGTTTGTGTAATTAAGAAAGATCTATATGTTACCTTATTTATGAACTGGGCTGTGACAATATAATAGTAAAATACTCTGTATTTGTAACATTTTTTTATAATGTATCACTTGATGTTGAAATAACCCTGTAAAATTAGAAGGGTAGATATTATCTCTATTTTACAGATGAGGAAGAGTGAGGCTCAGAAAGGCTAAAGATTTCACTTGAAGTCACAAAGTTAAACTTTTTACCATTATACTGCATCAGTGTTTCTTGGAGATGAGCATAATTCAGTTTTATAAGGCACAGACTGGCTTTGTCTGCTTTTTGTTGTCTTAATCATTGCTTTCAACAGAAAACTTTCTACGCAAGGCTGGAAAATGATGGCGAATATCTATAATAGAGATAAACATTTGTTCCTATGAATAATTATTGAAAGTAGGTATCAACATGTTCTGAAGTTAAAAGAACGTGACAACATCCTTATTAGCACCATAACGCTGCCTAAAACATCATGGTTAATTGCGATTAAAATGTTTTTATTTTTTCAGGAGGACTAACAATACTTACGAATTTGGAGAGATTACTTTTATTATGCTTTATACCTAATATTAAAGTTCTAGAAACAAATTTTTGTGTGCCTTTGAAGAGTGGTGGGAAATTTTTTTATTTTGATAGTTTCAGTTCTTTTATTCAGATTAATCTTACATGATTATAAAATTCTGTTTGACTTAACAGATTATAAACTAAGTCCATTTAATGAAATGTCCTATGAAATTGAGTATCTTGTTATTTTACAGGATGAAGAAACACGAAAAGATTATGACTACATGCTGGATCACCCAGAAGAGTACTATAGCCATTACTATCATTACTACAGCAGGCGCTTAGCCCCCAAAGTGGATGTTAGAGTTGTGATTTTGGTCAGTGTATGTGCTATTTCAGTGTTTCAGGTTGGTATTAATGGAGGTGTATGTCTTCATGTGTGTGCTTGAGTGCACATTGCCTAGTACTGGGCATTAAAACTGAATTAGAAGTGCCTTTTTAAAAAAAAAAATTTTTTTTAATGTTTATTTGTGAGAGAGAGAGAGTGTGTGTGTGTGAGCAGGGGATGGACAGAGAGAGAGGGAGACACAGAATCCAAAGCAGGCTCCAGGCTCTGAGCTGTCAGCACAGAGCCGGATGCGGGGCTCAAACTCATGAACCGCTAGATCGTGACCTGAGCCAAAGTCAAACAGTCAACTGACTAAGCCATCCAGGAGCCCCTAGAAGTACCTTCTTATAAAATTTATACTTCTAAATTCTTATAAAATTTTACTTGCAGTTGAGACTAATTTTTTTAGACTAGAAAAATATTCATTTGTTCAACCAATCGATAACATTGGAATCATTGTAAATGGGAAGTCCAAGAAATTAATGATGAATGTCATTATTTAACTATAAAAAACTCAACAATAGATCTTTTTCTCATTGTTCCATTTAGAGTATTTCCCCCCCAACAGCCAGAGTGAATGTTAACCTGATCATATCATTATTTTTGTAGGACTTTTCAATGATTTCTCATTAAATTTAGGGAAAGCCTGAACTTTTTCTTTATTTTTTAAAAAGTATTTATTTATTTTTGAGAGAGCAGGAGACAGAGAATCGCAAGCAGGCTCCACACTGTCAGCAGAGAGCCCAACATGGGGCTCGAACCCAGGAACTGTGAGATCGTGACCTGGGTTGAAATCCAGAGTCGGACCCTTAACTAGCTGAGCCACCCAGGTGCCCCCCAAACCTGAACTTCTTATTATGAACTAATAAGTCTTGGTGGCTATCCACAAAATGCCAGAAGTGCTTGCCATTACTATAACAACCAAAAATGTCCCACACATTTCCACTGCCTACTAAGGGCACTCTTGCTTAGGCTGAAAACTACTGAAACAGATTAAAAGAGCTGTAGTAACTTTTCATGTTCTTCTAAATGTCACAAAAATTTAACTTCAGCTTGAAGTGAGTTTTTCCTACTATTCTTAAACTAACCACACCTGTTATGTTCTCTAGAGGAAAACATGTCAAATGATTAGAATGAAGTAATTTGCTAGTCTGAAAACTGCTGCTCCAGCTTAATTCCCAGAAATGAGAGTCACTTTATATGACAAATAGAAATCCTGTTGAAAACTAACGTGTATTTTAAATGTATCCGCTTTTGCAGAAGTATTTTCCCTTCAAAGGGGAAAGCAGGGATAATTTTACCTTTGTGTTTTAGATAATGTGATATCCTAGTAACATTTCTTTTCCTTAGTCCTAATAGATTGCTACTATAATATTTCAAGATATTGGTGTAACTGCAATATTCATTCAGTAAAACAGCAAATGAAATGTGGAATAGTGAGGAGTAGGGCTTTTTCTGACAATTAACAAAACGCTTTGTATATATTTATGAAATAAGTTAGATGTTTTACAGTCACAGTCCGTGTGTGTGTGTGTGTGTGTTTAATGTTTATTTAGTTTTGAGAGAAAGAGAGATCATGACCTGAGCCGAAGCCAGATGCTCAACCAACTGAACTACCCAGGTGTCCCAGATGTTTTCCAGTCAAATACGAGTTCAAACATATTTGAATCTTTTACTTCAGAATATAATGAGCATTGCTGTGATATATCTAGATGGTTTAGGAAAGAGATGGGAATGAATATAGTTGCCTGAGTCTATATCCTGTGATCTCTTTTTTAAACAAGTTACTCACTGGCTAGTTTTGCCAGTTAACTCGTCCTCCAGAATGTAGATCACAGTCTCACAGTCTTAAAAAGAGAGAGAGAAAGAGAGATTTTTTAATACTGATCTAGGGAAAGTCATTTCGTAAAGATGTGAAATGAAAGGTATGGTGTGATTCCATGGATTTATCTTCTGATCTTGGTTATCTCCTGTCTGAATTAATGGCTGTTTTGGCCCAGCTCAGGGCTTACTTGATTTATCTAGCCTGAGATCCCATGTACATGGGGGTATTGTTCAATTTTATCTTTTACTTACAGAGAAACATGATTGTGGTCCCGATTTTTTTTTTAATTAAGTTAAGCTCTATGCCAAGCTCATGACCCCGAGATCAAGAGTTGCATGCTCTACAGACTAAGCCAGCCAGGCAGGCGCCCCTTGAGATCCCTATTTTTAATCAGAATGGCTTTGGGGGGGGGTGTTCACCAAGATGCATTTTGGTAGTAAAAATGACCCATTTTTCTTTGTTAAATATTCCAGTTTTTCAGCTGGTGGAACAGCTACGACAAGGCAATCAGCTACCTAGCCACAGTGCCCAAATACCGTATCCAAGCCATGGAGATTGCCAAGCAGCAGGGGTTGCTTGGAAAAGCCAAAGAGAAGGGCAGAAACAAAAAGTCCAAAGAGGAAATTCGTGACAAGGAAGAGAGCATCATAAAAAACATTATAAAAAGTAAAATAGATATAAAGGGAGGCTATCAGAAACCACAGATATGTGATCTTCTCCTGTTTCAGATTCTCTTAGCACCTTTTCACCTGTGTTCATATATAGTCTGGTATTGCCGGTGGATCTATAACTTTAACATCAAAGGCAAAGAATATGGGGAAGAAGAAAGACTGTATATCATACGTAAATCCATGAAGATGTCAAAGTCTCAGTTTGATAGTCTAGAAGATCATCAGAAAGAAACTTTTCTTAAACGGGAGCTCTGGATAAAAGAGAATTATGAGGTGAGTAATTACTCTCTGCTGGGATTTTAGTGTTATCTTACTTTTGAAGTTAAAATTTGGTGTATGAGAACGGATCACAGAAATGCACTCCAGTTTCTGAAATCCAAGATTTAAATAATAAAGATTCAATTTTTATTGGAAGTGTGACTATATTTGGTAGTGGGACAATGGGTTTTTAACCTGTAATTTGTCTTAAAAGATGAACTTCAAATACTTTAATTGACTCATGCTGAAAATCTTAAGAAGGGTCTAATTTGTTGTGTTAAACTGCAGTGGGATAATATTTATGTTTGCAAGGGTGTCACAACAACTTTCTGTTATTTGCTCTAATTGAAATTTGTTCTTCCCCAAATTTTCTTTCAGTCATGTAAACTTAGCCAGAGATTAAAAAAAAACAAAACAGAAGGAATAAGAGATGGAAATTTTGTTGAAATAACTTCATTTCAAAATAAATGAGCACAGAATCTTCTGTATAATAAATAACATATTATGAAAAGTTAACTTTTATTTAAAAAAAAATGTCTCTAAATTTTGGGCAGTTTAATAAATGCTACATAATTGTCATCTATACTAGTTACCTTGAAGTGAGCAGCTGCTTAGCTAAAGTCCTAGAGGAACTAGTAATCTCATCATAATGATATTATATTAGGTTTGGGGTAAAATTAATTGACTGATGTTATTAAATATAAGAATAAAGCACAGTGATGGGGTGCCTGGCTGGCTCAGTTGGTAGAACATGTAACTTTACTTATTACTCATTTACTTATTTATCTACCTACCTACCTACTTACTTACTTACTTACTTACTTACTTACTTATTTATTTATTTATTTATTTATTTATGAGAGTAAGCGAGCACAAAAGGGGGAGGGCAGCAAGAGGGAGAGAGAGAATCCCAAGCATGCTCTGCACTGTCAGTGCAGAGCCTGCCATGGGGCTTGAACTCACAAACTGAGATCATGACCTGAGCCAAAGTCAGACGCTTAACTGACTGAGCCATCCAGGCACCACAGTGGAGCATGTGACTCTTTTTCTTCCTATTTTTTTTAAATGTTTGTTTTTGAGAGAGCACAAGTGGGGGAAGGCACAGAGAGAGGGAGACACAGAATCCGAAGCAGGCTCCAGCCTCTGAGCTGTCAGCACAGAGCCCGGCATGGAGCTAGAACCCACGAACCACAAGATCATGACCTGGGTGAAGTCTGAAGCTTAACTGACTGAGCCACCCCGGTGCCCCAATGTGACTCTTGATCTCAGGGTTGTGAGTTTGAGTCCCACATTGGGTAGAGTTTACTTAAAACAAAACAAAAAAATAATACAGTGAGACCTTCTTAAGAAATCTGAAGTGTGTTTGTTTTTTTTTAGTTTCATAAACATTCCCTTTTTTTTTTTTTAAGTTTATTTATTTATTTGAGAGAGAACATATGCTTACACACACGTGAGCGGAGGAGGGGCAGAGAGAGAGGGAGACAGAGGATCCAAAGCAGGCTCTGCGCTGACAGCAGAGAGCCTGATGCAGGGCTCGAACTCATGAACCACGAGACTGGAACTTGAACTCATGAACCATGAGATGATGACCTGAACCAAAGTCAGATGCTCAACTGACTGAACCACCCAGGCACCCCAACATTCCTTTTTATAGGTGGTGTCCTAAATAGATTTTACTGAAGGCAGGGTTCCAGTCTGAATTATATTTAACTTACTATGAATTGCCAGAATGTTTTCGCAAGTAGATGTAGTTAGCTTGCTTGTAAATAACATAAAAATGGAAGGTAACATACTGTTTTGTTCCTGAATTATTTGAAAAGTTTTCTCTTTTAAGTAGGGCAAGCAGCCCAGTTTACAAAACTATATTTTCCATGGAGTACTATCCTGGGCTGAATTATCATATGTTAATTATATGAGGTGATCTTAGTCATTACCTCCTAAAATTTGGTAGTAAAATCATTTCTTTCTACAATTTGATGAAACTGGTTATGAAAACTTGTCCATTTAGCTTCAGCTGACATCCATGAAGATCTTCTTTGTTCTATACCTTTGTGGTTTATTTAGCCCTCTTTGGGAACCTTAGTAAAATATTTTGAAAAACCAAAACTTCTCTTCGAAGATAAAAGTAGATGTAAGTTCAATTTGGAGACAAGTGTATATAAAAGGTCATTTTTTCCCTTCGTTAGCATTAACAAATACTGAAAGTCATCAGTTAAATTTTCAGAGTATTGTATTAAAGTAATAGTGTGGTTCTCTAATATTGGATGTTAATTGTGGAGAGGAAATGTTTACACCCTTTAAACTCAGCTGATGTATGATTTCAGTAAGGAAACGAATGTATTCTCAGGTTACAGAAATCAGTGACAAAAATTACTAAGTTCTTGTACAAATTTTTTAAATTTAACCCTGAATGTTAAGGTGCTTAATTGCTTAGTATTTTTAGATGCATGGTCTTCAGAAGACTGTGTATATTCACAGGAAACTTTTACCTGAAGTTATATTTGAAAAATATTAATATGCTGTAAAAGTAATGACACGTGTTTCCCTTTGGATAGTAAAGTCATTTAGGGTTATTTATACTCACAGATTTATAAACAAGAACAAGAGGAAGAACTAAAGAAAAAATTGGCAAATGACCCTAGATGGAAGCGATACAGGAGATGGATGAAGAATGAAGGGCCTGGACGGTTAACATTTGTGGATGACTGAGGATTGCTGGAATGCTACTGTGCCAAACCTTAATTGTGATATTATTTTCATAGCTGAATTATTTTAGAATTGTAAAAACTGCTCCTCAGCAGTACTTAAAATTCCTCAAATATCTGATTAAACAGAATAATATAGAAATTTAAACTTTCCCTTAAAACTTTATATATGACATTTATGATTGTTCAATTTTTATAATCTACTTGTGGATTTTGTTAAATGATCTGACATGAAGATTTATTAGTTGCCATTTAAAATTTGTATCTTTAGTTAAAATATTTGACATGAAAATTTATTAGATACCATTTAAAATTTTTATGTGTTAAGTGTTTATTCTTTAAAAGTGTTTCCTTATTCTTTGTTCTAGTGCTACCTTTTTCTGCTTCCATGGCCTCATATTTTCACAAAACATAAAAAATTACAACAGCATTTAAATACACTGTGTCTTTAGACACGAACTTCAGCAAAATGATTTCAACTGTCATGTCATTTTCATTACAGTCATTCTAGGATTGAAATATGTTCAAAATATCTCTCTAGGAGAGTCTTCCGCCAGAATGTGTTTATACTATTTTCCCCCTGTCGTACTATTCTTAATAAGATCAGAAACTCTCCAGGAGAGTGAATCTACCTTCATGTCCTTGTAGGATGATCTTGATTACAGTCATTATAGGACTAAAACTATTCTCAAACATTTTTCCAGAAGAGACCTTGTAAAAAGGTCTTTTGTACCACAGTATTGCTTCCCCCACCCCTTCAGTTAAAGAAAAAAAAAAAGATGGAGCAGAAATAGTGTACTGAAAAGTTGTTCATGTATTATGAAGTCTTTGAGCCATGAAAAATCCAGTGTACATGAGTGTATTTACATGCATTTAAACCAGAAAGAGGAGGTGCATGGCTGTGTGCTGTTCTTTCAAACAATGAAATATATATGTTTTATACATGTGGAAGTGAAAGCAATTCACACATAATTTGACTGAAGCAAGTATGATACTGCATCAGAGTATCGATACACAATCATGGTAGTGAATCAATACTCCTGTTAAAGGATGTATCTCAGTGCTTCATATTAATAAAATGGTTGCAATACGTCACAAGTTTGTGGGTATGACATTTAATTTATATATATATATATTTTTTAAGTTTATTTGTTTTTGAGAGAGAGTGAGAGAGAGAGCATGAGCAAGGGGAAGGCAGAGAGAGAGGAGACAGAATCCCAAGCAGACTCTGCACTGTCCACGCAGAGCCCAACATGGGGGTTGATTGAACCCATGAAGTGTGAGATCATGATCTGAGCTGAAATCAACTGACTGAGCCACCCAGGTGCCCAAGGTATGACATTTTAAATCAAAGATTAAGGTAACTGCTTTTGTATCATATAGTTTTAAAAGAATAGTGTAGATAATAGAGATGCAGAGTCGCTGTTTCTAGCAAAAGTAAACTAGTGCTTTCAGGAGCTCAGCCTAAATGTGACATATACAAAGAGGCAAGGAGGGAAGGGTTTTATCCTTGTCAGTCGTTTAACCTATGAGTGAGGGCCTCAGTTGCCTCATTAAATGGAAAATTGGGGGAGGAGCTTAACTAGTTATCAGTAGGATCCTTTTACAGTTCTAGAATTCTGAAATATTTATATTTTTGTAAACTTTAGATAAAAGTGTTCAGATAAAAGTGGTTCATACATGTATTCATTTTTAGGAGGGTGGAGAAATTACAGAGCTAAATTATAGGTAACTATGTTTCAAACCTCAAAAATGCCCAACCATAGATAAATGTCTTTCAGAGATGCTGAGGTTATCTGCAGTTAGCGACCTCCTGTCTTAGGATTCATTATTATATTTAACACACAATAGTGTTTATCATCTAAGAACAGAAATATGTGCCATAGGTTGTAGGGACCAAAAAGAAATATAGGTACTTGCCCCTGTGTTAAAATTTCAAAGAAACATATGGCATTCTAGGTACTTCTTACCTAGTAGTAAGGAATAATAAAAGGACTGGAAATGTTAGCATTCATAAAGGTTGGCTGATACAAACTGTTGGATATATTTTTTTATTATTATTTTTTTAATGCTTATTTGTTTTTGAGAGAGAGAGAGAGAGAGAGAGAGAGAGAGAGAGAGAGAGAGAGAGAGACGGTGTGAGTGGGGGAAGGGCAGAGAGGGAGACAGAATCTGAGACAGGCTCCAGGCTCCAGGCTCCGAGCTGTCAGCACAGAACCTGATGCAGGGCTTGAGCTCAAGAACCATGAGAACCTGAGCCGAAGGGACGCTTAACTGTCTGACCCACCCAGGCACCCCTGGATATTATTTTGCATATCTGCTAGACTGTTGTATTTTCCATGGCTTTCTAGAAAGCTATTTCTGGAATTGCCCCCACCAGCCTGCTCACATGGTAAAAGTTTGGTTGCTCTTTTGGAATCAGGATCATTGCATGGGTGAAGATAAATGGACTCTCCTTAACAGAAGGACTGTGATATTTCTCTTTTCCTCTCTCAACAAAAGAACTATGCTTCAAAATCCTAAAGTGAAGAAAGAGCCATTAGTTGTTTTATAAGAGTTATTCAAGTACTCTGGGTATCTTTATTGTCTCCATACTCTGCCCACCCCCCACCAAAAAACCCACAAAAGCTTCTGAATTTTAGAACCACCTGGAGATGAATCCTGGGTAGAGGATCCCACCTCAGTAGTTAGAAATTTTTCCTTATGCTTCATTTAAAGGCTATAACCATTTCTTTTTGATGGACGTTTACATGTCTATAGTGCATAGCTATTCATTGCTATCACTTCATATACTTTTGAGGTCTGTGCTAAAATTATTCTTAGGATTATATTCATGTCAAATATCTTCATAACAGATTCCACTACTAACCCTTTCCTCAGTGGTCTTATCTCTTTATGAATTCTCCAAGTTCTACCAATCATAAGTTGCTGTTTCAGAGCACATCTATTAGGTAGGTACCATGTGTATTATCTTAAAAACTATGATTGTTAGGTAGGATTTTTAAGTGTCACATGAAAAAATAGTTGAAAGAATTAACAAGTATTTTAGTACTATTGAGTTTATGTTTAGAAAATCATAGTTCATTTACTTTGAGATTCTTTTTTTTTTTTTCCCTTTTGGACAGTGCAGTAAACCTTTTAACACCCAAACCTTGGAGATATTTTGCTTGAGTGGAAGGAAGCCATTGCTAAGCTAAGCTAACATTCAAGTAAGTATTATGAACCAGTCTGCTGGCCCTAAACTGAAGGTTTTGTGGAAAGTAAAGAGAAATGGCTTTTATTAGACATTATTAAAATAGATATAGCTACTTTAAGACATTAAATTAGACATGATCTCTGTTCAGTTGTAATTGTACATTTGAGGGAGATAAATATCAGTACTGACACAAACTAGTGTATGGATAAAGTGTATTTTATTTCCAAAATGTGATACTCTTCATATTTAAGTATGGGAAAGGCCAAATCTAGAACCTAATAACTAAATAAAATTTGTTAAATTATTTAACCTTTCTGGTTTCCTCATCTGTGAAATGAGGGGATCTTTTAGATAATTAGGATTTAAAATACTATAAGCCTGCAAATTCATACAGGTTTAGGGTCTGACCTAGATTAGATTGCCTGCAATTGAGAAATGTTATGGGTATTTTAAAAAGGGTACATAATTAGTTGTAAACTTTTATCAGATTCTTAGTACTTAAAGGATTCAGAGTATCTTTGACAATTATGTATGGAATGGATCACATGGTCTTAAGTCAGTGACTTAGGGGTTTTTTTACAGACTCCTCTTGGGTGTCATTAGGGGATGGAGAAACTCCCTCTCATTTGGCAGTTCTTTTATAACCTCAGGAAGAGTGAGCCAGATGCAGTAGCAGGGCTCAGGCTTTGTAGCTGGATAGACCAAGATTTGTTTTCCGGCTCTGCAACTGACCAGTAGCTTGACTTTGGGCAGGGTAAGCTCCGAACTTCATTTTCTTATTTTTAATACTAGGGTTACTAACTACTTCACAGGACTCTTGGGAGAATTAAACAAGATAGGGATAAAGTGCTGGCATATATTAAGTGTTCAATAAATGAGTTTTTTCTTGCCTTTAGAGGAAACAGGGAAATCATTTTCATTTGTCAAAATCTATGTTAACAGGAGAGTATTTAGTGATGACTACAAACCCCTTGTTTCTTTATTCCTTTAATGGGTATCTGAATCCCTTACCTTGGGCAAGGCACTGTGCTAGAGTGAAAAAGTGCTCCTCAGGGTTGGAACTGTAGATTTTAGAGGCAGCTACCTGCCCCTGTTGCCTTTGGAATAGAGGGTGAATCAGCTGAGAGGACAACTCAAAGAAAACCAAACTTTCAGAGACAACAAACAGTGATCAGCCACTTGGTGGTTTAACGCCTACCTTTACTACAGGGACACTATCAATGAGATATAGAGGCATGCTTGGAATGTCTGTTCAAAAGGACAAGTATCCTTAAGTTCCACTGCCTCCTAAAGTCTCAAAAATGCCTGTGAAAATCTTCTTGGGAGAAGCTGAATCTACAAAACTGCTGGTGAGTGTTTAGCTCCTGATTCATGGTTCTAAGTTCTAAAAATAATGCAATGGGTATAAGGAAGTGAAATAACTTTTATGGTACATTACACTATGTCACACGAAATACAATTGTTGATGTGTTTTCCTGTTTCTTTTAAATTATTTTAGAAAACCGAAGGCATATAGTATTGTCATTTTGACATAACATTGGCAGAAAGACGTACCTTCCCATTTTATCATTATTTTTATGGAGAAGAGTTGTTTGAAGCCCCTTTTCTGGAAAAATAACCCACTGTTAGTTAAAAAAAAAAAAGTGACAAAACACATGTCAGAGGGTGAAGAACTGTGTACATCATAAAAGGGAAACAAACATTTGCCTCTACAAGGACACTTTAAAAAAAAAAAAGTTTGTTTATGTATTTTGAGAGAGAGAGTGAGTGCAAGCAGGAGAGGGGCATAAAGAGAGGGAGAGAGAGAATCACAAGCAGGCTCCACGGTGTCTGTGCAGAGCCCAACTTGACCTGAGCTGAAATCAAGAGTTGGACAGTTAACCAACTGGCTAAGAGTTGGACACTTAACCAACCCAGGAGCCCCAGAACACTGACACTTCTAAAAAGTACTGAGATTCTTAGAAACAGTGGAAATTTTTCAATTTTTATTTTATTTCAAGTTTTCAACTAAATAAGTTGTTACCATATATGGTAAAATTGGTTTCAGGTGTACAGTTTAGTGATTCATCACTTACATATAACACCCAGTGCTCATCACAACAGGTGTCTTAATCCCCATCACCCATTTAGCCTGTCCCCCACCCATGTCCCTCCACCAACCCTGTTTGTTCTTCATAATTAAAAGTTTCTTATGGTTTGCTTCCCTCCCTCTTTTTTTATTTTCTTCCCTTCCTTATATCCATTTGTTTTTTCTTAAATTCCACATGAGTGCAATCATATGGTATTTGTCTTTCTCTGACTTATTTTGCTTAGCATAATACACTCTAGCTCCATCCATGGCATTGCAAATGGCAAGATTTTGTTATTTTTCACGGCTAATATTCCATTGTGTATGTATGTGTGTGTGTGTGTGTGTGTGTGTGTGTATACACTCACCACATCTTTATCCATTCATCAGTTGATGGACATCTGGGCTTTTTCCATAATTTGCCTATTGTTGATAATGCTGCTATAAACATTGGGGTGCATGTGCCCCTTTGAATCACTATTTTTGTATCCTTTGGGTAAATACTTAGTGCAACTGCTGGGTTGTAGGGTAAATCTATTTTTAACTTTTTGAGGAAACTCCATACTGTTTTTCAGAGTGGCTGCACCAGTTTGCATTCCCACCAATAGTGTAAGAGGGTTCCCCTTTCTCCACATCCTTGCCAACATCTGTTGTTTCCTGTGTTAATTTTAGCCATTCTGACAGATGGGAGGTGGTATCTCATTGTGGTTTTGATTTGTATTATACATTCTTATTTTAACCAAGAAATAATACATTGTATTTGTATTTGTATTTGTATTATGTATTTGTATTTGTATTTGTATTATACATTCTTATTTTAACCAAGTAATAATACATTGGTGGGGTGCCTGAGTGGCTCATTTGGTTAGATGTCCAACTTCGGCTTAGGTCACAATCTCACAGTTTGTGAGTTCGAGCCCTGTGTTAAGCTCTGTGCAGGAGCATGCTTCATATTGTTGTCTCTCCTCTCTCTGTCCCTCCCCTGCTTGCGTGCTCTCTCTCTCTCAAAAGATAAACAAACACTTAAAAAATTTAAAATAATAAATTGGTGATCTGTTCATTTCAGCTGAGGGAAAGGATTCTTTGTCCCCAGGCCTCAGCTCCTTTCAGAGCTCTAGAAATAACTACATCTGTGGGAACAGATTCTACTCCTCCAGATGAGCAGTGACTTCTCTTGAAAGCTGAAATGAAAGTTATTTTCCCTACTCCCACTTTGTGAGATACTAGTTAAGTCACTTTCCTTAGTGGCTCTTAGTTTTCCTCACCTCTAAAATTGGGATGAGGGGCCTGAGAGGCTCAGTCAGTTAAGCGTCTGACTTCTGCTCAGGTCATGATTCGAGCCCTGCATTGGGCTCTCTGCTGTCAGCAAGGAGCCCGCTTCCAATACCCTGCCTCCCTCTCTCTCTGCCCCTGCCTGGCTTGTGCTGGCCACACGCGCACTCTCTCAAAAATAAATAAACATTAAAAAATAAATAAGTATAATTGGGATGGACTACGTTATCTGAGTCTCTTCACTCTGAAGTTCCATGATGCAAAAATAATGGACGAGAAGACATTTTGGTAAAGTACAAAGCAAAACACAGATGGTCTGTCCTCCTCAATTACAAGTGGCACCAAGCTTGCTTGTCTGTGGATCACTGTGGGAGGCTGTATGCTAAAACTTTGGTGTTTCTTTCTACATTCGACCACTCTCCAAGAGTAGCACAATCAGTCATACCGAGGTGGGCAGAGATGGTGGGTGTATACAGCATGAAGGAAGGAGGTGGGACACATCTACCTATGGCTGATACACAAGTACTATGTGTCCCCTCAGTGTGGGCAGCCCCAAAGCTGCCTTTTCTAATTAGAGATAATCTCACTGCTTCAGCTTTCATTGTGAGATGTCTCCCACATCACCATCTTGCCACAACATTTCCAACAGCCTAGAGGCATGTAGCATTACAGCTGAAGACTTGGCTTCTCCTAAACCAAACTCCTCTTTTTTACTCCTCTCTTCAAACCTAGGCCTGTTTCCTGACATCTGTTACAGGCACCAATTCTAGCCCACTCTGCTTCAGAACCCTTTCCTCCCTTTCCTTTGCATTTTATAAGCACCATACAGTACACCTGATTTAGTCTTTTGAATTTGTTCTCCATCCTTCCTTCATAGTCCTGTCTAAGGCCTCATCCCAGCCACTTTCTCCACCAAAAAGACAAAACAAAAAGCCATTATTGAAGTCATTTTGTTTCCTCAACTTCAGTTCATTTTGTATCCTCATCCTGGATTAATACTTCTAAAATGTGTTATTACCCTGTGGCTATCCCACTGTTTGCCACAAACTTTTGTTTCTTTTGAGGTTTTCTGTGACTTTGAATCTTCACAGCTGTGTATCTTCTATTACTGCCTAGAGCCTTCATTCATTCATTCATTCATTCATTCCATTTGTACATGCCCTGCTCTCCCATTGTTGAAATGCTTTCCCCTTCCCCTGTGCCCTGTGCAGGACACATATTTTCAAAGTCTAGGTCCTGCCATTTATGAGGAGTTTTCTCTAATCCTTCCGGTCTATACCTTTGCTCTGAGTTCTTTGCCACATCTTTTTGACCCATGACCATTCTATTCTGTATTGCTCATCAATCTAGTAATGTTTTTAACATGTATTTTCATCTTTTGACTAGCATGTATTTTAAGTTCTTTGTGGTGAGGGAACTTGTCACTAGAGAGGGCTTCAAAATTTGCAAATCTGCTCATCATAAGAAAAACTTTAACACCCGAAAAACTAAACACATAGTTCACACACACACAAAGAAATGTTCAGTCTCAACACTCAAGATATTTAAAAGATTTGAGATGCCATACCAATCTATTAGGTTGATAAAGATAAGAACCACAATGTAGAATTGCGCCTGTGCAGAGAAATAAGCAGTCTTCTGGTGGGAATAGCACATACTACCACTTTCTGGAGGATACAGGAGGGAAAAGTTTAAGAAACTGTTTATATTCTTAATCCACCAATTTCACTTTTAGGAATGCAACCAAAAAAAAAAAAAAACCGCACAAAGCTGTATGTTTAAGGTGGTCATCATAGTGTTAATAGGGCAGTAGGTAAATTATGATCCAGTTGTACAATGGAATACCATGCACTCATCAAAAATAATGGATGTAGGGTATATCTTTTCTCACTGTTCCTGGCCCCCTTCTGGTATCAGCACCCTGTTCTTTCTTTGAGCAACCACTCTTCCTCTACCCCTCTCAGTTCATGTAGTCTGGGTATCTTAGCTTGGTTTTTCAGAGAAATAGACTCTAAGATGGAGATATTCATGCAGAAAGTTTACTGGGGAGTGTGAAAATCAACACCTGTGGGAAAGTCTAGGGAGTGGGGATTGGGCAAAGGGAGGAATTGAACTGTGAAGTAGTTGCCATAAAGGCCTCAGATGATCCCAGCAAGGAGCTGTGGATCATCTTTCAGTGTTGTTCCAACTTGAGGCAATGGGGTTGGGGTTCGGGTTTTATACATCCCATGTCAATGTGGATGAGAGCTGACACTGGGAGGGATGGTTCTCAGCTAAGGGCAGTTCCCAGAGAGGGACTTAGCTGAGGCATCAGCTGTGGCTACTCCCAGCGGCTGGGGGAATGAGTGGCTCAGTCCTAAATGGGGAAGTCCGGTGGTGCATCTCTCCTCCTCCTCCTGGCCAGGCACAGCTAATCTGAGCATTCTGACTACACAATGCTTGCTTTCAAATAATAACTGGTTCAGGGTGGGCACATGACTGCATAAGGTTGATGAGATCCAGTATGGGGTTTTTGTTGGAACAACGAGAAAATAGGCGCTCTTGCTCCTGAGTCTGCTAGGCTAGGACAATAAAAACACACACAACTTTCTTCACAGCACCTCTTATACAGTCTATTTACCATTGAAGAAAATGAGGCCAACACTCAGAAAAAGCAGAGCCAAGAGAGAGAGCCCCAAAGCTACTATTTGGGCAATTAAATCCACTACTTTAAAGTGCCTGGGCTCTTCAGGTACACAAGCCAATATATTATGTTTTTGCATTACTCAGTTTACGTGGGTTCTGACAAATACCGTTCCTTTGAACAACTGTGTCAAAGGCGGGCAGGTAGGGGCACTGATCCCATGCGGTCAAAAATCCACATATAACTTTTGACTCCCCCCAAACTTAACTACTAATAGCCTGTTGACTGGTAGCCTTATCAATAACACAAAGTTGATTAACACGTATTTTGTGTGCTGTATGTAATATATACTGCATTCTTCCAACAAAGCTAAATAAAACATTAAGGAAATCATAAGAGAAAATATTTTTCAGTACTGCACTGAAAACAATTCACGAATAAGTGCAACCGCACAGTTCAAACCCGTGTTGCTCACAGATCTACCACTGTACAATGATGTATAATAAAGGCAGTATTCATGATACAATAAGTGAAAAGATTAACACAAAACATATATTTTACACATAGGAATGATGCCAGTTTTGTAAAACAAACCCAGGTACACAATGAAAAAAATAAAAAGAATGCAGCACAACAGAAACAATGGTTATAACTAAATGGTGAGACGGGACGGGGGTGGGGGTGGGGTGGGGCTGAATTTAATTTTCTTCCACACGTTCCGCAAAGATGTCAGGGCCTGGGATTTTTGCCCTGCTGACCTTACTTCCTATCCAGTCAACTGGCGGGATTCCCGTGAAACGGTACCAGGTGATTTCCAGACCTGTTACCGCTTCATGGGGCGCCTACCAACCGTCCTTGGTCTCTCCCAGCTAATATCTCAGCGTGGCATGGGAGCCTTCATGAGCTTATTTCAACTCCTCTGCCACCTTAGCTGCAGCCACACGGAGTCACGGCTCCGGTTTCTCAGGGGTGCGTCTCCGCGTTCCCGGTCCCTACCGCCCTGCCACCCCCCTTCAGGTCGCGCTTGCTCCTCCAGAAGCCCCGCGTGGGCCCGCAGAGCGGCTCTGCTTCCAGGCTCAGAGCGGGTACTCTGCATGTTCAGAGAGCAGAGAGAGTTAAGTGTCAGGTGATTCGGGAACCCCACACTGCCGCTTACCTGCAGCTCCGGTCGAGCGGGGGGAGACCGCCGGGAGAGGCGGGGCAGCGGGCGGTGGGGCGGGCGCAGCGGCTTCCCCGCCCCGGGGCGGCGCTCGCGCTAGGGGCCTGGCGGCTCCCGCAGCCCGGCTCGCCTGCCCTCGGAGCCCAGCGCCGCCGCCATGTCTTCCGGGGCCAGCGTGAACGCCCTGCAGCGCCTGGTGGAGCAGCTCAAGCTGGAGGCTGGCGTGGAGAGAATCAAGGTGAGGCGGGCGGCGGCGCCCTTTGGTCAGGGCGCGGGGACCTCCCTCCCTCCCTGCGGCGGCCGCCGCCGCCCGGGAGCCGTGAGAGAAGAGGCCGGTTGCCTCTCGCCGCGGCTCGGTCGCGATGGCGGCCGTGAGGACGGCGGCCCGGCCCCGGCTAGATGTCGCGGCTCGGCGGGGACGCGGGCCCGAGGGAGGAGGCAGGGCCTGGTGGGTCGGGGGAGACGGGCGCGCCCTCGGGGTCGAGTGCCCTGGGGGCGTCTCCCTGTTGGCGGCGCAGACGGTGACTCGGGGTGTGGGAGGAGGTGCGGCGTGGGGCGCACGCGCGCAGACCCGGGATGCCCGCGCCGCGCGGCTCGCCTGGCTGGGCTGGTGCCGGCCTGCGGGGCGACGAGGACCGGCCTCGCTGATGGGTTGATGGGACGAGAGCGAGAGCGGGAAGACGGGGCTCAGGTTTTCGGCGTGGTGACAGGGTGTAGGGCCCGGCCCTGCACCACGGCAGACAGGAGGGAGAGCGGGATCGGGGAATATGGAGTTCAGTGTTGGACTTGTGGACTCTGCGGAGATTTCCATGTGTTGGGCCGCATGGGCTTGAAGCTCAAAGCTCAGAGAACAAGAGGCTGAAAGAGGTCATTAGAATGTATGGGGGTGAAAACAGTGTATTAACGAAGAAATCAGAGTGTGGAGCCCAGGACCAGCCAAAATGTGACTGAGAGAGAACCAAGAGGAAGTGAGGAAAGAGGGATTTTCAAAAATTGGGATCTTAGTCACTGTGGCCAGTGTTTAGTCAGTTGATTGGAAAGCATCTGTTGTGTAATTGTGTTGAGCAACGAGGGTATGTGTATTCGTATGCGTGAACACGTATTCAGCCTATGTTCATATGTAGAATGTATGTCCGTATGTATGAATACACCCTGCTGTGATATTCCAAGTACCTCCATAGTGCCTTTTGTCTGTATTTGGCACTGTATTAGGTGCTGAGAATATGCTGATAATTGTGGCAAAGATCATCAATAAACACATTAACCAACAAGTAAAATAATTTCAGACCATAAGTGAAGATTATAAAACAAGGTAAAGAATTACGGACCACAGAAGAGGTTTTAATAACATAGGTAGTAGAAGCAGAATCTAGATTGTAATAGGGTAGACAGACTTTTTTTAAAAAAGAAATCTGGTTTTAAAGAGGAAACAACTTTTATTTTTTTAATTTAGAAAATGAAAAGCCTTATTTCGAGGCTGAGGGAAGGGAACAAACGATTTTTAGGTTGAGGAGGAACAAATAGAGAAGGAGAATTGGAGGTAGAGGAGACACTCTGTGGGGGTATGGGATTGGAGGCACACCTTCTGAGATGGGAAGAAAGGAAATCCGGACATGTATGAAGATAGATGTTTCTAGACATACAGACTTAAGGACTTGTAGGATGACGATTTTCTCTGTGAAGTTTACCTCCAGGGCAGAGGGGAGGGAGCTAATGGAATCACAAGAGTGAGGGTGGGGAAAGTGCTGCTGGGAATGGAAGAGGATCCCCAACCAGGCACATCCGTAGACACCTTATGACTCTAAAGACCCAGCTACTTTGAGATTGGAGACTGATTGTCCTGCTTGGGGATTGGGAGTACTCAAGGTGAATAGTAGTTGATCCAAGTAGTGCGTTATCAGGGGAAGTATGCTGGAAAGATGGAGGTGGGGATGTAGGGCAAGGAGTTTGAGGGGTTAGCCAGGAAGAGGCTGAACCTAGGCTGGTTAGAGAAGAAACTGAGCCTGCTGGTGATGGGGAGGGCAAAAGGGGAGGAGGTGTTCTCCCTGAGGTCAAAGACTGCCTGGACTCAGATTTAGCCCCATCACTACCTGTAGGATCTTGGGCAAGTTAACTTAATTTCTCAGTCTTTGTTTTCTCATCTGTGAAATGTATTTTTGTAATAATACCTGACTCACCGAGTTGATGAGACAATTAAATGAGCTAAATGCATGTAAAGCCCTTTGAATAGTAAGAAGAAAGGAAGCGGCATTCTGGATGGGTAGGAGAGATTGTGATCAGAAAGTAGGATGTTGAAGTGTAAAATTTCAGATGTGGAGCAGTTACAGGTTTAGCTGTAACTTGGCATTGGGGAGAAGGTTGTTTGAGGAAAGGAGGTCAGGGAACTGAAACTAGAATTGTCGAAAAATGTTCAAGATGATGTTGGCCTCTGAGATGGAAAGGAGACCTGTGAGCCAGATGCCTGCCTACCCTGTGGACTAGACAGGGAAGATACTTTCTACATTTAAAAAATAATTATAGGTGATGAAACAGATTGAGAGAATTCAAGTCAATTGCTCAAGGTCACACAGATAATAAGCTTATTTGTGGGGTGTTCTCACGTTAGTATGGTTTCAGGTGTTTGGTGGGCTTCTTTCAGGCAGCACCTTTGGGAGTCACAACATTCCAGGTCTAGTTTGCCTCATTTCAGGGCTCAGTGATGAATGGATGCCCTCACCACACCCAGAGATGTCTTCTCTTGAGCAGACTTGCTAACTGGTAAATAAACCAGGACATCAATTTTCTAGCATATAATGGAAGGCATCCCTTCCCAGTGATTGGAATGTTCCATATCCTTCCAAGGACCCCTTCTCTGTTTTGGAGAATTCTCTCAGAAGTTGCTGTGTAAGCATGGAGTCAAATGAAGGAAAGTCATATACTTTGGGTATCCCACCTCCAATGGCAGTGACAACTTCTAAGTGTTTGGGCTTGTATTCCACCCCCTCCAGTCTCTTCTATAAAAGTGCTAGAGAAATGCTGCACCCTTTAATTTTCTCTTATTTTTCTCTGCATATCCCCTCAACTTTTTGACCATGTTCTGTAGGATGGGGTCCAGTTAGTCCCATTTCTCCAGGGATCCAGGAAGGTAGTCTCCTCCTACCCATCATGTGTGGAGTTCATCTGTTCCCTCTGATATAGAGTTAGTAAGCATGAGCATAATTGGTTCTAAATTCCTTTTGAATAAATAACTTATTTTATAACCATTAGTTCCAATTATAATTAACATGAAAATGTCAGAACTTCTTTTGAGGGAAAAGCAAGCTAATAAACTTCTCTAAAACTTAGTGATTTAAAGCGACATTTATTAACTCACAATTCTTAGGTCTACAGTTTGAGCTGGGTTCAGCTGTACGGTTCTGCTGCTTGCTCTTTGCTGGGCTCTTCCATGGATCTGCAATCAAATGGAGGGTTGGTTGGTAGCTGGATGATCCAGGATAGTTTCACTTACATGTCTGGAGGTTGGTAGGCAGGTGGTGGGAGCTGGCTTACTGATTCTTCTCCACACGATCTCCAGTAGGCTAGCCTGGGCTCATTGGATGGTGGTCTTAGAGTTCAAACCACAGCAAGAGTAGTTGGAAAGGCTCTTGAAGCCTAGGCTTGGAACTTGCCCATTATTTCTGCCACATTTTCCTGGTCAAAGCAAGTCACAAGGCCAGCCCAGATTCAAGGGTTGGGTACAGACTCTACCTTTTGGTGAGAGGAACTGCAAAATATTGTGACTGTTCTTGCAGTCTACCACAATGTATTGCTGACTGTGTGTCAGCACTATTCTAAGTGTTTTACATGCATTTAGCTCATTTAATTGTCTCAACTCACTGAGTCAGGTACTGTTACAAAATACATTTCACAGATGAGAAAACAAAAACTGAGAAATTAAGTTAATTTGCCCAAGATCCTACAGGTAGTGATGGAGCTGAATTTGAGTCCAGGCAGTCTGGTTCCAGAGGCTGTGCTCATAACCAATAAGCTATCCTGCTTCAAAAGCATGGTGGAGAAAACTTGTCACTTGTTTTGGGCAGACTGGATAAGGCGCCAGCCTTGTAAACATTAAACAGTTTGCTCACATGGCAAACCTGAATATATCAATGCATGCTTTTTTATATAAGTGAAAATTTGTAACAGATGTGCTAGAATGAGCTATTTTCTTTACCAAAACTCAAACTCAGTCTCAAAACTAGGATTGTAAATGGATCAAAGATGCAGCTTTATCTTAATTGAAGAAGCAACCCTAAATCATAGAAATGGTAACATTTCCCTTTCGAGTTCAGGTATTAGAACTTTCATCAAAAAAGAGACTTGTGGAGATCACAGGATGTGTGGCCTTTATCAAGTTGTGGGATCATTTCTCAGACTATCAAATGGCTGTCAGATGGCTCTGGCTGTGAGCAGCATGTCAAGCTGTGGTCCCTTTGTTTCAGGTCTCGCAGGCAGCTGCAGAGCTTCAACAGTACTGCATGCAGAATGCCTGCAAGGACGCCCTGCTGGTAGGTGTTCCAGCTGGAAGCAACCCCTTCCGGGAGCCCAGATCCTGTGCTTTATTCTAAAGGCTGGTGAGTAATGATACACCACCATGCTGTCTAGGGGCTGTGGCATTATCCCAGGGCTCCCCAAGGGCTTGGGCAACAGAGTTTTCAATATCTACTATTGTTGGGGGAATTAAAGTAAGAATAGCAAAATGCACAACTTTCCCTGAAGGTGAGTCTAGGTGGCTGCCTGTGGAATACATCTCATTAAGAGAGTCTCAATCCTCTTTGGTACTAACTCCTGAGATGTTAATATCCTTCTGTACTTGAGCTCTTTAACCGAGTTGGCTGATAGTAATTTCATGACCTTAATCCCACCATCTCTGTCCTGACACCATCCCAGAGTTGTGATTTGCTGCTCGGTGCTATCAGCTGACTTGCTGCTCTGGGGACTAAGAACTCCGCAGTGGAGTCTTGTTCCTACCGCCAGCTGTGATTTCTTTCCTGGAGGCTTTCACAATAGATCTGTTTTAATGGAAGAAGAAATGTAGCTATTAGGGAAAAGTGTGGGTAGAGTTAAAAGAACTTTAAAAATTGATTACTGAAATGAAAACACCTCTCTTTGGTGGCATATTAGAAATTTCATAGGTTCTAATGTGTTGTATGGGGTTTCATTCACATTTTCACTTGTTTTTTTTCCTTTTTTTGGAAGAGGTCAAGGTATAGATTACTAGAGTCTTTTGGGGCCAACACATTTCAAATTATGTGTTCTGAGGGTTTTCATACAGTGAGTCTTTTTTCATATATTTGCAAAAGGAAATTATTCATATTAACAAGAAGGAAGTAATCATACTATCGGATACTATTGTACCTCTTGATGGAAAATGTTCACATTTATGGTGTTAAAATAATAGTCTTATGTTGGCATAGCATTTTCCTTTTTATAAAGCACTTTAATGGATGTTACTCATTCAATGGTGTGGCTTGGATGTTTTTTATATTGTTACTTTGTACTTTGACAACACTAAAGTGACCTGAAATGATGACTAGTTAATTTTATGTATAAATCTTACTAAAGTGAAAACCTACCCAATTCTGTTTCCAGTAGGGAAGAAGTTCACTGAGGAATGCTTTTAAGCGCAAAGTGATGAATAACTGCCTCCAAGTCTCAAGAAAACACTTTTCTCCAGCCAAATGACTTTTAGATATTTCATACCTTTCCTATGGCCTGGTCCTATAGCCAAAATTCTATAGAAATTGATGAATTTCTACTCAGATAAGGAAACTGGGTGAAAGAGTAGACTTTAAATAACAATGGCCTGATTCTTTTGGTAAAGTTCTTTTATATTTAAGACAAACAAAAATGTTACCACCAAATACACCTCTTTAATAAGCGAATTACTGGTGTTTCTATACCTGGAAATTATGTTTGTTTTATTTACTGGATGTTTACATTTTGGGAAGGAAAACATTTTTGTTTGTTAAAAAAATGAATATTTGTAATTTGTTGTTCCTAAGATTTTTTATACCACAAAACTTGTTCTTTTCTTGTGAATTTACAGTTTCTAAATAAAGACAAGCAAGTATAAAACTGGGGGAAGAATAGGCTTTATCAATCAAATGATGTCTTGATTTTCCTAAATGAGAAGATTGTTTTATTTGTAACACTAAACATGGGAGCTATTTCTTAGCAAACTTGTTTGGAAAGATTCATGTTGTGTTGTGTATGAGATTGCCCCATCCTGTGTATGAACCAGATTTGGTCTTTGTCTTCTTAAGTTCCTCTATTTTATAGTTGTGGTTGTATTTAAAAAAACAAAACAAAAATACATTAGGTCTTTAAAAAAAATGTTTAAATGTGATCTTCAGAACATTGCAAATGATTAAAAACAAAATAATGTGAAAATATTACAGCCTAAATGAATTCTTACTGTCACAAGTAGGTTTTACTTTGATGATGTGCCTTTGATTTAATTTGGGACACTTTTAAAAGGATACTTGATTTGTGTTTGTAATTATCTTTGATGAGCTTGGAAATAAAATTTTTTGCTTAATTCATCGTTTTCTATGGCAGCAACATTTTGTGTCTGATTTTGTTTGTTTTAAGGCTTCATGGACTTTTGTTGCCTTGTGAAATTGAGTGCTGGAAGCGGGAAGTGAAATTTTTGTTTATAAGTGCTTGTAGAACTTTGTTTAAAAAAAAAAGATGTATAACTTGCTGAGAAATCTCAATTTCTGGCAACATTTACACTTATATTTATTTTTTTTTTTTTTTTTTTTTTTTTTTTTTGGGAGAGAGCACAAGCAGAGGAGAGCGAGAGGGAAAGAGAATCTCCAGCAGGCTTCATGCTCAGCCTATAACATGGAGCCTGATGTAGGGCTCAATCTCAGGACCGGGAGACCATGACCTCAGCTGAAATCGAGAGTCAGACACTTAACTGACTGAGCCACCCAGGCACCCCTGCACTTTGAAATAGTTATGTATAAATCCATAAATAAATAAATGAAAATATCTTTTAGCATAATTAGTGTTACTATAGAAAAAATAGAAGCCATCATATGGAAACTCCCTTAACTTCGGCCACTAAACTTCGAAATCTAAGTGATCTGAGTCTCTTCTATTTGATCAAAATTCAGGTGTATTAAATAATCCTATTTATTCTCTGGATCTGTTTCACGTTCTCTGACATTACACTGTCAATTATCCTTTCTCTTTTATCTTCAACTCCTCTATTGGATCCTTTCTGTCAATATTTAAACATGTTCCATTCTTTGTCTTAACAACAAGCATTAAAAAAATCTCCCATTAGAAACGGGAACGCTCTTGCACTGTTGGTAGGAATGCAAACTAGTGCAGCTGCTCTGGAAAACAGTGTGGAGGTTCCTCAAAAAATTAAAAATAGATCTACCCTATGACCCAGCAATGGCACTGCTAGGAATTTACCCAAGGGATACAGGAGTGCTGATGCATAGGGGCACTTGTACCCCAATGTTTATAGCAGCACTTTCAACAATAGCCAAATTATGGAAAGAGCCTACATGTCCATCAACTGATGAATGGCTAAAGAAGTGTGGTTTATATATACAATGGAATACTACTTGGCAATGAGAAAGAATGAGATATGGCCCTTTGTAGCAAGGTGGATGGAACTGGAGAGTGTTATGCTAAGTGAAATAAGCCATACAGAGAAAGACAGATACCATATGTGTTCACTCTTACGTGGATCCTGAGAAACTTAACAGAAGACCATGGGGGAGGGGGAGGGGGGAAAAAGTTACAGAGAGGGAAGGAGGCAAACCATAAGAGACTCTTAAAAACTGAGAATAAACTGAGGGTTGATAGGGGGTGGGAGGGAGGGGAAAGTGGGTGATGGGCATTAAGGAGGGCACCTGTTGGGAGGAGCACTGGGTGTTGTATGGAAACCAATTTGACAATAAATTTCATAAATACATAAATATAAATAAAAAATCTCCATTAAAAAACAAATTTTCAGTTATACAAGATAAGTCAGTCCTAGAGATTACTGTACAGCACAGTGCCAATAGTTAACTGTATTGCATTATAGGGGCACCTGGGTGGCTCAGTCACTTAAGTGTCCGACTTTAGCTCTGGTCATGATTTCATGATTTGTGGGTTCCAGCCCGGCATCAGGCTCTGTGCTGATAGCTTAGAGCCTGAAGCCTGTTCTGGATTCTGTGTGACCTTCTCTCTCTGCCCCTCCCCTGCTTGCACACACTCTTTTTCTCTCTCTCTCTCTCTCAAAAAATGAACATTAGAAAAATTTTTAATAAAAAATATTGCATTATATACTTAAAATTTACTAAGATCTTTAAAGAAAATTTTTTTTAATTTTTTAGAAAGAGAGCAAGAGCATGAGTGGTGGAGAGGGGCAGAGGGAGAGAGAGAGAGAGAGAGAGAGAGAGAGAGAGAGAGAATCTCAAGCAGGCCCCATGCTCTGTGTGGAGCCCAGCGCTGGGCTTGATCCCAGGATCCTGGGACCATGACCTGAGCTGAAATCAAGAGTCAGATGCTCAACCACCTGAGCCACCCAGGCTCCCCTAGAGGGTAGATCTTATGATAGGTGTTTTTACCACAAAAAGTAAAAGTAACAAATAAAAATAATAAGATAAAGAAAATTAAAAAATAAAGAGGGTGGAAGGAAACTTTTGGAGGTGATGGGTAAGTTTATGGCATAGATTGTGATAATGGTTTCAGAAATGTACACTTACCCCCAAACTCATTAAGTTGTACACATTATTATGTACAGCCGTTGATATGTAATACACACACACACACGCACATATACATACATATTTTCTTGGTTCCAGTTTCTCCTTTAGCAAGAACTTGATAAGACAGTACAAGAAACCATAGATGTCTCACTTAGGAATATAGCTTTGTCCTAAATATTAGCAAATCAAATTCAAGAGAAGATACAATCTGACAAAGCTAGTTCAATATATGGAAATCTGTCATTATAATTCATTACATAAGTGGTTCAAAGAAGAGCATCAATGCCAACAAGTCATTTGACAAAATTCAGTAGCTGTTCTGGATAAGAACTACGTGGCTTAGTGAAATAGGAAGAAGAAGAAAGATGATAAAGATTTTATCAGCAGCAGTGGCAAATTTCATACTACATGTTGAAATGTGGAAGCATTCAGCAGCATGTTAAGAACAAAACAAGGATACTTTTTTTTTTAAACGTTTATTTATTTTGAGAGCAGGGAAGGGGCAGAGAGAGAGGGAGAGAGAAAATGCCAAGCAGGCTCTGTGCTGTCAGTGCAGAGCTCAATATGGGGCGTGATCTCACAAACAGTGAAATCATGACCTGAGCTGAAATCAAGAGTCAGACGTTTAACCAACTGAGCCACCCAGGCACCCAAGACAAGGATACATTCTATCACTACTATTGTTCAGCATTGCTTTAGAGGTCTTACCTAATGCAGTGAGATGAAAAAATGAAATGGGGTAAACATTTGAGAAGAAATATCTATTTATGGATTATATACAATTGTACATTTTGAAAACTGATGAGGATATAAGAAAATAAATACTTGAATTTGTGATAGAGTGTGAGGGGCTGGCTGCATACAAAGTTTATGTAGAAGAATTAAAAGCATTTTCTACACTGGCAATAGCTAGTTGGAAATGGGCATTATATCCCATTTTGACTTTAAGGACAAAACTATAAAAATACTTAAGAATACACTTAACAAAGTGCAAGATTAATAAAACTTTTTATTAACAGGGTCTAAAATTTGGGGATATTAAAACAATTCCATTAAAATGCAATCTTACTAAAACTCATATATAAAACTAATGGAATTCCTATTTTTTTAAAGGGAAATTAGTTAAAATATCAGAAGGTTCATACGGAAAATGAAGTGTCCAAGAATAGTTTTTAAAACTCTGTGTGTGTGTGTATGCATGTATAAAACATGGGAGGGTGAAACATGCCTTAATGGGTATTAAAACTTACTTCAAGATGCTGAATCAAAACTATGATTTTTAAAAAATTAAAAAGAAAATAATATTGTGGGATAGGAATAGGCAACAGCTTAGTAATAGATTTTTTGTCTATTCAGTAGGAAAGTATCATTTACTTAAATGGTGCTGGCATTATTGGCTGTCCATTTGGAAGGAAATAAAATTGGCCTGTATTATGTAAAAAAAAAAATCCACATAGGTTAAAGAAGGATAATACAAAAACATTAGAAGAAAAATTAGGGGAATAGTTCTATAACTAGCGTAAAAGAGGTCTCCCTAAGCAAGGCAGGAAACCCAGGAGGGGGGAAAGTGTGTATACTTGACTATATAAAATTTAAATAATGAACTTAAATAAACAAGCAATTCAATTTAAGTATTAAGTTTAAAAATCTTGTATGATAAAATCATAAACTGAATAAAAAAGCAAAAATCAGAAAAACATGTACTTTTTCAGTCTTCATTTTGGATTGCTCGTTTGTACTACCTCCCACCCCACCCCAGCTCACCAACCGAGGCTGCTCTATTTATTGAAATTGTTGTATCCCTTGTTTGAGGGCTGGCTTATTATTTGGGGAGGATAATCAAGCTATGACTGTGAGAGGCAAGGCATGGATCACCCTGGTGTTGATTTCCATTTGTACCCTGAGTCTCAGTGGCAAGGGAAGGAGTATCTATGTCCATACACAGTTGGAAGGGACAGCTGATATTCTGGTGAGGCCTATACAGTTAGGGCTGGACCTAGAAACCTGAAGTAAGTTGGTTCAAAAGCCCTCAAAAGTGAGCAGCACTATCACCAGCAATGGATCTAAGAGCAAGTAAGTCTCTTTAGAACATGAAAAACCTCACTGGGAAATGCTCTCAGAGAAAAAAATCGAAGTTTCCATTGCAAGAGCCAACCTGAGAAGGTGGGGCTGTTCCAAACAATTCCATGTAACAGGGTATTTGGGAGGCTGGACTGACACTTTTGGTCCCCTAACAAGGGCCTAAGAAGACCCTTCAGGCTTTCATGGATCAGCCCAACCTGTAATGTGACAGTGGCTCCCAGGGACTGCTCTGATGGAGCAGAGCTCACTTTATCACTGTTCCCTGACTCCTAACACAAAACTTCCTTCCCAATAACTCTGACAGAGGCTGTTCCAAGGCCCAGACAGAATATGTCCTTAAACAGCAAGCACCATTGAGAAATGCCCACAGGAAGACTCATACTTCCACTCCATTTGGTAGGCAAGCAGGGAAGTAGGTGTTGATAGCCTAACCTCAAGGTTTGCCACAGTCTATGGCCTATGAAGAAATTCCTCTCCTTTGGAAGCTGATTAAAAGTAGGATAAAGGAGATCTGCAAGCTGAGAAACCTTAGCCTTACCTTTAAAGCAATCCTTCCAAAACTTTAAGAAAGTAGAACAGAAGTTCCAATTAGATTTCCAGAAATAGTTTCTCTTTAAAGTCTCCACTCCCTACATACCGAAGCAAAAACCCAAAGCAAAAAAAGTATAACAAAGAGGAGAGTAGTGGGAGGAAAGTAAGAGGTGGTGTTAAGTTAAGCCTGTTTCAAAAATGAGGACGTGTTGGGGCACCTGGGTGGCTCAATCAGTTAAGCGGCCGACTTCAGCTCAGGTCCTGATTTCATGGTTCCTGAGTTAGAGCCCTGCATGGGACTCTGCTGACAGCTTGGAGCCCGGAACCTGCCTCGGATTCTGTGTCTTCCTCTCTCTCTGCCCCTCTCTGGTGCATGTTCTGTTTCTCTCTCTCTCTCAAAAATAAATAAACATTAGGGAAAAAAATGAGGACGTGATTAACAGTATCAAATATGGAAGAGAGGTCAAGTAAGGTGATATTGAGTGTCTCTTGGATCTAAAAAGATAGAGGTCAATTTTGGGAGTAATAGGGTGAGTTTCAGAAGGCAGGACCGAGAGTATGCGTATGGTCTTCAAACATTTTTGCTGGTGTACCACCTGTAATAATGTCAAAACCCATTATATCTCTTTTAGAGATGACATATAAAAGTTTTATTGTAACTTTGAATAGTTGCAAAGAATATAATTTTATTAGAAATTCTGACATTTTAGAATAAAATTATTACATCTTTTAAAAATACCATAGTATAAATACCATACTAATTAGAAAGCTACAACTGTCCATTAAAAAATACACAAGGACACCTCGGTGGCTCAGTCAGTTAAGTGTCCCACTCTTGATTTTAGCTCAGGTCATGCTCTCACGGTTTGTGAAACTGAGCTCCACGTAGGGCTCTGTGCTGACAGGGCTGAGCCTGCTTGGGATTCTCTATCCCTCTGTCTCTGCCCCTCCCTGGCTTGTGTGCACACACACACACACACACTCTTCTCAAAATAAATAAGTAAACTTAAGTATATATTTACAAACTGTATTCCAAAAATACTGTACTAACAATATAGGAAAATATTCTTTCTCCAATATGCTGACACTGAATATTATTTTGCCGATCTGATAGGTGTTCTGTTTTCCTTTGCATTTGCCTAATCAGTAATGAAGCTACATATTGTTTCAAATGTTTATTGGTTATTTTTGTTTCTTCTGTGTAATATCTATTCATATATTTTACCCACACTTCTATTAGGTTGTCTTTTTTCCTATTAATTTGTAGGATTCTTTGAATATTAGGAATGTAAATCTTTTTTTTATTATGTAGGTAGCAAATATTTTCTTAGTAATTTGTTTTAAATTTTTGTTTATGAAGGCAACCATTTATTTTAAAAAATTTGTTTTAATGTTTATTTTTGAGAAGGAGAGTGAGCATGAGCAGGGAGGGAGCAGAGAGAAAGAGGGACAGAGGATCTGAAGTGGGCTCTGTGATGACAGCAGAGAGCACAATTCGGGGCTCCAACTCACATGAGATCATGACCTGAGCTGAAGTTGGCCACTTAACCCACCCAGCGATCCAGGTGCCCCTGAAGGTAACACTTTAAATAGGAAATTCTCTAACATTAACTTTGCCCTTTCTTGGTGATGTAGGGTCAACTCTGGTGATCTTAACTTCTTGACTTAAACGGTCAGACTGAGATGGAGGCTCATTTAAAAAAGGCTTGCTGGAAGAAGGGCGCCTGGGTGGCTTAGCCGGTGTCATGATCTCACGGTTTGTGGGTTTGAGCCCCGCGTCGGGCTCTGTGCTAACAGCTCAGAGCCTGGAGCCTGCTTCGGATTCTGTGTCTCCCTCTCTCTGCCCCTCCCCTGCTCACACTCTGTCTCTATCTCAAAAAAATAAATGAACATTAAAAAATAAAAAAAAAATTAAAAAGGCTTGCTGGAAGAAAGGTGGGAAGCAGCATGGCTTTCAGAAGACAACTAAATATCCCATATATATATATATATATATATATATATATATATATATATATCCCATATATATATATATATATCCCATATATATATATATATATATACTAAAATGTATATATTGCTATTGTTCTAAAAATATATGTTGTAACTATTGCTCTAAAAAAAAGCTTTGCAATGTTCGGGTGAATCTGGAAGATATTTGGATGTTATGACAATTATGCTAATTAGAATATTTTACTTACAAAGATGTAAACTATAGGGCAGAATATATATTTTGAAATTTTAATATGGATAACACCAAGAACATCTAACGACAGAATTTTCTTTAATAAATGAGCAAATCTATCATTTTGTTACTGGATTTTCATCAAAAACAAAGGAATGTGGCACAGAACACTGTCCTTTCTTTCAAAAAAACCTCAGACGAGTTTGTCCATCAACTCTACCAGGGACTTTTTCATACACTAGACGCCGTTTTTTGAATTGTGGTAGTTGTGAATACATGAGATCTGTTAAAAGGAGAAAAAGGAAAACCATTTTATTTCTGACATAGCTATTTTTTCCAGTTATTCAAGTGCATCCTATCTCTTCATCTATCTACAAAGTGTTAAAATTTCCAAACTGAGATAAAATGACTATAAAAATTACATTTTTAGCATAACTGCACCTGTACCTAATGGCCCAATACTGATTAGTGCCATGTATACATATTGTATACTCATGCTTTGCACAAATCATTAAATCTCCCTGGATTTAAGACTCCTTCATTTAAGTTTTCACTCATTAAGCCTGTTCTTTAACTCAAATCTGTAATGTTGTAGAATTTATCCTGAGGTCTGATATGTGATAGGTGGTGATCATGTATGGACTCACCTTCTATGACTGTATTAAATATGACACATTAGCCTGAAATATCCTAGATTTGGATACTTACAGAGGCTGATTGATTAAATCAGTAAAAAAGTAGGCTAAAATATTTAAAACTGTTTTGGTAATTATTCCTGGGGATATAATCTCATAATTACAAGATTTGGATGCCATTATAAGCATATTTAAAAAGCAATGTAGTAGGTAATTGTATCATAGAGGTCACAAATACACATCTGTAATATACGACAAATAGAACATTATCTTGAGGTTATGCCAATGGCTTTGGATAAATTGTCTAGGGCTGCATTAACATCAATTCTAAAAGTGTTGCATCTTAAACAGTGGAAGGTAATGATGTGCTATGGGAAACCACAGTAAAAAGTCAAAAGTTTCCATAGTGTTAATGATACTAGTATCAAAGATTCATGTGACCTGTTTGAATCAAATTATTTTTTGGAAGAAATTTGAAAGTGGAAAAAAATATTTCTAAGCCATTATTTATTTAATATATGATTGGAAAATATATTTATAACTAAGTTAATGAATTAAAATGTAGGTAGACATTTTACTATTCCATCCATATCCCTAAAAGTTTAAATATTAAAGTTATTAGAGGGGTGCCTGGGTGCCTCAGTCAGTTAAGCATCCAGCTTAGGTTGAGGTCATGATCTCACAGTTCACCAGTTCAAGCCCAGCATCAGGCTTTGTGCTGACAGCTCAGAGCCTGGAGCCTGCTTCAGATTCTATGTTTCCCTCTCTCTCTGCCCTTCCCCTGCTATTTCTCTCTCTCTCTCTCTCTCTCTCTCTCATTAAAACATTTAAAACATTAAAAAAAAGTTATTAGAAATAATTTCTAAGATCTCACTGAGAAAATGGGAGGATTATCTTATACACTGGGATACCCTATGTTTAAGAACATATAGTAATTCACATACTTGATTTGGTCCAGGATGGAAAAAAAAAATGGAATTTTCATTCAGTTCATTTATGAAGCTGGAATAAAGTTCATGTCAGAATGTGACAGCACAAATAAAGAACACAACAGGTTAATTGCATTTTGAATGCAGATAATGAAAAAAATAAATATTAGCAACCATATTCAACAGCATATTAAAAGAATCACTCTTCAAAAGCCAATTAAGTTTATCACAGAATGACAATTATTATTTAATATTAGTAAACCTGTTAATGTAATCATTGACATTAATGGGTCAATGGAGAAAACATGTGTGATTTTCCCCACTAGGTGCCAAAAATGTTTGGATAAAATTCAGCATCTGTTCCTCACAAAAGTTCTTACAAAATTTGGGAGATAATACTTCTCATTAAAATCAGGAACAAAACAAATTATGACTATTAAACAGGACCAAATCCAAGTTTTGTGAATCCTGAGGCTTATACAGTTGACCCTTGAACAATGCGGGTGTTAGGGAGGTTGACTGCTCCCAGACCACCCCCCCCAAATTCTATACATAACTTTTTAAATACTTTATTTTTTAAATTTATTTCAGAGAGAGAGAGAGAGCATAAGCAGGGGAGAGGGGCAGAGCAGAGGGAGAGAGAGAGAATCTTAAGCAGGCTCCATACTCGCTTCTACAACCCTGGGATCATGACCTGAGCTGAAATCAAGAGTCAGATGCTCAACTGACTGATGCTCAACCATCCAGGAGTCCCTGTAACTTTTTAAAAAATGTAATCTCTGTACCTGACGTGGGGCCCAAACTCATGACTGTGAGATCAAGAGTCACATGCTCTACTGACTGAACCAGCCAGGTGCCCCCAAAATCTATAACTTTTGACTCCCCCAAAACTTAACTACTAATAATCTACTGTTGACCAGAAGCCTTACTGATAACATAGTCAATTAACACACATTTTGTAAGTTATATGTATTATATACTGTATTCTTAAAATCAAATAAGCTAGAGAAAAGAAAATGTTAAGAAAATCAAAAGGAAGAAAAACTACATTTACAGTACCACACTGTATTTATCAAAAAAATCCATGTGTAAGTGGACCCATGCAGTTCAAACCTGTGTTGTTCAAGGGTCCACTATACAAGTTGGGAGGTACTCTTTTATTATTTTCTATCAGTGATTGCACTCAGGATTGACAGCCTCAAGTCATCACTGCAATTTATTTTAACTTTTTTTTTCAAATTTATTTATTTATTTTGAAAGAATGAGTGATTGGGGGAGGGGCAGAGACAGGGAGAGAGAGAGAAACCTATGCAGGCTCTGTAGTGACAGTGCCACACAGGGCTTGAACTCACAAACCATGAGATCATGACCTGAGCTGAAGTCAGACGCTTAACGAGCTGAGCCACCCAGGCGCCCTTAATGCTTAGTTCATCTAAAGCTACAAGAATTTGACATATTTTGTTTACATTTATTTTCTTAGATGTCTATAATTAGACTTTTGATTTTCTTTTTGACCCCAAAGTTAGTGAAGATTTAAAAAAAATTTTTTTTAAGTTTATTCATTTTTGAGAGAGAGAGAGAGAGACAGAGCATGAGCAGGGGAGGGGCAGAGAGAGAGAGAGAGAGAGAGAGAGAGAGAGAGAGAGACACAGAATCCGAAGCAGGCTTCAGGCTCCGAGCTGCCAGCACAGAGCCCGATGTGGGGCTCAAACCCACGAACTGCAAGATCATGACCCGAGCCAAAGTCAGACGCCCAACCAACTGAGCCACCCAGGTGCCCCTAGTGAAGATTTTTAAGTATAGTAATTCAAACAAACAAAAATTCTTTTTTTAGTTTAGAGATGGTTCTATCTTTTAAAATGACATCTGCCAGTAGTTTTATTAACTTTAGATAGTGTTACCTGGTAATGATTTTTTGTCTCCTGAGTTAGATGAAGATTCAGAGTGCCTTTTCTGTCCTAAACATTTCCCAGCTCTTTGGTGGAAATAAAGACTGCTGAATTCTTTTTGATTTACATTAGGATCAGAAGCGCAAAATAAATCCATACTGGGGACAGATGGTAATTCTCTCCAGAAAGTCTTTTTAGTCCCAGCATTTGAACTTTGATGAAGGAAGCTTTCTACCTCATCCGAAAGACATTTCTGCTGATTAGTGAATAAATTATCTTTCTGAGAGTACCATTTGTCACATGTAGTCTGCTTTTCACCATATTCTAAGTTGAATGAGTGATTCTGTTGTTCCCATACATTTTTCTTGAAGTTCCAGGGAAGAGGAGATTGAGAGCCTTCCAGTGAAAAGTTAGGGGTACATACTTCTTTATTTATAGGTCCTTTTGCAACATGTGTTCCCTTTTTCTGATTATTTATAAAATTAGGGGCAACTCTCTTCTGAGTGTCAATTGGTGATATTATATTTTCACAGTTCATTTGTGTTAGATCCAAAGAAAAAACATCTGACTCTGAATCATTCCAGTTTTGAAAGCAGTTACCAGCCATGTTCCTTGATCCTATATTAATTAGGAAAGGATTATGTACTATATTAGGATTACAACTGGAGTCTTTCCGGTAGCTGGCCTGATTATAAGAAGTCACAGGTGATAAAATGCATGGCATTTCTCTGAGTTGCGTAAGGGAAGAGTTATAGTTTGAAGTGATGTTTGTGTCTTTGTGCACTGTGGCTCCTATGTCTGAATTCTGGTATTCATTATATTCTTGAAAGACAGAGTTTGAAAAGCCAGAAGCTGAACTCTGGGAGGTAATGGTACTAGCCTGATTCCTGTTTTCCCGAGGTGATGGAATTTGAGGTGATTTTGTTATGGAAGAAGAACTAATCTTGAATAAGGAAGTGATGCTACAAAAATGCTAAAAAATTTTTTTAAATTAATGTAATACAAATACAATATACACATCAGTCAAGTAAATATAAATAACAGCACTTATCTATATGGAAAGAAAGCAAAATATAAATAAGTAGGGTATTACAGTGATCCATGTAATAAGAACATAACATAATTAGGCTCCATTAAAAGAAAAACTTATGATTTGTATTTCTTTTCTAATCACTTGTAATAGAATTTTTAGTTACACAAATTATACATGAATGCCATTTGCTTGATAAAAAATTAGAGTTTTTACAATAAGGCTAAAGTTAAAGTTCTCTTTACTACTATAATGAAGGGCATCAGGATTGTTTGGAAGAGATCATGTAAACACATATGAATAGAGTATGTGACTGCATATTAGTGGGCACAATAACATTTCAAAATAATTTAAAGTGTGATAAATGGACTGTACTGAATTATCTATATAAGATAGGTTTAAATGTATAATGTGATTGACAGTCAATGAGAATTCTAAGAAATTTAGTTCAAGTAAATTATTTTTTTTAAGTTTTTTAAATTTATTTTTGAGAGGGAGAGAGTGTGTGCAAGTGGGGGAGAGGCAGAGAGAGAGGGAGACACAGAATCTGAAGCAGGCGCCAGGCTCTGAGCTGTCAGCACAGATGAAGGGCTCAAACTCGTGAACCACGAGATTATGACCTGAGCCTAAGTCAGAGGCTTAACTGACTGGGCCACCCAGGTGCCCCTCAAGTACATAATTTCTTTGTCAATATGTGAAGTCCAAAACAATTAAACTTGGATACCTCCATTTTGAAAATGTTTATGGCAAAAATCAATACTCAAATGGAAAGGAAATACATTCATATAAGAATATGGAATTCAAATAACTAACCTTTAAGACTTTTCCTGGAACTTCAGGTAAAAGTTCCTGAAGCTGACAAAGAGTTGCTAATAATATCCAGTGCAGTGATGGTCCTTTATTTAACATGAGCTGAGCCACCAATGGGTTAATACATGGAAAGTCAAGTAAGTACATTTCTTCCTAGAAAAGAGTTTAAAGGAAAAATCAGCCACTGGTCCTTTGAAAATAACCCATTTTATTCTGCTCAATCTAGAAGATTAAAATTTTTGTCATTGCACCTACCACTCAATTTGAGATGCTGGGGAAAAAATATGGCTAGTAGGGAAAGAAACTTCTTTGTCAGTTAGAGATCATATGCTCTCAGGGGCACTTGGGTGGCTCAGTAGGTTGAGCATCTGACTTCAGCTCAGGTCATGATCTCGTGGTTCATGAGTTCGAGCCTAGCATCAGGCTCTCTGCTGATGGAGACAGTATGATGCCTGCTTTGTGCATGGAGCCCACTTTGGATCCACTGTCTCCCTCTCTCTCTGCCCTTCCCCTCCCCCTCAAAAATAAATGAAAATATTTGAAAAAAAGATTCATATGCTCTCAGAATTGGGAAAGATCTTAAAGTTCATTCATTTCAATCATTCATCCAAAAAACTTGTTACAGTTCATCTCCTTCAAATGACAATTGTATTATATAATGGTAGATTTTCTTTTCTTTTTTCAAAAAATGTTTGTTTATCTTGAGAGTGAGAGCACGAGCTGGGGAAGGGCAGAAAGAAAGGAGAGAGATTCTCAAGCATGAACCGTGAGATCATGACCTAAGCCAAAGAGTCCAGTGCTTAACTGACTGAGCCACCCTGGCACCCCTCTAATGGTAAATTGTCTAATGAAAACGTTTTCAGGGACTTTAGTACCTCAAGATTTCTTTAGCTCATCCTTTGTAGGCCATATGTTACTATCACTATTTGATTTAAGATGAACCATGTTTATGATATCTAACAGATGTTGTAGTTTCAGGAAAGCCTTGCTGTGAAGAATAGAGGAAGAACTTCTATCAACCAGAACTGACCTTGATGGCCTAAAAATGTGTTCCAGAGAGATCTCATAATAATCTAGAAATATAGCAGCCATCTTTTATTATTGTCATATTCCCTCTTCTTTCTGGGATATACTGGCTTTTTGCACCCTCTTTGATAAAATCAAATGACAGACATGTGAGTAGATTAGACATGCCTTGGTAATAGGGAAACTGCAGACATATATACATCCCATAATTAATTATACCCATACTTGCCAATAGTACTATGTTTTGCTTAGGCATATAAAAATTCTGTGATTTAATATACATGAATATTTTTTAATGTATATGAATACACAAATATTTATTTGCTTTATAATTTTATTTTTTGAATAGGCAAAATAGGCACATGGTTCAAAATTCAAAGGGTACTAAAAGATGTGCAGTAGGGGTGCCTGGGTGGCTCAATCAGTTAAGCGTCTGACTGTGGCTCAAGTCATGATCTCATGGTTTGTGGGTTCGAGCCCCATGTCCAACTCTCTGCTGTCAGTTCAGAGCCTGGAGCCTGCTTCAGATTCTGTGTCTCCCTCTCTCTCTCTGCCCCTCCCTCACTTGTGCCCTCTGTCTCTCTCGAAAAATATATAAATAAACTTATCAAAAAAGGTGTGCAGTAAAAACTCTCATCTTCCTGCCCCCCATTACCCCAGTTTTCCTGTCTGGAGATAACTAATGTTATCATTTCTTGATAGCATTATCATGATCTCTTCCAGAGATATTTTATTTACTTATAAACACATATAAATATTAATTTCCCCTTGTTCAAGTGGTAGGATACAAACTGTATGCCACAACTTCATTTTTCATTTAATATAGCTAAAGGTCATTCCATGTTAGTAAATAAAAAGCTCTATTATTCTTTTTTTATGGTTTCATGATTTGAATATATTAAAAAAATAAAGGAAACTGAGATATAAGGTTGGTATGAGAACTTAGACATATTATGCTTAACCTGAAGGAATTTCTAAAAAGTTACTATTCAATCTTACGAATATTTTACAACTCTACTTTCAGTTTTGATTATGTAACTTAATTGCTGACAAAGGCAATGATGGAATTTTGCTATTATCATATTTACCACTCTTAAATGTATAAATTTATGAATTAGAAAAAGTTATGTTTTAAAAATATTAGGCATTAAAAGTTCATTAAAATACTTCTGTCAAGTTGCAAAATACCCATGATTCTGGAAAATGATCTAAATAGATACTGTACATTATGGTTACTGTTCTATATGCTTATGCAAACATTATAGGACAAAAATATGCAACCAAAAAGAGAATTCAAGTATATGTATCTGTACTTGCTTTGCAAATATCTAATTTACACATTTAGGGGATGAACCTTAGATGGTGAAACTTCAAGCCAGGATTTATCCAACCATTCATAAGGATCTCTCTTCGAGGTCATTAAACTGTGATCAGCAATTTGTCGAACTATCAGTGCAGCCTCTTCCACTCCTGGGGCAAGTACAAGCTAAAATATATTTTCTATATGTTAGATTATAGGAAATATTAGGGAGCAAAATATATCTTGCAAAAACTGTTTGTAATTAGAAGAAAAAAGCCCTGATTTTAACCTTTGAATATAATTTTAGATATAACTTATTAAAGTATCTATGTGAAATCCAGCATATTTTGTGAGTCTAAGCAATTTTCTTCCCTTCTTTAAACGTGGTATCTTTATAGTTTTCCAATTTTTGGAACTAAATTTCTTTACTTCCATTTGGCATTTATTAATAATTTGTTAAAATAACATATTTGGTTTTATATTTCACTTATGTTAGAAGCAAAGCAATTTAGATTATCATTAATAATATTTAATATTTTGCTTTTCCAAGTTAACTCTAATAGTTACCAAAAATAAGAATTTTAAAAATATACTGCAAGCTTTTTCAAATACTTTTTTAAAAAAGGATATTTACAGATGAAGATGATGTGTATTTGAAAAGAAAAAAAGTTTTGATTTAGAGTATTTTGGGAATTGTTCACCCAATATTGGCTTATTTGATACTATGCTCTGTGTACTAAACTTTAAAAAAAGTTTCTTAATATTTCCTACTTCCTGTCTTTCAGTTGTGTTTTCCTCCAGGCCCTTCTCTTTCGAAATGCCAGCATTTTTCTTCTGCTTTCAGTTCTATTTTTACCTTCATCTTTTAGATTCAGTTGAAGTATAGTCCATGGGTTAGCAGTTTAATGTGGATAGAGAATACTGCCCTAAACAGTCATATCTTAGAAATATAAACACCCTGTCCTGTAGTGAAAATTCAAGAAATAGAGGCTGTAGAAACCTTATAAAATCATTATGACAATTTTTTATTTCACAAGAAGAGTAACAAATACAAGACTGTTAATACATACCTGTAGGGAATACATGTATTCTAAAGAAGGATTTTCTTTAAACTGTATTAAGTACATACAGAGTGTATAGAAACAACACTGTTTGATTCCAAATTAATTTTATTTCAGTTTTGGATGTTTTGAGAAGATTTGACACATGGTGATGATAATGAATATTACCTTAATTTATTAGAGCAAGGATTCTGGAGCTCATGGCTAGGCTTTGAGAGATTCAGAAACCCCCTAACACTGTTTTCAAAATTTTGCATATGTGTTTATCTATGCATTTTTCTGCAAAATGAGTTCATAAAGACATAGACCTTTTTTTGACATTAGAATAAAACATAGCCTAACACTAATAGCAGTATATTCTTTTAGTTTAAGAAAATGTACTTAAACTTCCTCATGTTTCTTTTATGGCTAGGCTCTTCAGATGCCTGAAAAAAATTTTTTTAAACCCATAACTGATGTGCTCTAAAAAGCCAAAAACTATACTACTAAATACAGTGAGGTAAAGCAACAATATATTCTAAAATAATATGAGTCTAGGGAGCCCCTTTTATGTAATAATGTTATTAAGCCAGAAGAATGGGAGACTTGAGTATTGGTGACATATTTTAATGTGTTTTGATTTAATTTTATTTAGTAGATGTTTGTTGAATATTTTTACTGTTTATAAAGTAATGTGCTAGATGCTATACATTTTACAAAGAAAAAGGGCCTAGTTTTTACCCTCCAGGGTGGAAGGTACATGAATGAATACCTTATACTATAATAAAGGCATAAAGTGCGCCTGGGAGAATGGGAGGAGAGATTTATCCTGAGAGGGTATAACTGGGGAACATTTTTTTAAAGTTTATTTATTTAAGAGAGACAGAGACAGCACAAGCGGGGGAGGGGCAGAGAGAATGGAGAGAGAGAATCCCAAGCAGGCTCTGCACTGTCAGTGCAAAGCATGACGGGCACAAGCCCTCAAACCATGAGATCATAACCTGAGTCGTGTAACTGGGCACATTTCTTAAAGGAGGTAGTGTTTGAGCCAGGCAAAAACAGACAGAACTATGAAGGCTGGTGGTTAGGGGGAAGGAAGAGACAGGCTGGGATGATATGTTAGTGCAATGGCTTAAAGGTGATAGTGTGGTCATATTCAGGAAATGGTGAGTAGAATGATGCTAAAGGAAGGATTACTAGGGGCCAAATTGTGAAATTTGAAACCAGCTGAGTTTGATCTCTCTTTCAATAAAGTAGGAAGCTATGGAAGGTCTTGTGAGCAAGAAAATTCAACGTAACAACAACTATTTATTAAGAGCCTACTACGTACTTGGCACTGTGCTGGGTGCCAGGAATATATATGAAAACAAGTAAACATGTTTCCTTTCCTTCAGGAGCTTACAGCCCAGGAGGTGAAATATTCACAGCTGTATTTCAGAAATATAAGTGATGTCAATATATATGATGCACTGGAGTAGAACTAGAAATAAGGACATTAGTCAGGAAGTTGCTTAAAACTCCAAAGGCCTGAATTTGGGAAATAGCAGGAGTAGGATAGAGGGACATGTTCTAAAGACTGATTATGTTACAATAGTAACCTACTACTGATTAGGTTACAATAGTAATGCCATAAACTAAGTTTGGGGAGAATGAGAAGTTTTGTTTTGGAAATGCAGAGTTTGAGGCACTTGTGGGATATTCATGTGAAGATTTCCAGTAGAATGCTAGAATACAGGTACAGATCTAAAGAAAAATCAGGAAATTTTTAAGGATTATACTCAGAAATGAAAGCTAAATTTGTGGGAATGTCTGAGTTTATTAAGGAAAGAGTATAAAGTGATAACTGAAGAGGACTGAGCCCTGAATTGGGGGAAGTGTCTAAATTTCAGAGTGGGACATTGAAAACAAAGAAAAGACACTGGTTAGAGATGATTACAGCAGATAAAAAGAGTGTATCTTTCATAAGCAAACATTTTTGATCAACAAATATTTTTTATTCATATCCTGCCAAATAGTAATTAAGAGATAAAATATGACTTTAAATTCATTAAAGGCTTTTAGAACAGAAGTTTAAGTGGAAAGAATATTTATTAATTTGAAAACTGTTAAAGGCTTTTAAGAATTTTTTAGTTTACTAGCTGGGCACTTGAGTTTGAGTATAATTTTGGTTTATTAAAACAAACATGTAAGAAAAGAATACCTTTACATCCAGTTCTTCTGATTTTAGCCCAAATGAAACCAAAGCTGCATAAATCAGTGCTAGATGATGAAGTGCCTTTTCTGTAAGATGGTACCTAAAAAAGATTATATTACTATTCTTGTACTCATTTGATGTCTGATTCTACTTATTAGAAGTTCATTTCCTTTTGACATTTCATATTATTAGAATAATCTGGCTAAAGTAATGCTAGTGTGGTAGGCTCAGCATTCTTTTGAAAAGATGGCTCCACCTCCATTCTTTAACAATCCAGTTAAATCTAGGGGATGCTGAGAGTGTGTCTGAGGAGAGTTTAACTCATACCCTTACTGACTCAGGGATGGCTAGCTGACTGACACAAACTAAAATATTCTATCTCCCTGGCCAAAGTACCAGGTTCAGATATGAATATGTGACCAGAGCCAGGCTCACTAGACTCCTCCCTGGCTCTTTTTTCCTGAACTGTTAGAAAAAAACGCTTTTTAAAAAGATCATTACCCTACATGGGTAATCATATTGCAGTATATAAATACATAAAGTCAGCATGTTGTAGACCTTAAACTTACACAATGTGGTATGTCAATTATATCTCAATTTTTTAAAAAACTACTTTTTTTCTTCTTCTATGGTTATTAAGCAGATCAGATGTGAGTCTTAAGCTTTGGATAGATATTTCTACTACCTTTATCCACTTTAAATACCCTAAGAAGCAAAAAGGAAATTTATTGTCTCATATTACTAAGAAGTCCAGGGAAGACACTGTCGGATCCAGGGTCTCAATATCATTGAGATAAGGGCTCTCTTAATTTCTTGGCTCTTGTTTCCCCAGCTAGTTTCTTTCTCAGGTGAGCTATTTCATAAGAGTGACCAATAAGAGTCACTCACTGTGCCTAAACAGTACAAACAATGTGGTTTCTGCTGAACACCTGCTTTCCTTCTTGGAGTCTAGAATTTTGGTATGTGCTAGGCAGACAGTGCCTACTCGACCAGTCCTTAGTAAAAGCCCTGGGCACTGAGTCTCTAGTGAGTTTCCCTGGCAGATGATATTTTATAAGTGTTGTCACAACTCTTTGCTGCGGAAATTAGGCACATTCTGTGTGACTCCACTAGGCTAGGATTCTTGGAAGCTTCCTTCTAGCTTCTTCTGGATTTTGCTCCATGCACTTTTTACCTTCGCTGATTTTGCCTTGTAACCATTTACTATAATAAATCATAGCCATGAGTCCAAGTCTATGCCAAGTCCTGTGAATCTTCTTATCAAATCATCAAACCTGGGAGTAGTCCTCAGGAGTCCTAACACATTTTTCAAGCAGGAACTAATGATATGAACTACTAAGGTAACTCAAGCAATTTTATTTTGTATGTTGAATTTTCCTCATTTGGTCAGTTGATTAAGATACTTCTTAAATGTTTTTATAAATCTAAAAATATAGAGCTGAGATACCTAGAAGTCTGAAAATAATTACATTTTATAATAACATCTTATTGTGAATAAATAGCTCGTCACATCCTGAACATAAAACTATCTCAGGCTATTACATAATTAGTGGGGTTTGTTTCCCTGAAAATCTGGGTAAGAATAAGTGTGAATCTCCTCTTTTTTGCTTATACTTCAATTGCACCTCTAGAACATATGTGGAAAGCAATCTAAAAACAACTTAAAAATTTTTTCAAAGCAGTTTTATCTCTATAATACTTCCAAGATCTTGATAAAGCTTTAATGCTTTATAAGCAAGTTCCAAGCTTAAAATGCTTCAGAGACTTTACTAATATTCAAAATGAAGATTTTAGATCTAAATTATTATTTTTCTTTTTCAATTCTGGTAGAAAGGAAAAGCAAGGTTAAATGACTTGCCAAAGGTTATTGTTAATAGAAAAAGGAATAAGAACCAGGGAGTTTGGACTCTTATATTCTAACTTAAACTTATTTCCACTTAATAATAATCATATACAAAGAGCTCAGAACAGTAGATAAACAAAAATGGAGTCAAGCAAAAAGTCAATAAAGAAAAAAGTCACACAGGCCATGTCAAATAAGGTAAGATGTCTCTACCTTCTCTAATAACTAAATTAAATATTTTTAAAACTTCTACTGTGAGTGATGTGGTATGTGTTGCATGATAACTGTAGAGATTTAAAAAATGAATGAGACTAGTTTTCAATTTAGTAGGAAAGATGCATTCATTCAGTCAAGGAATATTTACTAAGCATCTATCATATGAAACAATATGAGGTGCCATAAAGCAAGTACTCTAAAATGATAATACAAAACAAAATGTGATAAATATCAAAGATGAGGAAAAGACAAAGAGCTAAGGAGTTCAAAGGATGGAGAGGTCACAACTAAATATCTATTTGTACGTGTGAGTTGGGGGGCGGGTATTAAGGAAAGACTGAATAGAAAAAGTGGTATTTGGGGATAGTTTCTGAAAAATAGGCACAATTTCACCAGATGAAATAGTTAGAGGAAGTAGAGAGTATCGTAGAAAGAGAGAAATGTATTGGCAAAAGTAGAAGTAGGAAAACCAGGACCATATTTGCAAGCCAATGAGAAATCCTTCTAGCTGAAATGGAAAGCAGTGAAAACTAAGCTGAAAATATAAGTTGAGATTATACTCTGAAGAATTTGAATATTTGGGTGAATAGTATGTATGTATTCAGTAGATAATGGGAAAGTCAGTGAAGGATTTTTATCGGAGTGAAACAGTAACAGCCTGGTTTTAGGAATATTAATTGGATGTCTGACAGATTATGGAGAGTAACACTGAGAGCCATCTGGAGGTGGGAAAGCAGTTGGTAGTCTATTGTAACAGTCCACATAAAATAATAAGAATCTGAACTAAGATGCTGGTAACATAAATGGAGAGAGGGGATTAATAAAAAAAAAAAAAGAGATGGGGCGCCTGGGTGGCTTGGTCGGTTAAGCGTCCGACTTCGGCTCAGGTCATGATCTCACGGTCCATGAGTTCGAGCCTCGCGTCGGGCTCTGTGCTGACAGCTCAGAGCCTGGAGCCTGTTTCAGATTCTGTGTCTCCCTCTCTCTCTGCCCTTCCCCTGTTCATGCTCTGTCTTTCTCTGTCTCAAAAATAAATAAACGTTAAAAAAAAAAATTAAAAAAAAAAAAGAGATAGTGGTTAAATCTATAGGATTTGTTTTCTAAACTTGGTGACTAAAAGAAAGGCAATGGTCATAAATAGCTAAAGGGCAGAAAAGAGGAGATATTGTTTTGAAGAGGATAGAGAATATAATAAATTCACCATGGAACATGTTAAGTTTGAGAGCCTATAAAATATCAGGGTGGAAATATTTAACAGAAAATTAGAGATACATGTCAGCAATTTCAAAGAGAGACTGCAGCTGCAGATGTATATATCATAATTTATATGCAGAATGATGGTAACTGAATCCATGGGAGTGGGGAAGATTTCAGTGGATCAAATAGAAGAAAGAAGACAATTCAGATGTATCTGAAGACTGGGACAAGGAAGAAGAGGTACAGACAGAGAAAGAGTAGTTAGAGAGATGGAAGATCAAAACATTGACTCATCATAGGACTGAAGGGCTTCGAGTAAGAAGGCACTGACAACAGGCTTAAACGCTTTAGAGCAGTGGAAGATGAAAATATTTTTGGAGCTGATCATGAGAGAGCCATGAATGATGAGTTGCCCTGAGAGACAGAAATGAGTACAGATGTAGGAAGAAGTGCCAGACTGCAGAGAAAAAAAGGAAGTGGAAGCAGTGGGTTCATAAAAGGTAGAGATGAGGGAAAGGAGAGACATATAATGATAAATTAAGCCAGTGTCTCGGCATGGATTTTTTTGTAATTTTTAAGTTAAGCACATCAATGACAGAAAGTATAGAAAGATGCTATTTAAAAAAATTTTTTTTAATTTATTTATTTATTTTGACAGAGAGACAGAGAGAGCAAGCAGGGGAGGGGCAGAGAGAATTCCAAGCAGGTTCCACACTGTCTGCACAAAGCCCGATGTGGGGCTCAAACTCACAAACCGCGGGTTCATGACCTGAGCTGAAACCAAGAGTCGGACGCTTAACCAACCAAGCCATCCAGCTGCCCCAAAAGATGCTATTTTGTTGGTATATTTAATAAGATTTTAGAGAGTGACTTAATGACATCTTTTAACATACAAGTTCAGAAATAAAAAGTAATAAAACATGACACTTAAAGCTGCAATTCTTAGTGAAGTAGAGGAGGGGAGGGTGATTTGCACAGAATGTCTAGGGGAAATACATCATCTCCCAAATCCTAATCCCTATGGGCATCCCAAATTCCTATGGGCATGGCTCCTCCACCTGGAGGATCCCTGACTTAAAGCGAACTAGATGAGCAAGTGGAAAATTTGCATAACGATTTTTATTCAAAGAAGAGGACCAAATAACTTAAATATAAATGTAACTTTGGATAAAGAAATGTTTACTTACTCTGAGTTTAATGTTTTTTTGGTATATAAAATTATCCAACAATAGCTGTACTGGAATGATAATGCCATCAGTCTCATAATGATATTGTCCGATGCCTTCTCACAATTCAATTCTTTTAGGTCCTACCAGAAAATAAATTAAAAAAAACGTTCACTAGGTTGAACAGTTGTTTTGAAGTTATTGTTACCCTATTTTAAGAATCCATGATATATAAATTATAACTTGAGAAGAAACATGAGTATGGGCTCCCATTTTATGGAGAAATTAAAATCACACTGGAAGTAGTAGGGGGAAAATTATGTAGTAGATGTCAAACAGCGAATGATAGCTTAAGCAAGGACAGCTCATGAATCTCCCAAAGTCCTAGATACGAAGAAAGCCACCTACAGAGTGTCCCTATTCAGGCAAGGTCCTTTATAGATAGAGATCTGGCTACTCATAAGGGCAAAATAAAATACATTTAAAAGCCCATGGGATAATCTGCACTGATTTCTTATTACTTAAGGAAGGAAGCAGTCAATGGACTTCCAGGAATTGCTCTCTAATGGCCCATCATTCCCTTTTTCCTTTAACACAATTAAATTCTATAGAGTGAATGATTCAGGAAATGTCTTACTCTGACAGTAAGTTATGTAACTGAATTAAAAGTTTTCCTAAACAGTATTTCCCCCAAATAATTGTTTTTTAAAAACTTCAAATATGTAAGACATGGTATCTCTCAAGAAACCCTCTAATAGAGCCTGGTGTTTCCATCATATAATTCCATATTGTTAACATTTGCTCATTAAATCAGACTTATGTTATCATAATCTTTGCCATTAATTTATACTCCATACCATCAAACTTGGTTTCTGCTCCCCACTCCCACCCTACTGAATTAATTTCTTTGTACTCCAATCAAGCAAACATATCAAGGAGATTCAGTCAAGAATTTGTAAATCTTAAATTCCAAACTATAGGGATTTTTTAACAAGAATCTTTTTTTTTTTTAATCAGCTTACTTATAGGTAACCCCCACTTACTTTAGAGGAAATCTCATATCACTAATCATGGATTAATATACTACCACCTGTTAAGAAGCATAGTAGCTAGGATTTGATTTTTCAGGTTTTCAACACTATAATTATTCTATAAATATATTTTAAAATAGTCAATATATAACATTAAAGATTCCGTATTTGCTTTGTCCTCTTAAAGTATGTTAAAAATTATAAGGCATTGAAGAAGTTTGGTAATAGTAATTTTGTATATTGATGATTTTAGTACTTGTGGTCCATCTGTAAAGTTTTGGAAGAAATCACTAATATTATAGTTAAGCTCTCTATAGTAGAGCTAATAATACATTACACAGATATTTAGCTTGTATTTCTTACTGTCTAGTTTTACCTGCAAAACTATGGCGGTGTGTTCATCAACTGTCACCACTACATAACACTCTGTACTTCCAAAGAGTTTCAGTGACTCACTGCAGCTTCTCTCCACTAGTGTGATATTATAGCTGTAAAATACCATATTTTTAGGTGACATCATGAAATGACTAAGAAAAATTCTTTTGTTTTATTATTTTTTTTAATGTTTATTCAGTTTTGAGAGACAGAGAGACACGTGAGCAGGGGAGGGGCAGAGAGAGAGGGGAGACACAGAATCCGAAGCAGGCTCCAGGCTCTGGGCTCTGAGCTGTTAGCACAGAGCCCAACACAGGGTTCAAACCCACGAACCCTGAGATCATGACCTAAGCTGAAGTCGGCCGCCCAACCGACTGAGCCACCCAGGCGTCCCAGAAAAATTCTTGAAGAAAGTCTGTATTGTCCTCTTGCATATTAAATTATTTTAACGACTGCACTTTTTCTTTCATATATCAATTTATTCTACTTTATAAATTTGAGGAATTAAATTATGATTTATTCAGTATATATGAAAAATTCATTAAGATGTGCATTGCCGTAGGTATTTTACTAAATATTACTGCACATAATACTATTATAAATGTATTGACCAATTTCTTCCAGCTTTTTAAATAATAATTCATGAAATCAAAACACTTTGTAATAGACTAAAACATTCTGCATTTTTCAGAATTTTCTTTTCTCTTTCCTTAAAACTGGCCTAGATTTTAACTACCTTTTGTAAGCTCATAGTTTTCTGTGAATGCCCCATAGCCTTGAGATTTAAAAACAAAAGCATGGAAAATAGATCTGTATTATTTATTTATTTATTTTTAGATCTGTATTTTAATTAAGGTCACAGCTCAGTTATTCCTCCTTGATATATAGCCCAATGTCTAATATTTCTGTGACAACTTGTATGCTGTGATAAAGTGTTTTATATGATTTTAAAATGTTCAGTGCTGGTCTGACCTCAGTACTTAAAGTCTAAAAATTTGAGAATTTATTTAGAACTTCATAGTCCTATTTCCCAGGCAGTATTTAAGGCCCTCTAAATAAGAACACTCATTCTCCATATTATCAATGACCCAAAGATATGACCATATAATTCACAGAAAAAAAAGACACATAAAGTGTTCGTACTTGCTGGTAACAAAAGAAATGAAATTAAAATATAAATTTAAACAATAATGAAACATTTTTTTCTCCAAAAGATTGATGTATATTGCCAAAAAAGATAACATTCAGTAATTATGATGGTGTACTACAGGGAGAGAAGTGTAACTTGACATAAACTCTTTGGAAAACTATTCATATGATATAATTGCAGGCTTGAATCAGAGAGAAATAATAATACTGCATATATAGCATAATGGTTCGTCATTTAGAATATATATACCCTTGCTAAAAGTTATGAAATCAATAACTTACTTGGATTCTAGCAACTGAAGAATTTCTGGAGTATTAAGAAGTCCTTCAGATGCAAAAAACACATATGGAACCTGAATTTCCAAAAGAAAGCCCCCAAAACTATCCAGCAAGGTTCTTCCTAAATGAGAGAAAGCTTATAAATATTTGTTTCTCATCTTTCAGCTCTTTCTCTTTTTTACTAAACATGAGAATAACAAGTGTATGTTCAAGGAGCAGTATAAAAATAAAACATATTCACTGTAAAAAATCAGAAATCAGAATAAAGAAAGGTCTAAAGAATAAAATAAAAAGCATATGTTATCCTATTACCTAGAAATAAAACACAGTTAACAGAATTTACTAAAACTACTATATGATACAGATCAATAGGAAAATAATAAATACCTCAATAGATAAATGGACAAAGAACATTAACAGGCAATTTACAAAAGAATGGCTATATAAGATCAATTCATGTATGAAAAGATATGGATAATCAAGACATTATCTATAATTAATTAACTATAATATAACTATAAAATATTTTCTGCCTATAATTCTGTCAAAGACTTAGAATAATAATACCTACTTACTATAAAGATATTGGGAAAAGGATTCTCTTACACTTTCTGCACAAATATGAATTGAGATAGCATTTCTGGAAGGATATTTGACAATATGTAGATGTGTATATACTTTTGACCCAGCAATTCATTTCACTTCTTAGAACAGTATATAAAATTATATAATAAACTACTATAAATCTTGTAGTACAGTAGTGGAAAACTGAAGTGTTGTAAATGCTCCAAATAAGGAATGGTTGAATAAATTAAGTTCATCTTCAAGAGACTGGAAGAAGCCTCTACCTATAAACTAGGATGCTTTTATCTTTTCTTGGGCCATGTTTCAATTATTTAATCAATTTAACATTTAATTCTGTTTATCAAAAATTCCAAAGTAACCATTATGGTGACTGTATTTTAGAATTGAACTAGAATGTCTCAGAATTCAAACTTCCCACTCAGATTTGAGGTGGATAGAAAGTAATTTATGGCAAGTATTGAAAGGAATGCCCTGGGACTAAAAATGTACAGGCTTTTTTTACTTAATGGATGTGAGAATTCACAATCTGAGTCATGTGAAGGGTTGCTGAGAAATACAGAGAAGCCAAATGATATACAAAGTGGTTTTAGAGTCTTCTCTAAGTGTCTGTGTGTAACTTTTTGTTGCATATTAAGTTTTCTGAATCAGTCAACATACTACAACAAAATTTCCCCTAAAATTCAATTAAAAATATGATATAAATGAGATACGAATACAAAATGAGATATAAATACAAAAAAAATGCGATATAATCATAATTAAATTTGGCTATTATAAATAAAACTTAGAAGGTAAAGAGATGAAGACAGATATCATCAGTAAAGCTTACTTTACAAATGAATATGAGGTAAGAGAGAAAGAACCTGCCCAACGTCACACCTGAGTGGTGAGGTTAGAGCTTGAACTCAAGTCCTCTAATGCCATAGCTCATTCTCTCTCCACAGATCAGAAACAGAAAACAGACAATTTCCATTCTACCTCAGCAACAAAAGGACTTTAGTTTATATCCTTACTCTTTAATACTGTGTCTGGAAGAATCACTTTAAAGGCCATGTGAGGAATATTCAATTTCTCGCAGTGTTTAGTCCAACAAGAGTCTTCTACAAAATTGTATTCCACCACAAATGAGAAGTTACTCCAGGGGAAATCTGCTCCAATATATTGATTATGTGCAACTACACAGGAACTTGTACTGAAGACAAAGGAAAGCCAAGAAAATGGAATTATATTTGTGTCATTATTTACTTTGAAGGCTAAAAAGATGACTGTTTTTGGCTAGTTTATTCTTCTCTAGTCTGTGCCTGCTTATCTTGGAAAGGCACTGGTGTATTTTCTGTTGATTTGTTCTCCAGTTGTGCTAATCTCTCTTTATCTTTCCTTTTGATGGTCATACTTTTTTTTTTTTTAAGGATTTTATTTTTAAGTAGTCTCTGCACCCAATGTAGGGCTCAAACCCATGATCCCAAGATCAAGAGTCACATGCTCTTCTGACTGAGCCAGCCAAGCACCCTGATGGTCATACATTTTTTTAAAAAAACAGGACTACTTCACATCCCCAAATGCAAAGGACTATTAACTGAGTCCTATCAATAACAGACAAATCACCATGAGAAATCAATCTCATTCTCTTATACATGTGAGGTTTTCATCTTTGAGGATCTATATAATAGAATATTATTTGACAACTTTGAAATGGTTTTTCTTTTTCTCAGTGAGCTTCACAGATGCTTTAGCAACAACAAAAGGTGGATACTTAAATATCATAAGTTTATCTTTTCCATCTTCAGATTCCATATAATAGCACTTGCTATAATGAAAAATCTCTACTGATATTTTCTATATAGAGCAATCCAGATAGATAATAGACATAAGTGCTTTTATGAGCTTCTACTTGATTTACACCTCTTTTTATAATTTGGATCTCAGTATTGGAAATAAATAATTTCTACATAAAATAAGGCAAAATAAAAACATTTTTAGACATGTCAACACTGAATTTTATTATTAGCATGCTCTCACTGAACGAATTTCTAAAGGATATACTTCAGGAAGAAAGAGAACTCCAAAGAAAGGAAGGAGATATCAGAAACAATGCTGAGCAAAAAAACCCAAAACTGGTATAAACAAGGGTAAGTCTAAATGGGTACTTCCTGTACTAAAAATAACAATGATAATTCAGGGATATTGAAACAAGACTGAACTAAAATTCTGGACAACAATAATATATAATACATAAGGCAATGACCTGAGTTCAAGTGTTCTAATATAATACGTTTTTCAGGAAGAGGAGAGAGATATTGATTAATTTCAGGTTTTATTAAGCCTTTTTAAAAAGTTAAATTCCAGGAGAAATTGTGAAGAAATCTGTGAAACTGGTATGTTTATTTCCCATAGATGAATAAATACATTTTTACCCATTTAAAACACCTTCAGATTCCAGAAAATCATTTCTTTTGTTTTGTAAGACAGTCAGTGTTAAACCTGTTAGAAAAGAAGAGTAATACAAAAAAGGTTTTTTTCAGTGTTCTGTTTATATATAAGTTTTAGGTGTTCATATATTTCACTACCATAACAATGAATTAAAGATCTGTAAACAAGGAAACTGCTTAAAATACAATTTTCTGGATTATTTTTCTGTCTGTGGTATCAAAGTTTGACGCATGGGCAATATGTCCGGTATGTGTGTATGTTTTGTGTATATAAGCATGGAAAGTCTGAATTTATGATGTAAAATAATAGAGTGGATCAAAACCTTAATTTTAAAGTAACCAAATAAGATACTCATCAATTCTGTACATTTAATTTTATTTGTTAAAAGTCATGGTTGATTTCACCTTTTTTTCTCTACTCAAAAATTTAAGTACATAATGAAACAGCAAGAGACTACATTTTGATGTCATTTTTTCCTTTTTTAAAAATTACCACCTTAACTTTTTGGGTTTTGTTGTTGTTGTTGTTGTTGTTTTGTTTGTTTGTTTGTTTGTTTAGAGAAAGAGAGGGCACAAGCAGGGGAGAGGAGCAGATGGGGAGAGAGAAAGAGAGAGAGAGAATCCTAAGCAGGCTCCACACTCACTGCGGAGCCCAACTCAAGGCTCGATCTCATGTCCCTGGGAGCATGACCTGAGCTGAAATCAAGAGTCAGACGCTCAACCTACTGAGTCACCCAGGTGCCCCCGTTTTTTCCTTTTTATTGGTTGTGTAAGAAACAGAAGATCTATTGGATGCCACCTGCGCATTAGATTCACTTCTGCTTCTCAACTATAACTTAAATTTCTATGTTACTAATTTCTTAACAAAAAATTAATTTCAAAAATTCTTTACCCACACAGTTTATTTTTGGTAGGCATACTGGTTTAGGAATAGCTAGTTCCAGTTAAAATAAAACTTACACTCTATTGGTATACTTTCATCAGTTGTAAAGTTCATAAAGGCATGATGTAATAATAACAAAGTAATGCTTACTTACTCATGTTTACTTGGCTTAATATGACAATAGTTTTGGTAGAAATAAGAAGAGGATGGGTACTATTTGTCTTCTGTATATAAATTTACAAGGTATTATTATTATTTAAAAATTTTTATTTTTAGTAACCTCTACACTCAATGTGGGTCTTGAACTCACAACCTTGAGATCAAGAGTCACATGCTCTACCGGCTGAGCCAGCCAGGCACCCCAAGATCATATTATTTAAAATCTAATCTCCAGGGGCACCTGGGTGGCTCAGTCGATTAAGCATCCAACTCTTGATTTCAGCTCAGGTCATGATCTCCCAGTTTATGAGATCAAGCCCTGCATCAGGCTCTGCACTGACAGCATGGAGCCTGCTTGGAATTCTCTCTCTGCCCTTACCCCACTCCAGCTTTCTCTCTCAAAATAAATAAATAAACATTTAAAAATAAAATAAAATAAAATAAAATCTAATCTCCTTACCTGATTTGTCTTAGCTATGATCCCAAAGCAGATTACTTACTAAGTGAACTGCTAGGATCTTCCAAAAACATAGACGATGAAACCACAGTTCTATTTTCTAACACTAGACAGAAAGAAAAAGGTCTTACTCCTAGACAGAGAGGACAGCTGCTAGTTAGAAGGAGTAAAAACATTTTTTCAGCTTAGAGAGTTAATATTTTTGTGTTAGTAGACCTTGTTGAAAGAAATTGGAAGAGTAGTGATGATATAATCCCAAAAGCCAAAGAAATAGGCATGTTCAGCATGAAGCCTAGATAAGAAGTGACATATACACTAATAATTTGTCCATGTGTCTTAGGTGTATTAAAGGGAAAGTTGCCCCATTAAGTAGGTTTAAGTATTCTTCTCTGTGGGGCAGAAATATCAGAAATATTTCCTCAGCTTCTTCACAAAAATATTCCTTCAGTTACCCAGATCCCTTGGTTTTATAATGCTAACATTGCTCATCACTTTCCTAACTTAAAAAAATGTTTTCAACTAGCCTGATTCCAGACAGTTGTAGCAGGTTCAGCTTCACAATTGTTAACTAATGCTTTACCAATTTCATACTAGAAATATCTTGTGAATTTAGTAGATAAGACCTCATCTGCCCAGGACTGGAAAACTGAACAAATAATAAGATCCAAGTTTGCAAATTTGGACTCTAGACACATGATAATGTCATCAAGAAGTAGCACTTATAGGGGAACCTGGGAAGCTCAGTCAGTTAAGCATCGGACTCTTGGTTTTGGTTCAGGTCATGATCTCACAGTTTGTGAGTTTGAGCCCTGAATCAGGCGCTATGCTGTCAGTGAGGAGTCTTCTTGGGATTCACTCTCTCTCCCTCTTTCTCTGACTCTCCCCACTCGCTGTCTCTCAAAATAAATAACTTAAAAAAAAAAAAAAAGAAATAGCACCTAATACAGTTCTGCTTGAAAGAATCTTCCATTCTCACATTACTATAATTTAATAGTTAATTTTGCTAACTGCACTGATAAGCAGACATTTGTAATATGTGTATATGGTTCAGTTTAATCTTTTTCACTAGTCCCAGTCTACTAGGTATATAGAGAGGCATTCATTAGCTCATCCAGTTATTAATTTTTATTAAGTTCCTTCTATATTCCAGGCATTTTTGTGGATGCTGGGAATACAAATTAGGGCATAGTGCTTATCCTCCAGAAGCTGACATACTAGTGAGGAAAGCAGACAAGAGAATCAGTTGGTACAGTCCAGGATGGTACGTAGCGCCTTAGAAGTATGCACATAATACCCTGAAATCACAAAGGAAAGCATTTAAATCAAGGCTTCCTGAACAAATGTTTTAACTGATTTTTAAAGGATGTGTAGGAGTTAGCTGTTAAAGAAGGGAGAAGAGCACCATTATAGCAGAACAGGAGGCATAAGGGCATGGAGAAAGGAAACAGCATGATAAAGTTTGGTAGGGTTACAGCAAAGAAATATATTGGGAGATGGTCAAAGATGCAATTTATAGAGGGAAAATAAATAGTAAAAAAAGAATGACATAGGTTGAGTGTGGTATTTTATTTTATTTTTGAGACCAAAGGGCTTGGGGTGCCTGGGTGGCTCAGTCGGTTAAGTGTCTGACTCTTGGTTTTGGCTCAGGCCATGATCTCACAGTTTCATGAATTCAAACTCTGAGTTGGGCTCTGTACTGACAGTATGGACCCTGCTTGGGATTCTCTCTCCCTCTCTCTCTGCCCCTCCCCCACCTGCGTTGTCTCTGTCTCTCTCAAAATAAATAAACAAACTTAAAAAAAAAAAAAAAGAAGACCAGAGGGCTTAAAGATTAAGGGAGAGTCATTAGAAAGGAAGGCTGGGCTATGGAATAACTTAAGGAACACACTGATGCAGGAAGAGATAGGATCCAAAGCAGAAATGAAAAATTGGTTTTCAAAAGGAGGAGGTTCACCTCCTTTATAAAGAAAGGAGGAAAAGGTAAAAGAAGAAATTAGGTAAGTTTGTAGATGGTGGGAAAGAAAACTGAAGATTCTTACCCCATTAATGGACACTAAAAAGCATAATTCTCTTTTTTTAATGTTTATTTACTTATTTGGGGGGGGGGGGCGGAGACACACGCACATGAGCAGGGGAGGGGCAGAGAGAGAGAGAGAGAGGGAAAATCCCAAGCAGGCTCTGCACTGTCCACACAGAGAATGACATGGGGCTTGAACTCACGAACTGTGAGATCATGTCCTGAGCCAAAATCAAGAGTCAGACACTTAACCAACTGAGCCACACAGGTACCCTGCATAATTCTCTTAAAAATGAGGGGATGAGGAGTCATGAAACCTGGGTTGTGGGATAGAGCCCCACATGGGGCTCCACATTAACAGCACAGAGCCTGCTTGAGATTGTCTCTCTCTCCCTCTGCCCCTTTCCCTGACTCACACTCTCTTTCTCTCTCTCTCTCTCTTAAGTAAAAAGAAGAAATAATGAGGGGATGAGTAGCATAGTGGGGGTTTGTGGTATAGCCATTAGGTGGATAAGAATGGGAACTAAGAACATATAGAATGGTTGTTAAGAGGTATTAACAGCCCATATAAGTTCAGAGAAGATAAGTTTGTAGTGGTACCAAACTATTTTATTTTTTCTAATAATGCTCAGGAGCTCAGGTATAGAAACAGAGAAGTTAAATGTCTTGATGGATTCAGAGCTAAGGTTTAAATGGAAGGTACATTAGAAGGACAAGACTGATGAGAGTCATGGGCACATCACCAAGTCTGGAAAGAGAAGAAAGTGAAACAAAAAAGGAGTCGACAGAATACAGATCTCTAAGATGCTGAACATCGTGAAAGAGTTAATGTAGCTGTAGACAGAGGGCAATATATCAGAGTTTAAAGTTCAGAAGTAGCACAGTTCTGCATTATTACAAGGTTGATGGCATAGCCAAGGAATGAATATCATTTTTGCTGTGGGGATCAACAAAACTATAAGGTCAGAGTGTTGAATCATCATTCATGTTAAAGACACCTAGGATAATGGCAGGACTAGGAGTGAAAAGAATACCCTGAACCAGGTGCAGAACTGTCCACAGATGACAGGGAATGTTCAGGTGGTAACTAGAGGATGGCAGTTGGAATGGTAGAAAATGCTGTGGCAATATGGCATAACCTCAGAGATAGAGGAATAATGTTTTGGAAAGGATAAAACAAGAAATTAACCTTCTCATCCCTGTGATATATACATATCTTATATATCTCATATATCTCATGTATCTCATATATATACGTATGTGTACATACATATATATGTATATATATGTGTGTGTATATATATATTAGAAAGGAAGGCTATAATATACATATATATATATATACACACACACACATATATATGAGAGAATTATCAGCTTTTTTATGAGAGGGATACAGGGGAAGCCATATCATCTGGGGAAAGCAGGGTTTCACTTAAGACAAGGAGATGAAATTGGGGCACCTGGGTGGCTCAGTTGGTTAAGCATTCTACTTAGGCTCAGGTCATGATCTTACAGTTCATGAGTTCAAGCCCCATGTCGGGCTCTGTGCTGACAGCTCAGAGCCTGGAGCTTGCTTTGATTCTGCATCTCCCTCTCTCTGCCCCTCGCCTACTCACACTCTGTCTGTCTCTCTGAAAAATGAATAAACATTAAAAAAGACAAGGAGATGAAAAAGGAGAAGAGTTTAAATATAAGCAATATGTAAACCATAGCACAAGGTGGAAAGAATTGGCAGAGGGGGCAATAATGGGTAGAAGAGTTGAAGAATGACACTAGAACAAGACAGACCTTAGATGAAATCCTGATTCCCTTACTTGCTACCTATGAGATGTGGCATGCTACATCACCTTTATGAATTTTAGTTTCTTTATTTGTAAAACTGATTTACTAAAACTGATTTATAGAGTTGTAAGTATACAGTATTATGTAGCAACTAGTAGATAATTAATAAAAGGTGTTAATTGATAATAATAAATACATATGATATATAATGTATGTATAAGTACATTACAGTATATTTCTATTGCAGACTTAAAGTCCAGATTTATTTCAAAACTGGTTATATCCCACTGAGTTATATACTTCTAAAGGATGAATTTTATGGTATGTTATTATATCTTAATTTAAACACTTAGATCACTACATTTGTAAATGTTCAAACATTTGTTATCAAATGAAGCATAATTTAAGACTCCCAACTGCCATAAATAAATAAATAAATAAATAAATAAATAAACAAATAAACAAATAAATAAATAAATCTCCCTACCTTCCATTTTGTTAAGGATTTTAATGAGTAAATGTTTCTCACCATCTGAGTCCATTCTTATTATAATCAGCACCTGGTCAAAAATAAGAATTTCATATATCTCTGAATAATTATTCTTTTCATAGCTATGCTACTATAACAAAAAAAACAAGCTTCACTGGTTACATGAAAATAATGACAATAAGATTACCAAGTAAATATGTGTTATAAAAGATGTCAGTGCTTAAACACAGAGGAATAAATTCTGGTAAGATCAAATATCAATGAGGAAAATATTCTAGGGTAGGGCATTCTTAGCATTCATGTACTTCCATATAGGTGATTGTATATATAAGTTGTCTCTGCCTGCATTGTTAGTGTTAAATTCGACTCAGACAAGTTTGAATTTGTTAGAGAAAACCAATGATTTGCTGCTATACTTTCCTACTTACCATCACAGCTCTTTTTTTGGCACGGGGTTGGGGGGAGGACAATAAATCAATTTCAATTTTTTAAATTTCTTACTGATTATTTTACTTTATTTTAATGACTTAGGCAAGTTATCCAAGTAACCACAGAGTTGGGGATAAAGATATAGGAGGGGCAAAGAGGAAGAAGAAGAAGAAGGCCACATTTATATCCAGATTTTGTGTAAAGTATTTGAAACATTTTTCAGCTTGAAAACATTTAAGAAAGTATTTCTTCTTAAGTCTTTTTTTTAAATGTTTATTTACCTTTGAGAGAGAGAGAGAGAGACAGACAGACAGAGCATGAGCAGGGAAGGGGCAGAGAGAGAGGGAGACACAGAATACAAAGCAGGCTCCAGGCTGTCAGAATAGAGCCTGATGCAGAGCTCGAACTCATGAACTGTGAGATCATGACCCAAGCCAGGTGCTTAACCAACTGAACCACTCAGGCTTCCCCTCTTAAGTCTTTAGTAATGCAACCTTCATATGCATGAAGTAGCGTGGGCAAAAATCCCCAATATAATCCAAGGCATAAACTAAAAGCTTTTTTTGTAGAATCATATGAGATGAGATTCTGGCTCAATATCTAAAAATAAATTATTGTAGTTTTGTTATCTGGCATATGCCCATGAACTTAAAAGTACCAGACAACAATTTTGAGATTTGGAGAGTCAATCCATAGAGAACTCTGTATGATAAAAATTAAAGTATTTTTAAATTCAAATTTAATTTGAATTTAAATTAAATTCAAGACATATGAACAATGATGCAAAATCATCTCTTGGTCTGATTCTGTTTTGTTAACTTACTTAAGGAGAAAACTGTCAAGGGACCAAATAGTCTAGACTACTTCATAATTTCAGAGTTAAATGCAAAAATCTTATATCCAATTCCTTTTTTAAAATTAATTTATTTAAATTCAAGTTAGTTAATGTGTTGTGTAGTATTGGTTTCATGAGTAGAATCCAGTGATTTAACACTTACGTATAACACCCAGTGTTCATCCCAACAAGTGCCCTCCTTCATGCCCATCACCAATCCAATTCTTACTTAAGCTGATTACCATTATCTGCTTTATTCCAGTACTTACATTAATCTGCTGTTCACTCTGCATCCAATTTAGTATCTGGCATCGCAGTTCTTGTATCTTGTAATTGGTTTCAGGCTTTTTTTCCCTAACAAACTGTACAATCTCCAGCTGTCTCCAAATGTTGTCCAGATAGGAGCCTAAAATGCTTCTGTAGATATCTTTTGCATTTGACAAATATCCTGTTAAAAATAAAAGTAGGGGGAAAAGGCATATCTTTTCATTCTTTGAGAAACTCCATGGTAAAAATTAAAAGGAAACAAGAGTCATAACAATTAAAATTTACTTTAATCCTTTTATGATTTTGATCAAAGATATTGATTAATAGAAACCTTAAAATTGAGTAAAGCTTAAAATTATGTACCAAATGTCTCCTTTTAAGCTACCACAACATACTCGAATATATCCCATCTTTTCCTGCCTTCTGGCTTGATCTACACTTACATGCAAGTCCTATGGAAATGCCACCCCATTGGAATTTTCTTAGTATTTTATCTGTAGAATAAATAGACTGTACTTGATTTTTGGTTCTTTATGTATATGACAATCTCAGCCTATAAGCTCTTGGGATAAATCCATGATATTTATGCATAATTTATTTGTATAACTGCAAAAACAGCAGAGCCTAAATTCAGACCCACTACAAGCAGTTTCCAAACACAGAATCCTGTGACCTATCCTTGCAAGTTCATCTTCAGTAAATTTAGATTGTATCCCGGGGTTTTTTACCTAAAAGCTCTCCTGGTAATTCCACAACACAGTGAGTTCTGTGAATTACTGAAAAGCACCTAGCATAGTAACTTATGTAGGTCAGGTGTTCACTGAATATTTTGGTAATAAATAATATATTTTAAAATTATGTTTATGTTCACATTTTTATATTTATGTGCATATTCAAATTTTACATTAGTACAGCTTGACTGATGGGCAATTTAGACTGACTTATGTTCTTTTTTTTTAAGTTTATTTTTGAGAAAGCAAGAAAGTGGGGAAGGGGCATAGAGAGAGGGGAGAGAGAGAGAGAATCCCAAGCAGCCTCTGAGCTGTCAGTGCAGAGCCCATCGCGGGGCTCAAACTCAAGAACTGTGAGATCATGACCTAAGCCGAAGTCTGACGCTTAACCAACTGAGCCACCCAGGCGTCCCATGTTCTCTCTACCTTCTAATCTCCAAACCTCTTGCTGATTCTCTAGATCTAACTTTCTGAATGAGAAGCCTAATCCAGTACCATCCCTATTTCAATGGCACCCTATCATCTACAGAATAAGGTCTGAGCTCTTTTGTGCAGCTTACAAGGCTATTCATGATTTGGCTCTTTTTTATGTCTTCATGCTTAGTTCTTACCGCTTTCTACCTTGTACTCTTCACTTTAACTACATGGAACTATATGCAGCACACCCACTGGGTCATTCTTATGGGCTCTTAATTCTGCCTATAGTACCCTTTCATACTTTATTTACTTAGCAAACTCGTACTTTTTTTTTTTTTTTAGTTTTTTAACGTTTATTTATTTTTGAAAGAGACACAGCATGAACAGGGGAGGGGCAGAGAGAGAGGAGACACAGAATCCAAAACAGGCTCCAGGCTCTGAGTTGTCAGCACAAAGTCTGAAGTGGGGCTGGTACTCACAAACCATGAGATCATGACCTGAGCTGAAGTCAGAAGTTTAACAGACTGAGCCACCCAGGAGTTTATTTATTTTTAAATAAACATTCAGCCTAAAGGTAACAGTCTCCATCCTTTGTATCATTAGTACCTATCTTTACTACAGTACCCATTACACAATACTGAATTTATTTATGGGTTAAAGCCCAGAAGTGAGACTATACCTTTAATCTTGAAAGTCATTACCTTGCTAGCTTGGGAGAGGTAACAAATTGGCAGCTGGGAGAAAAAAACAGAATTCTAGAAGGGTACAGGGCAGGCAGCCAGACCCCCATGGACTTTTCTTTCTCTGCCACTATGCAAAGAAAAAAAGAAAAGAGGACAACCTAATTCACTCTTTGACTTTGAGAGGTTTAGAGTGAGAAATCTCTCCACTAAAAATGTCCGAAGTGTCTTGGTTATTCCTTATGGCTTGGGACCTAGGGCTTAAGAAGTTTGCTTGCCAACAAGAATTTTAATTTTACTTCTAGAGTATTCCTCAAGGTAGCCAAATAGCAATGACCAAGTTTGACTGAGCAAAAGTATTTCTTTGAGGAGCAAAAATCATTCAGCCCAAATACATAGTTCTTAATGGTCTCACTTAATCCTTGTGTAGATCCTAAGAGTACTTAAAGGTGAATATACTTCAGATAATCCTCCATAAATATTATTTCTCTAATTCTAATTCTCTAATACTAGTAAGTTTGAGCAGCAGTAAGTCACAACTGCACTCTCTCTATAGCACGGAGAGCTCAGATGTTTTAGATTCTGATATTCTGCCTTATTATTATGCTTTAATAATCAGCCTTGCTTTTGGTAGGACTGGTGACCTTTCATGGAAGCTGATAAGTATAATGAAAACAGATGACTAAATAGAAGGACATGTGACATTACACCCTTACACCAATTGCAGGTTCTGTAAACTAGGGCTGGAGTCCCTAATCCATAGTTTTCTTGGGATGGAGGTAAAACAACCTGATCCAGCATCAATACCCAAGTGGCTTAATTGGAGAAGAAAGGAAAAGCAACATGTTAGGATTTCTAAAGGTAGCTGTAACATAGTTATAATACTTGACCAGATAATACTAATACAATACTTGGCCAAATATTATTATTTCCAGTGTTTAGAGGGAGGACAGCTGTAACTCATTGCTGCTCAGTATTTACCAAAACCGTGGATTAGAGAAATAGTTGTCTGGGTCATAGATTAGACAAAACCTCTGGGTCACAGATCAGAGAAAAATTATTTTCACTTTATATTTTAAATAGGTTCTAGAAATTCTAAATTATAAAACAATTCTATAAGTATACCATTACTAAACAAATCTAAATAATCCTGCAATAAGGGGCCTAAAACAGTAGTAATGTATTGAGACAGATATTTTAATGATTTTGATAGTTTGGAAATAATTTCCAAAATCTTAACATTTTGTAATATATTCAAATAGTTTGATTTTTATTTCTCAAGTAATTCATATCCTAATTTACATGTAAAACTAAAAAAAATTGTAAAATATCTTACTACTAATAATTTGGTTATATTAGTTATATTCACCTAGCAAAGATTCAAAGCCACGACATTCAATAAGGACCTAAAATGTACATGCCAAAATATCATCTTACATTAAAAAGTAGTGCATGAAAATGATTATATAATCAAATCTGCTTGAGGCCATTATGAGTCTACAATTCAGGCCTAGATTAGAGAATCCTAAACCTATTTTTTTAAATGATGGTATTTGTTACAAATGATTTCTTTCAATGAATATAGGCAGCATAAAATATACATTCTATTAGAATTATGTCAAAATGTATATAGTGCTTAATGTGCAAGTAAAAGAGGAAATAAAAATATTTCAATAGGACTAAAAGGGGAAATAAAAATTTATCCCACTAACCCAATGCTGTGTCCAAGCAGCATGTTAAAAGGACATCTCTAATTGTTACCAGAAGATGTAAGAGAGCAGCATGCTTGTATGTCATTTCTCTTTCATCATTCATACCTAAGCAAGCAGAAATATATTTAAAAACATAAGATACACATCAGAATTTTAGAACATGTATCAGAATGCTTAACAATAATAGCTAACATTCATTATCAGGTGCTTACTATATGCCAGGCTGTAGGTAAGCTGGTTATTTCATTGAATCTATAATAATAACCCTATCAGACAAGTTTATTATGATCCTCATTTTATGGATGAGGAAATAGTCTGAACAAGGTTAAGTAACTGTCCAAGGTCACTTTGTTTTTGTTTTTTTTTTTTAAGTTTATTTATTTATTTTGAGAGAGACAGAGACAGCGTGAGTGGGGGAGGGGTTGAGAGAGAGAGAGAGAGAGAGAGAGAGAGAGAGAATCCCAAGTAGTCTCTGTGCTACCAGTGCATGATCTCACGAAATTGTGAGATCATGATGTGACCAGAAATCTACAGTCAGATGCTTAACCAACTGAGCCACCCAGGCGCCCCTCTAAGGTCAATTTGTGAATAAATAAGTGGTGGAGCTGGCATTCAAACCCAGACAGCTAAGCTTAGTGTTCATATTCTTGTTGCTTACAAACGATATTCAATTATTTCTACTCTTGGTAGGAAAAAAGGCCAGTGATTCCCAGTTATGAAACAAAAAGCAAATTCAACTCATAACTTGCCAACTGGTGAAGAGAAAGATGAGGATCATAACATAAAGCAATACCTTGAAATGGAGGTAGGCACCTGGGAATATTTGTCCAAAGATATGACTCAAACAAGAGGTGTATTTACAATACAAGAGATGTATTGGCTACTTAATGTGTTCCATGTAGTTCCAGAGCTTTCTGAAGATGATAGATTGGATTTTACTATGTGCAAAAGTGAAACCAAGAAGATAGGAGTCTAGGCCCACTGCCCCAATTCAACCAGAGAAGCTCTACTTTTCCATGTTTTATATAATGGGATCCCATGAAATATTTATTTGTACAAAACATTCTGCTGAAAAATTTGAAAACTGCTCATCTAATCAATTAGTGAAGATCAAGGCAAATAAGAAGTAGTCACTGGGAACAAGGGGCAACAGGAGAACCATTTATGGGTTAGTATATTCAGCCCCTCTAAGGACTTGTGGAAACAAGTCAATCATGACCTGGAATGGATAAGAACAGGGCAGAGAAACAAGATTTGGTAACATTTTTCTTCTGTCTTTAGGAGAACATTTCTTGAACATCTCTTATCATGCCAATCTGCAGCTGATGAATTCTTTCAGCTTTCATGTGTCTGAAAACATCTTCATTTTACCTTTGCTTTCATAATATGTTTTTGCCTAGTGTAGACAACTAAGGTTTTTTTCTTTCAGTATTTTAAAGATTTTACTCCACTGTCTTTTCACCTGAATTATTTCTGACAAGAAATTATGTCATCCTTATCTTTGCTTTCCTTATGTAACATACTTTTTCTTTTCCCTCTGGCTGCTCCTACAATTTTCTCTTTACTGTGAGTTTTGAGCGATTTGATTATGATATGCCTCGGTGTGGCTTTATTATGTTTCTTGTGCTTGCTGTTCACTGAGTTTCTTGGATCTATGGGTTTTAGTTCTTACTAAGTTTGGAAAGCTTTCAGTCATTATTTTTTCAAATATTTTTCTCTTTACCCTCTTTTTACCTCTCCTTTGAGAATTCTGGTTGCTATTATGTCTGGCTATCTGAAGTTGTTTCATAGCTCGCTGATGCTCTTTTCTTTCTTTTTTTAGATTTTTTTTTTACCTATCCGTGTTTTATTTTAGTTTCTAGTGCTATGACTTCAAGTTAACTAATCTTTTCTTCTGCAATATATAATCTGCCATTAATCCCATCTAGTGCATTTTTTCATCTCATGCATTGTAGTTTCATTTCTGGAAGCTTGATTTGTGTCCTTTATATGTCCCTAACTTACTGAACATATGGAACACAGTTATAAAAAGTTTTAGTGTCCTTCTCTAATAATACTAACATCTTTGTCAGTACTGAGTTTGCTTCGATTGATTATTCTCATTATGGGTTGTGTTTTCCTGTCTCTTGTTATGCCTGATAATCTTTGATTGGATGTCAGACACTGTGAATTCTATCTTGTTGGGTGCCCCATGAATTATGAGTTTTTCTAGCCTAGCTGGTGGTAGCAGGCATTATTCCCTGCCCTGTGTGAATGCAGGGTGCTATTCCCTCTAATCCCATCAGATGGTTTCCTTCCCCAACCTCAAGTGGTTTCCTCATATACACTCTTTGATCAGTACTCTGCTGAATACTCTGTGTGAAGCTCTCTGTTCTCTAATATTCTATCCTTTGACCTCTAGCCAAGAGGCTAGATGGCCTTTGGTCTCCCTGGACACTCAGTTCTGTTTCCTCAGTGCAGACTGTCCACTTGACTCTGCCCCGGTACCTCTCCCTGTGCTATGGCCTGGCAACTCTTTCAAGGCAGTAAGCTAGGGCAATGGTAGGGCTCACCTTGTTTCCCATCTCTCAGGAATCACTGTGCTTCACTGCCTGATGTGTAGGGTCTTAAAAACTGGTTTCATGTATTTCATCTTTGTTTTTGGTTTTTTTTTTCCTCCTTGAAGGAGGGTAAATCCAATCCCTGTTTCTCCATCTTGTCCAGAAGCAAAAGTTAAGGAGTGACTTTAATTAATCTATTTTTTTACCTCCCCGCCACCCCACTTTTGGGAGGGAATTAGGTGGTTCAGATGTTAACAATAATAGGGTTAATTTGGTTTGGGGGCAATAGGAACCTGTCAAGTAATATATGCCAATTAGGAGTATCACTGAGAAGCAAAGCCAGATGATATTCATTACCTATTTCTCCTCACTTAGCTGATCCTCCAATATTGGTTTATGGTTGTCATATGCTGAATTACAGTTATGCCTTCATCCATGACTAATTACTATACCTTCTATATTCAATTTTTACTCATTTGATACAATAATCCATAACTTTATATCCTTTTAAATAGTATGATTTTTATTTGTACTCACCTTGCTGAATAGCATCACTTATTACTTTTTCTTGTTCCTTTAAGAGGAATCTTGTTTCATCAAAAATGACAGTGGCAAATGTCCAATTAGCAGCAGGGAGAGTACAGAGGCATACAAGTTTTTTTAAGATAGGAGTAGCTGCTGCTTCTAGGAGACAGAATGCTTGGCACTGGCTATCTGTGAAAATAAAAGCATTAAAGATAGTGTTTTATAAGGATGGTATGCTTGCTCTTTTTGACAAACCAATTAAACATGTCACTTCTTGGAAAACTGAACTCCATCCTAATTCTTTTCTGAGTAAAGATCAAGAGATTGTACAGAGGCTCATTTTAGAATATTTATTCTAAATAAACTAATAACAACAAAACCAAAAACCCTCTGTAGAATTAGTATAATGACTATCCTGCTTATTAGAAAATATTTATTCGTTAACTAATTTGGCATGGCAAGTATGAAGAGCCATATAAAGAGAACCACATAATTTTTTTCTTCTCCCCCCACTGAAATTAGCTTACAACCTTAAGCCAAACAAATTTATAACAATGACAAATTGTTTCTAGTTTTCACTAGAATGTCAATAAAGATTTGCATTACCATCTAAAGGTTGTAAATAAACTGAAGAGAATGAAAAGATATTAAAAAACAGTGTCATATTTTCTTATTGATGTTAATAATGAGCATATTCTTGTTTTTGCTCTGAATTTTTTAAATTTATTTTTCATTTATTCTGAGAGACAGAGACAGAGTGAGCGAGGGAGGGGCAGAGAGAGAGGGAGACACAAAACCCGAAGCAGGCTCCAGGCTCTGAACTGTCAGCACAAAGCCCAACATGGGCTTGAATTCATGAAACCGTAAGATCATGACCATAGGACTGACACACCACATGCACCAGCGGGTAAGACTTCCAGAGGACTCGGTCACACCAGGAAGGCAGGTTGTATTTCATCCCTGTGGCTTTCTGCTTAGTGTAGGCGTATTAGTCCCGAGTCAGTCTTTCAAAACGGTAGGTGGGCACGAACGTGATTTCTTCCTCCTCAAAGTGTAAGAAGACCTTCTGCTCCTTCCTCTCCATCACCAGCTGGTCATGGGACAGGAGGTCTGCGTACTGCTGCTGCTTGATCTTCTGGACAATGGTTTCTGCCTCCCAGGTGGGAAGGTCCACACAGTAGTTCAGATCACCAAGCCAGAAGAGGTGGGTAAAGTGGTGAGTGGTGTTAAAAGGACTCAGTTTCTTGTCTCCCAGAGCAGAAGCCAGAGAATGTTCATATAGTTTTGGTTTTGCCTGAGTTTCTTTTCACTTCCAGAAGTCAAATGGCTGTTAACAAAGCCCTAGGAGGTTCTGTTGAACATAAATGACACCCCCACGGCTCCCTTGTTTCTCAGCGTGTTGGCGATGCCCGTCTTCACATTGTTGGTGCAGATGTGACTGATGTGGTTCTCATGCTCCGGCTTGGCCAGCACTACGATTTGGATATTCCAGAGGGTGTGTATGGCAACTGTTTTAAAAGTCATGCTGGTGATTTCTTGCAGGGAGTGTCTGAGTATCTCCAGCCACTCCTTCTCTCCCAGGGGGTCTTCCTGGGTGCTGATCACGTAGATGTCATGAGGGATGTAATTGGCAGAGTCATCCTGAGTCTTTCCCTGCCCCTTGGAGAGAAACCAGAACGTGATCTTCTTGGGGGGGGGGGGGCAGGGTGTTACTACCCATGTTCCAGGTGCTGATGAAGATGGTGATCATGTCTGGCTCTGCTTGCTCTAAGTACTTATTCTTCATCTGATGGAGAAGCTGGCAGAAACCTTCTCTCTTTTTGGAATCAGCAAAAACATTCCTTCCACAAGGTCTTATCCTTCTCAGTTTCCACCAAAATCACCAACTTGTTCAGAAACGTCTGAGACTTGATGAGCTGCAGGATCTTATTGTGGCTGTAGAACTTGTCCTCAGAACCATCCTTGAACTTCTTAATTATCAGTTTCCCAGACTCAACATCAACTTTGAGCTGCAGCTTCTGAGGAATCCCCAGGGATTCTGACTTTACCTCAAAGGTGACAGGAAGGATGAGGGAACCTTGATGGGGAGACTTGGTGCCTTCATGCAGCAAGGCCTTGACCTTGTCTTCAATGGAGGTCAAGATACCCGTCAGTTAGCTAACCTTGGCCACCATGTTGATTGGATTGGCCTCACCAGGCACCTGAGGCCATGGAGGGAGGCCAGGGGAGAGCTGCTGGTCAAACAGCCTCTGCAGAGACTCCAGGGAGGGGAGAGTCTGGGTGACTTTGCTGGGAGCAGGAGACTGAGCATGATATTCTTAAGCAGGCTGTTCTTTAGGAGTCGAAGAATATTCTTCTCAGAAGAAGCAAACATTTTAATCAGTATTGTTTAATCATTTAAACAATAGCTTTAAAAAAATTTTTTTAAGCGTTTATTTATTTTTGAGAGAGAGAGAGAAAGAGAGGTATGCACAAGCATGGGAGGGGCAGAGGATGAGGGAGACAGAATCTGAAGCAGGCTCCAGGCTCTGAGCTGTCAGGACAGAGCCCAGTGCAGGGCTAAAACCCACGGATTGCAAGATCATGACCTGATCCAAAGTTGGATGCTTAACCAACTGAGCCACCCAGGTGCCCCAACGGCGGTAGCTTTTTTAACATCATGCTGACAATGGGTAAAAGAATAGAGGGAGTAAGCAACATCAGTTCATTTTTCCAGACTGGGCAGAACGGTGTGAGCAGCTGTAGTCTGCTGTTGTCTGATGAATATAGAGAAGCAGGAGTTTAAATGAAGGGAGAAATAACACTGAGTGGACTGGAGTAGGGCAATGGAAAGGGGCAGAGGCAGTGAATGGGGGCGTTCCAGGCCCAGGAATAACTTGAAAGTAGGAATGGCATGATGAAACATCTGAAACAAGTGAAGAAAATAACATGGAAAATCAGGTATGTCCTAGATACTCAGAAAAGGCTTCAAGTTCACTTAATATGAATGCACTTTAAAAGCATACAGCATACCTGATGCTTGAATTTCAATGACCTTGTCTACTTTCCTTTCCTGACTTATTTTCTCTATGACTTTATTAGTACAAACAATGGGACTTTCTTCTTGAAGAGTCAAGGAATGTTCTTCTTTATCTTGAAATTCTAATAAAAAATATTAATTTGCATTATTCAGGGAAACTTAATGTCACTTTACTTAAAATGCTTTGATATAATATGATCATAATTGTTAAAGTTCTTCCTTGAAATATGTCAGTATTAAAGTGAACAACTATTCAGGTCAATGGACGTAACAACAGTGCTGGGTAGGAAGCTGAATGACCATAACAGAAAGAATCTTGGCATCAAATCACTGTTTCAGTGTCAATTCTGACACTAGCTTCAGTGTCCTCATATGTAAAATACAGATAAATATACCTATTGTGAATACTGTTATAAGGAATAAATACCAAGTACAGTTCCTGACACCTAAAAGGCACATACAGCTCAACTTCATTTCTCTGTGACTTTCCATATACCCTTCCTTCTGCTATTAATTCTTTCCTATGCCCCAAGCCCTCCCTATCTCTAACCTTTTTTAATTAGGTCAATTCTTACCACTCACCCTTTAGGTCTCAGGCATTTTCTCTGAGCCTATAAGCTTCTCAAGGTCAGCAACAGTATCATATTTATCTCTAATATGTAATTTAGTGCCTGGCATACAGTTCAGTTGTCTTCCTTCTTTTCTAAGTAGTGTGGAGGATTACAAAATATATATAACTAACTAATTTATTTATAGTTACTTATTTTAACTAGATAGCAAAGTTATCTATTAATAATATGATTACCAGATAATTTTAGAAGCATAATACCACCTTGAAACATTTTAAAATATGAACTTTAAATATATGGTGAAAACAATGGAATAAAATATCCTAAACTAGATTATGTTATTATTTTCAAGTATATTTTTCATTAACTATAAATAATTGGAATAGTTATGATTAAATAATACTAATTACTAGAGTTTTTGAGGGGGCCTAATAAGTTGTAACATTCTTTGTTGCCCCTGAATTAATTATAAAATAAGGGAAGAAGCAAAATATATATACCAAAACACTACCTTTATTACTAACAAAGGCTAAGTTGGAAAAAGGAGCTTAGTTTGAGAATCAAATGGGCTGGCTGTGGACAGCAGAATTCCACATTAACAATATATAAGATGGTAAGACCTAAGTATGCTGTGACTCTCACGCATATATATTCTTGTACTTAATTCTTCTGAGTAACTTATGTCAAACATATTCTAGAATACCTATTTTTCCTTTTTTACCGGAAGTGAAATGATATGACACATACTACATTTGATATGGTTTTAAGCAGTGAATGTAAAACAGTTACAACTCAGACAGAAACTCTTTGTTAAAGTTAAAAAGAGTAATAAGCAATCAAATGGGCAAAATGTTCTCAAGTACACATTATAAGTTATAATACTGAGAACTGTCAGCTAAAAGAGAAAAAACAATGGCAGAACAATCAACAAAAGTTAGAAATACCATGAATCTGTATGGCCAAGTTGTAGGAATCAAGTTTTACAAATAGTGACTTTTTTACAAGTTCAAATGCACTTTTAAATTTTTTGGAAAATACGTATCTACATCTGTCTAAATACATATACAAATATCCACATCGATCTCCATACTCAATAAGTATCATGAATGAAAGATGTTTTCTTTGGCTTTGAAAAATAATATATTCTATTTGAAAGAGCTTTATTTCCTTACCTTCTGTAGTAAATTATATATTTAGTCCTTAAAGCTATCATATTTATGTCAAACTATTACTAAGTTACCCACCATCATTTTCTTTACTGCCCGTGAGTTCAGTCTTTGAGGTGCAAGTTCTATGTTTATTTCGCAGTACAATAAAGTCATTCAAAAGGTCCAAATCATTCTTCCATTTTCTACCTTGTTTAAAAGATGATTTTTCAATTTTTGGAGAGGAAGATGATTCAATAGATGGTACTGTGCAGTTAAGTTCCAAGTAATCTTCATTTTCTTTATTTTGGCTTATTCTATAAACTAATTCTAGATCATTCTTTGGTTTTTCTTCTTTTGTTGGTCTTTTAACAGATATATAGTCATCAGAAAAACACAGGTCTGGTATTTCTTTTGCCAGAGATGAAATCTTTTGTGGGAGCAATAAACGATCATTTGTAGATTTCTCATTAATAAGTGCAATAGGTGAGGAACAACTTTTATATTCTAGCCATGCTGAAAACAGAAAATAAAAATATCCAAATGACATCCATGAATAAATGGGTGCTCTGCTAGGGTATTAGGATAACTTTTATTTATAGGTTCTTATTAATATAATTTGATCCTTAAAAGTACTTTGTTTATTGCTTTGAAAATCAATTTTGACCTGAATAAAATAAATTTTTTAAAAGGGCAAAATTTCTGCACCTTTTTTTCTTACTACTGGAGTTAGGTTACCAGGTAAAGAATTCCAGAAAATTCCTATTGCCAATAGGCTTAGAATTAAGTCTAAAGGTCAAAAACTTAGGTATCAAGCAATTGACAGATCAGAAGAATATACTTATAATACATATACTTGAAAAGAACTGTATCCAATATATATAAAAAACTCTCCTAGTTTAATATTTAAAAAGCAAAGCCAATTTAAAATTTGACAAAATATTTGAACAATACTTCATATAAGATATGTACATGCTACAACATGGATGAATTTTGAAAACATACTAAATGAAAGAAGCCAGTCACAAAAGACCACATATTGTATGATTCCATTTATATGAAACATCCAGAATAGGCAATCTATACAGGCAGAGAATAGATTAGTGGTTCCACAGCTGTAGAAAATGGGGAGTGACTGCTAATGGGTACAAGATTTTTTTTGAGCGATGACAAAAATGTTCTAAAATTGATCATGGTGATGATTACACAACTTTGTGACTATACTAAAAACCACTGTATGGTGTACTTTAGAGTTGTATGGCATTTGAATTATATTTCAGTAAAGCTATAATATATTTTTTAATGTTTACTTACTTATTTTGAAAGAGAGAGAGAGAGAGTGAGTGAGCAGGGGAGGTGCAGAGACAGGGAGAGAGAGAGAATCCCAAGCAGGCTTTGCATTGTCAGCAGAGTCCAATGCAGGGCTCGAACCCATGAACCACAAGATCATGACCTGAGCCAAAACCAAGAGTTGAATACCCAACTGACTGAGCCACCTAGAAGCCCCTATAATATATTTTTTAAAGCAAGATATACAAATGGCCAATGACCATGTTAACTGATGTTCATCATCATTAGTCATCAGGAAAATACAAATTAAAAGCACAATGAGATACTACAACACACCATTAGAATGGCTGAAATTAAACACTGTCAATACCAACTGTTGGCAAGGATATAGAATAACTAGAACTCTCACACGTTGCTAATGTGAATGCACAATCTTGCAACCACGTTGGAAAACAATTTACTAGTTTCTTATGAAGTTAAATATACACCTACCATAAGACCCAGTAATTGTACTCATAGGTATTCATTCAAGAGAAATGATAACATATGTTCACAAAAAGACTTCAATAAGAAGATTCATAGAAGTTTTATTCCTAACTTTCCCTGTAAAAACCTGGGAAATAAATCCAGGAGAGTGGATAAACAAACTGGAGTACATCCATATGAAAAATTCTTCAGTAACAAGAAGTGAATAGCGATACACACAGCATTGTAAATGAATCTCAAAAATGTTATGCTGAGTGGAGGAAGCCAAACACAAAGGAGTTACTATATGATTCCATGAATGAAATTCTAGAATACAGAAAACTAATACATAGTGACAGAAGGTAGACCAGTGGTTACCTGGGGTCAGGGGTGAAGGTTAGAAGAAGAGAGGGGTGGGAACTACAGAATGCAAAGGAGCACGGGGAACTTTTTGGGTGATAGAAATAGTCTATATCTTCATTGTGGTGGTAGTTTCATTGGTATGCACATTTGTCAAAATCCATAAGACTGTACAGTTAGAATGGGTACATTTAATTATATGTATATTATATCTTATAAAATTTGCAAAAAAGCTTAAATGCCTATAGGCCCAGATAAATAAGGTATGTTACTTTGGGAAGTATATGCTTAAATCATAATCTTTTTTTTAATGTTTAAATGTTTGACATTTTTTTAAATGTTTACTCATTTTTGAGAGAGAGAGAGAGAGACAGTGCGAGCAGGGGCAGGGCAGAGAGAGAGGGAGACACAGAATCTGAAGCAGGCTCCAGGCTCAGAGCTGTCAGCACACAGCCGGATATGAGTCTGGAATCCACAAACCACAAGATCATGACCTGAGCCAAAGTTGGCCACTTAAATGACTGAGCCACCCAGGAGCCCCTAAATCATAATCTTTAGGATGATAAATTTTGAACTTTTTTCTTCCAAAATGTAGAACTTTTTTCTTGCAATAATTGTTTTTGTTTTTGCTTTTATTAGAGATACTGGTATCAGAAACATTTTACTTTCCTCTTAATTACACTAAATGTAAGATAAAAGTGCAAAAGTAATGCTAAATGCCAATTAACACCTGGCCTCAATTTATGAGTGCTGGGAACTGTGGCAAATTGGAGGTGGGTGAGCTGCTATAGGCCTGTCTAAAGTGGTGAGCTGCTATTGGCTCCAGGCAGTTGTTGCCATATAAGACTAAGGGTCTGGTCTTTGAAATTTTAAAGACAATCTCAAAATACATGTCATTTATGTGTAACCCTCCAAATTGTAAATGTTGGTAACTAAATAAAATACCAGGACCTGAGTGCTACCAGTTTGCAACCTCTGAGATATTTTCTAGAGATATCCTGGTATGTTTAGTAGGCAAATATGAACTGTTTATCATTTCACTTTTCTGAATATTTTCCTCTACTGTTTAACCAGCCCTATCCTGACAACTTGGTAATGAGTTCTTGATACTATTACTGCTTTTTAGACTTCAGAATTAAACTATCGTCATAATTCTATTGGATATCAAGGTGAATCATATGTTTTATTTTAACCTCAAAATAGTTACATATCATAATAAAGACTTTACTAGTCTTATAGATTTAATACATTATTCTGGAAATTTGAAGACCCCATAAAATCTTCCTCTCCTTTTTCTTTGTCTAGCAATCTGACTTAATCTCTTTTAAAATTATTCTTCTATCCTGAGTAATCATCTAGGCCTTAGGATAGACTGGTGTGCATTTCTTTAACATAGTCTATCTATCCTCCCTTCTACCAAAGCCCTCTGTCTTCTGTCTTTGAAACATCTCTTTGCTGATAACAATTCTTGCCCCAATTCCTATCTCCTTAGAGCAGTCTCCTAATATACATAATTTCTAAAATTCACTTTTAAATATATTATTTACTCTATAATAAACTAAAAGTGAGCTTTACCAACTTCTTTAAGATCTAAATTTAGTAACTATTGCACAAAGATTTAAAAATAATTCATAAATACTTCAAAAAAGTATAATTCAGACTAAGAATACTCCATTTACTATAGTGGCACATATAGCAACCAAAATACTTGAAAGATAGGTACTTACAAGACATTTTTTGCTGTCTTAAATTGTATAATTGTATAAGTAACTTAAAATGTTGAGTAAACTCTTTGGTAACAAAGGAAGCTTATATATTGTTGAACACAGGTTACTACATATTATTGAATACCCAGAGTTCCCCTGTCAGATCAAAAAATAACAGTGCTGGTTTGTGTCTAAGCTGATGTAGACAAACATTGAGCTGGCAATTAATCACTTATAAAAAGAAACAAAGTCACTTTAATTGAAAATGGCTAGAAATTTAAAAACTGAGACTACAGAATTTTAGGACAGTAAATGATTTTAGGATGAGCTAGTCAAACTTCATTTTTTTTCAAGGAAGAAAGTGGGGCTTTGTGAAGCTCAAAGTTATAAATTCTGGCAGAGCCAGAACTAATACTGAATGCTGGAATTTAGTTATATCTTCCCAATCACCTAATGGAAAGCCAGTATCAAACATTTTCTCATTCTGAATAATTCACACAAGTGATATTTACTATTATGTACTTACACTCAAATTGAAGTACTTTTGCAGGCAAAAATATCTCCATTTTAGTATCATCAGCAGATAGATCATCATGACACAAATATGTATTCAGATGTTCCAAAGTTTCTGTCTCCATTAGATTTAGTCCTTCTTTTTCCCACCACTCTGGGTTTACAGGATCAACTACAAGGCTTTCTTCTTCAATAGAAAATATCTTTTTCAAATCTGTAACTGAATATTGACTACTGGGCTCTTCAGCTCTTGGCACTTACAAAACAATAACAAACCAAACAACAAAAAGAGACAGTCCACAGAGAAAAAGAGATGAAAAACACAATAAATAGAACCACACTGAAATTGCTTATGAAATAGATTTTCACACATTGGGGAAAAAAGTCAAAATTGAAGTTATAGCTAGTATTTTGTCTTCAAGATGCTAATATTTGTAATACTCTAGCAGTTGAAGTTACATAAGGGATGTTTTTCAATCTATGGAAATATCATGAAGTTAAAATTATTCTAATATTTAGTAGGAGATAGAACCATTATTTTGACCATTTTAGTAATTACTAAATTAATATATTTAATAAAATTTTGAAGAATTAAAATAATTTTGAAGAATTTAATTAATTAAATTAAATTTGAGATTCTAATTTATTATAATGAACCTAAACAAGAAGATATATTTGATCAGATTTCATGATGGCTATCATCTTATATATTGTGGCACAGAGATTTCTCCCTCATTACTTTAAACTAAATAGTGCAAATCATAATGTAGGGAGGAATCAAAGTAGCACAACTACTTAATATTATTATCTGCATTATAAGCATCTACCCAAAATTAAAATGAAAAATTTCGAAACCTTAATTTAGAACTGTGATTTTTATAATGACAGTAACAATAGTAAAGAAATAACAAAACTGACAATACATTTCTACTGATTACACGGTTTCACCTTTACTTTTCGTTTAGCATTCAAAGTCAATTAATCTTTACCTGTAAGCAAAAATGGTTTCAAAGAGCTTTCTAACTGCCACACCATATGGTATTTGGTAGCCGATTCTTCAGCAGTAAGCAAACTACTGAAAAAGAAGAGTTAAAGCTTAATACATTGATAATATTGAGGCTTTTTGCATAAGAAAAGTTTAAGAAAGTTCTTTTTCTAAGTATTTTTTACATTCAAAAGCAGTGAAAAATTAACTCTGTAAGTGTGTAAAGCTAAGTAGAGAGTTCCATAAGCCAAATTTCAAATACTTGGTTTTCCTCCCCCTGGGAAGGTGTGGCAGTGTGTTACCTGAATTGCTCCTGCTTGCCTATAACTTACTCCTTCCTCTAGCTCCCTCAGTGGAACACTTCCAACTATGAAGTGTGCCAGCACCAACCCTATAAACCACCCCAAATAAAAATACAGTTTAGGTAAAATTACTGTGTTTTCCATACAACACAGTAGCTTTAACACAAGTTTTTACAAAATGGGCTTGTCCCCAAGTCCATTTTAAACAAATTCTGGAGCCTCTGCTGGCTGAGAGTCAGAATTATGAAATGAAAGAACAGTTCTGTCTTTTCTACCTTCTCAGGAAGGTAAAAGTTTAGTCCTAAAGTTTAGTTCAGGTCCTTCATTCTTGGTGTGTGTGTGAGTGAATGATTTATGTCTGTTTGCATGTTACAGGGTGCTAGGAGGAGAAAGGAAGAAATATGCATGACAATTAGTGTATATCACAGTTTATCAGTAGCTATGAAGTTACTAGCCTTGATAGGGAAGATACCATTAATCCATAAACCCCTTAATCTATGGCTGCAAATCTCTTACTCCAAGGCAAAAATTGATGGTATTCTGTTTCTCTGTTCATACAAAACATATGTGAGTATGCTAATTATAAGTATTGCTAGTTGACAGTCCTGTGCAGTAGAAAGCTAGGTTTTATGTCTAAGCTATCCAATTTACCCACATAATCCAAAAATTTAGCATGTGGTGGCAAAATGTGAGATTCTAGATAATTCTCGAACCTTACCAAGATCTCTTTGAAAACCAGACACCTCAGATTATTGGCAATTAATTTAAAATTTTTTAATGTTTATTTATTTTTGAGAGAGAGAGAGAATGAGTGGAGGAGGGACAGAGAGAGGGAGACAGAATCCGAAGCAGGCTCCTGGCTCTGTGCTCTGGGCTATCAGCACAGAGCCCAATTGATGCAGGGCTCAAACTCACAAACCATGAGATCATGATCCGAGCTGAAGTTGAACGCTTAACCAACTGAGCCAAGTAAAGTAAAGCAATTACTTTAAAACAAAAGGAAAGCAAGTTAAGTCCATCAGGAGACCATAATATAAACAAATATTCTCACTCTTAATGGAACTTTCTGAAGACATGTCTGCATTTGATATATTGTTTGGTCATATATAAAAATATGTTCACAATTCAGTAATCAGTGTGGAAATAAAGTCTGATGCTACACAGACTTTTCTTTTTAGCTCCATAAAATCTAGCATAGAAGGGCGCTTGGATGGCTAGTTGGATAAGTGTCCAACTTTGGCTCAGGTTCATGACCATGCGGTTTGTGGGTTCAAGCCCCACATCGGACTCTGTGCTGACAGCTCGGAACCTGGATCCTGCTTCGGATTCTGTGTGTGTATCTCTCTCTCTCTGGCCCTCTCCCGCTCGTACTCTCTACCTCTCAAAAATAAATAAACATTGAAAAACATTTTTTAAAAATCTAGCATAGAGCTTGACATGTGGTAATCACTCAAAATATTTATTAACTGGGTTTATTTCCGCAAAAATGTGTTCTGAAATAAAAGTAATTGGGGACATAAAAGCAAGTTAAGAGCACAATAACATTACATATTATTTTTTCCTTCTGTTGTTTTTTTAATTTTAACTTTTTTCTTTGTTTTTAGATTCACAGTTGAGGTATAAATCTCTTTTGAATATAGGAATTTTAAGATTTTTATATTCATAAACCAAATGAAAGTGATTTATCTCTTGCTAATGAATGTAGCAGTGGTGAGACAACTTCTTTAAGTTGTTTCAAATGGCCCTAGAACCTTTGGGCTAGCTATTTATTTATTTATTTATTTATTTATTTATTTATTTATTTAAAGGAAGAAGTGGTAAAACTTTATTTGCAAGATGTCATGATCTTATATGTTGAAAATCCTGAAGAGTCCACTATAAAACTATTACAACTAATAAATGAGTTCTGCAGGATGGCAGGTATAGTACATGAGCAATATACTAAAGCCACTTGTATTTTTATATATTTGCAATGAACAATCTGACAATGAAATTTAGAAAACTATTTAATCTACAATACAACAAAATACTTAGGAGTAAATTTAACAAAAGAATTGTAAAACTTATATTTTGTAAACTACAAAAAATTATTGAATGTCCAGAATAGACAAGTCTGTAGAGACAGAAAGTGGATTAGCGCTTGCCTAATGGTGAGGGTAAAGGTCTGGGAAATGTGAAATGACTGCTGATTGATATGGGTTTCTTTTTGAGGTGATAAAGTCTGGAATTAGATGGTTGGACAACTGTGAATATAGTAAAAGCCATTGAATTTTATACTTTAAATGGATAACATGCATGGTGTGTGAATTATGTTTGAGCAGCTAAAAAGGAGAGGATAAGGTAGTCAAAAATACTGACATGAAAAGATATCTGTAGCTTAACAACATAAAAGTAAAATATATTTCTGGTTAATTTTTTTTCTCCCAAACACAACAGAGCTCAACTTGAAGCATTGCAAGTTTGTTTGCATTTTCTCTAGACTAGGTGGGTTCATGTTCTCCTTACAAACTCTTTGAAAACTGGAAACATTTGGCTAATTTAAAAAAGCCTTCTTTGTTCTAACTTTAGGTAAAGCATAAAACATAGGAAAGACTTAAGTTTCATAAATTCTAATTGGACATTTGAGTTATAACAATTAGATATATAACTTGTGTAATTAAAAGGAGTTTATTATAGTTAAGTAAATACTTTTAATATCAGATTGAAATTCAAGATTGTACTAATTTCTGCTAGTTTCTGTTTCTGATTGCCAATCTGCCTTAACAGATGGATTAGGGTATATGGAGTAAAAGAGCACTAAAAAAGACAGTTTACATCCTACAAATAAATATCTGCACCTCAGCAAAGGGACTGAAAGTATTTAAACAAATTATATGTAGTTTCTGTACTTGTTCGATGCTATTTTTTAGAGCTCATATCTGATATGGGCAGTTCTGGTTCATTGTAGAGTTCTGTATATCACCAATTTATCCCCCAAATGACACAATTCTTTGCCAAAACAAGGTAACTGGGATCCTCAATACCAGACGCCTCCATCTTGTGCTGTGACACCTTCCTGAGACCATTAATAGAAATCTTGAGTAGCTAGGGATGAGTTACTCCCAAGTAACCCAACAGCAGTGTTCTCTGATATATCAGTCAATCATAGCTAAGAACTCAAAACTCAGTATAAGAACTCAAAACTCAATACTCAGCTCCCAAAGTGTCCATTCTGGGAACAATTCATCAGATATTTTTATACTTTCTTGTAATTTTCCTGAAAATATATTATTTTGGACTCGTCACTCATTAAGTTTCAGGATTACAGTGGGGAACAAAGGGACTCTACTGGTTATGCTCCTAGTTTTGTAACTAGCCTCAGAGCAGGGGAATGGATCAACAATTCCAGGATAGCAGATTAATCTAATTTAGAAAATAAGTTACATATATGCCACATGGTAGAAGATAACAACCAAAGGTATCTAAGACTCCCCTGGAGGGCAAAAATGCTGGCTATTAAGCTATCTATACAATTTTGGCTCAAACTAGAATACAATGATCCAGCCCTACAATGTCAATTCTGAGATTACAGACTATACTGTGCAGAAACAATGGGGAATTGAACAGATTTGTGGATCAATACTTGGTTCTACATGTCTACTTCCCCCAACACCAATAGTACATTGGCAGGTAAACAAGGTCAGTGGATGTCATCTATTAGAGATGGGATGTGACCCCTAGTACTCCTAGAGGAGTAATTTGACAGCCAAATCTATGGAGGGACCCCTGTCCACACTGCCCTGTGGTCCTTGGCTATTCCTGGTCAGAAAGCTTTGAAAATCTCTTAAAAGGCCTCATAACAACCCTGAAAGGTATATACTATAAATATCCCAATGTTACAGATAAGGAAACTGAGGCACAGGGCAATTAAGGTCACAGAGCTAATAAGTGATATAGTCAGGCAATCTGACTCTAGTTCAGGGCTCTTGGTTGCTTATTATGGGCTGAATTGTGACCAAAATTCATATACTGAAGCCTTAACTCTCAGTACCTCAGAATGTGATTGTATTTGGAGACGGACTTTAAAGAGGTGATTAAGTTAAAATGAGGTGGGTGGTTAAGATGGCTACTAATCCAATATGACTGATGTCCTTATAAGATTAGGAAATTAGGACAGACACAAACGGAGGAAAGACCATAAGAAGAGAAGTTTTCTAGAAGCCAAGGAAAGACATCTTAGAATGAATCCAACCCTGCTAATATATATTTTTTAATGTTTATTTATTTTTAGTTTGAGAGAGAGAGAGAGAGAGAGAGAGAGAGAGAGAGAGAGAGGCAGAGAGGCAGAGAGAAAGGGAGAGAGAGAATCCCAAGCCGGCTCTGTACACTCAGCACAGAGCCCAACACAGAGCTCAGTCCCATGACCTTGAGACCATGACCTGAATGGAAATCAAGAATCCGGTGTTTAACCAGCTGAGCCACCCAGGTGTCCCACAATTTGAGTTCTTTACTTACATTTTAGTAGGTAAAATGTAGTAAGTTCTTTACTTACGTTTTTTCACTAGGAGAAAATGGAAATGTCTGAAGTCCTGTTAATGAAGTCATGGAAGAATGTTGGTTTGTTTGATATAGATGAGTTAGTGGCATTTCTAACTCGACTAGAATACATAAAAGTTTAAAAATAACAAATTATATAAACCTTAAATAAAATTAAGTATAATTTAGAACTTTTTTTATAAATAACTATTATGTTGATCATTCTGTTACAATAAAAATTTTCAAAAATAATTTTTTAGTAAAAAGACATTTGGGTTACTTGAAATACAAAATGATAGTTTTAAATTTCCATATAAGGACTTACACATTTATCTGCACATTAAATCTGGTGATTTAAAAAAAATACACTGACAACTATATTGAGTTTATAGTATGAAATAAACTCTAAGAGTCTTATATGTAATAATGCTTTTAATTCTGAAACTTATGTTGTCAGTACTACAGAGACAGTACTACTTTTATCTCCATACGAAATATTGGTGAAGTTAAGTAAATAGTATTAATGGCGACTAATACTTTACCTTAATAAAACTAGAGTCTAGGTGGCCCAACACAGAGTTACAGATTTATAGGGTGGGCTTGAGAAACTGAAACTCATTTATTCATAAGTAGTCGGTGTGTTTCTATCACTTTCATAAATATAACTTCCAAAATGTAACTAAATAACAGTACCATCAACATAGTTAAGAAGCAACACAATTTGGCATTACAGTGGAACAAAAGATGATTCAGAGTCCAAATCTGGTAGGATAATAATAATAAAAATGATAGGATTGTTTTGGGTGATTAAAAAGTCAAATTTACAAAAGTATAACAAGGGTCAGCAAGATCACTAACACTGAGATAAAATATAAAATTTTATTTACTGAACTATAATATTATAAGATTTCTGATCTTCATATTAATGCTATTTCCTCCATTCTTCCTCAATCTTTTAATTCTCTCTGTATATTATTCAGTTTTGATGCCAGAAGGATAGAGTTAATTATCATAACAAATGTAAATGGATAGATAAGAGAAAAAAATGACAACTTGGATTGCAATAATCAAGTTTTAAATGTGAAAACTGTCTCATAGTAGACCTTATATGTGAATGTATTGTACTTTTACATCACATAGAGGTAATCTCTGATAAACTCAATGATTTATTCAAAATTTCTACCTGGTTGATTGTACTCCGGTTCACCATAGCTTTGAATGGCCAAAATCTCTGTGGAGCTGCATTTTATATCCTCAATGCCAATTCCATGCTTGGTAGTAAGATCTGAAAAGGGAGAAAGTTTACTATCAGCATAACTATTACATCAGTTTTTTGGTAATCTTTCTCATTCCACTGTGGCAATGACTCTGTTTTACTTAGTATACCATCAGAGCCAACTGAAGGCTGGGAGTGTAACACTTCAGTAAAGTCACTTGTCCTTTACATTAGCATTCATAGATTTTGTCCTCCTAACAAGCCAGTGGGCCACTCTGCAGTTTTAAGCTCTACTATGTTTTCAAGTTCTGGTATGAATTTGATCAACTTTCTTAGACTGACTTTTCATTCCTTTGCTTTGGCTTATAGATTGATCAGTAATTCACTTGATTTAGCCTTGTCTGCAAGGATTCCTTTAAGTCTGTGATCTATTAATGGCAAGCATCCCTGTCCTTAATGGACATCATAAATCTCCCTTTCCTCCTTTGTAATATTATACATCTTTGATGATTTCAACTGGAATTAAATAAAAAGGTAGTTAAATATTTGGGCTTAAATTGTCATTAGAAAGAATTCAACAATATTTACTAAATCTAACTGGGATAAAAACATCTACATTTTAGGTTATGATTCTCCCAGTCATCTGATTCCATGAGTCATAACCTCACTCTGTGCTTCTCCTTATATAACTAAACTCAGCCTAAGAGTTGTTAGTACTTTGTCATTGTTTATAAGAAAACAATTTTAAAAAATTAGAATAAGTCATAGGTGATTTAGCTTTATTTGTGTAATTATCTTGTCATGGTTAATTTCAGAGAGGTTTTAAGTTTGCAAGTATATAAAGAGAAAGACAATGAGAAAAGAATCTCATCAACAATAATTCTAAGATTCCACCATGTAAACTATAGACACTTCAAAAATCTGGAGGTTCAGAAAACAGTTTAATCAACACATTTTTACAACAAACATTATTAAGTAGTTTTACAAGTAATATACTTTTAAATTTATTCTCACCTCTTTTGAAAAGCTTTTCATTTTCATCTACATAATTTATTATTTCTGGCATTAAGTTTAACGATTCCTTTAGTTTGGTGAGTGATGGAATATCAACTTCTTGTTTGAGGCTTGTAGGTATTAAGAATTCACACTCAAGCAAAATTGATGGCTGAAATAACATGTAAAACAAGTTTTTAGGGAGATTTTCCAGATAAATATTTCTGGATTCATAAACAGATATATATAATTTATATTAAATTTATATAATTTTATAACTTTAACTGGTGTACCAAATTTGATTTATTTATTTACTTATAAAGTTTATTTATTTATTTTGAGAGACAGCAGCTTCACATAAGGGAGGAGGGGCAGAGAGAGAGGGAGAGAGAGAATCCCAAGCAGGCTCTGCACTGTCAGTTCAGAGCCCAATGCAAGGCTCAACCTCACAGTGACATCATGACCTGAGCTAAAATCAAGAGTTGGACACTTAACCAACTGAGCCACCCAGGCACCCCTAATTGGTATACCAAATTTTAAACTAAACATTCAAAAATTTTAATGTTATGCAAATACTTTAAAAAAACAGAGGTATACTAGCCAAAAATGTATTATAAACAATGTTCTGAGTAATGTCTTTTATGGCTACTGATTACACTAGTGATATACAATATCCCCAGATGCAGAAATATCTTCTTTTGGGTTAATAACAAATTTTAAAAATTCTACATTAAAAGCAGTAACTGCAGCAGATCAGAGATGGTGATTGGGGAGAAGTAAAAGGGGTAAATGAAATGGAATGGATCTTCACTGCACTTCATTAAATACACTTCTCTTTAATTCCTACAGAACTGGATTCTATGTGCATAATTCTCAGAGCTAATGGGTGAGGAAGAGGGGGACTAGAGAAAGGGGATAATAAGTGAATTAATATTTTCACCATGTGTGTTAAAATTTTTAATTGTAAGGAAACCCTTTAAATGCCTTAAGATATGGATATATCTATCTCCTTTGAATGCTTTAAGCCCAAATATACAATATTTTTAGTTGTCTCAAAAAAATGTTTAAAGTAATTTTATAAATGCATCTAATCTATGTGGGCCTAGTTTTTTGAGTTTGCTATGCTGCAAAAAGTTGTTTTTACTCTCAATTGCTAAAATTCTTTGTACTAATACCATAATAACAATTTTGTGTGCTATTGGAACTGTATACTAAAAAAGAGGGGGTGCTTTTGAGAAATTTGACCCTTTTTTTTTAAAGTTATTTTGAGAATGAAAGAGAAAGAGAGAGTGAGCAGGGGAGGGGCAGAGAGAGAGGGAGTGAGAATCCCAAGCAGACTCCATGCTGTCAGCATAGAGCCTGCTATGGAGCTCAGACTCAGGAACCATGAGATCATGACTTGAGCCGAAATCAAGAGTCAGGCACTTAACCGACTCAGCCACCCAGGTGCCCCAAAATTTGATCTTTAATATGAAAGATGCTATCTTCCTTATTAACCATTGGCAGCACCTAAAATGAAGTCTCAGACTATATTTATTCTTACTATTTCAGTGAGATCACTTCTCTTACATAGTGTGTGCTGTTTTGTGCTTAACTCATAAATCAAAATCAACAATTATAGCTTGTCTCCATTTTGTAAATTAGAACATGGCCACCTAATGTCTTATACCAGGTATATTTATTAAAATCATTAAGAAGGTTTTTAAATTCATTATACCTGGGCTGCAAAACAGATGAGTTTAATCAGAATATATCTGAGTAGGACCTAGGCTTCAGTATTTTATTAAAACTATCCAAGTAATTCCAATGTGTGGCTAAAGATTAGAACCATTATCTTAAATTTGACTCCACTATTAATATATTCAACTCATTACCAAATCTTTTTAAACTTGACAGTAGTAGATGGTCAATGTATTAAAATTTATAAAAGTGTGCTTTACTAACTTTTACAAAAATACTACTGAAAGCAAGTATTACAGTTTCATTTAAACCTACTGTATCTTCTAGTTTTTCCTGACAAAAGTTTTCTTTATCCATGTAAAAATCTTCTTTCACAAAATTTTTCAAATCTCCTTGAAAAGAGAAAGATTCCCTTAACAAAAAATGAAACATTAAGTTAGTGTTTACTAAAAGCAAGGTACATACTAAATGTAGTCAATCAAACTACACAATGATTAAAACTGGAGTTGAGGTAAAGCAATGATAAGATATTGATAACAACTAGACTTGTGAGCACATGAAGAATATTTTTACCTTTATTTTTCTTTTTTAGAGGGAGAAAGCTCACACAAGTGGGGGAGGGGCAGAGGAAGAGAGAGAGAGAATGTTACCCAGGCTCCACGCTCAGCACAGAGCCCAACTTGGGGCTTGTTCCCATGACCCTGGGATCATGATCTAAGCTAAAAATCAAGAGTTGGATGCTTAACCGACTGAGTCACCCAGGTGCCCAGAATATTTTCTCCTTTAAAAAATATTTACAACTTGGGGCACCTGGGTGGCTCAGCGGTTGGGCGTCTGACTTCAGTTCAGGTCATGATCTCGCCATTCTGTGGGTTCAAGCCTCGCATCCGGCTCTGTGCTGACAGCTCAGATCCTGGAGCCTACTTCAGATTCTGTGTCTTCCTCTCTCTGCTCCTTCCTACTTCAGGTGTTCATTCTCTCTCTCTCTCTCTCTCTCTCTCTCTCTCTCTCTCTCTCTCTCTGTCTCTCTCAAAAATAAATGAACATTAAAAAATTAAAAAAAAATATTTACAACCATAAAATACCTAGCAATAAATCTAACCAAAGAGGTGAAAAATCTATATACTGAAAGCTATAGAAAGCTTATGAAAGAAACTGAAGACGACACAAAAAAATGGAAAAACATTCCATGCTCCTGGATAGGAAGAACAAATATTGTTAAAATGTCAATACCACCCAAAGCAATCTACATATTCAATGCAATACTTATCAAAATAACACCAGCATTCTTCACAGCCAGATCAACCAATCCTAAAATTTGTATGGAACCAGAAAAGACCCCGAACAGCCAAAGCAATCTTGAAAAAGAAAACCAGGAGAAAAACACGAGGCATCACAATCCTGGACTTCAAACTGTATTACATAGCTGTAATCAAGACAGTATGGTACTGGCACAAAAACAGACACTCAGATCAATGGGACAGAATAGAGAACCCAGAAATGGACCCACAAATGAATGGCCAACTAATTTTTGACAAAGGAGGAAAGAATATCGAATGGAATAAAGACAGTCTCTTCAGCAAGTGATGCTGGGAAAACTGGACAGCAACATGCAGAAAAATGAACCTGGGCCACTTTCTTACACCATACACAAAAATAAACTCAGAATGGATGAAAGACTATAAATGTAAGACAGGAAGCCATCAAAATCCTCAAGGAGAAAGCAGGCAAAAACCTCTTTGACCTTGTCTGCAGCAACTTCTTACTCAACACCTCTTCAGAGGCCAGGGAAACAAAAGCAAAAGAACTATTGAGACCTCATCAAAATAAAAAACATCTGGGGTGCCTGGGTAGCTCAGTTGGTTGAGTGTCCCACTTCAGCTCAGGTCATGATCTCGCCGTCCGTGAGTTCGGGCCCTGCATCGGGCTCTGTGCTGACAGCTCAGAGCGTGGAGCCTGTTTCAGATTCTGTGCCTCCCTCTCTCTCTGCCCCTCCCCTGCTCATGCTCTGTCTCTCTATCTCTGAAAAATGAATAAACCTTAAAAAAATAAAAATTATAAAAAATAGGGGCGCCTGAGTGGCTCAGTAGATTAAGCATCTGACTTTGGCTCAGGTCATGATCTCATGGTTCATGAGTTCAAGCCCCACATCGGGCTCTGTGCTGACAGCTCAGAGCCTGGAGCCTGTTTCAGATTCTGTGTCTCCCTCTCTCTCTGCCTCTCCCCCTCTCACACTCTTTTTCTCTCAAAAATACATAAATATACATACACACATACATACATACATAAAAAGCTTTTGCACAGCAAAGGAAACAATCAGCAAAACTAAAAGGCAGCTGACAGAATGGGAGAAGATATTTGCAAACGACATATCAGATAAAGGGTTAGTATCCAAAATCTATAAAGAACTCATCAAACTCAACACCCAAAAAAACAAATAATCCAGTGAAGAAATGGGCAAAAGACAAGAATAGATACTTCTCCAAAGAAGACATCCAGATGGCCAACTGACACATGAAAAAATGCTCAACATCACTCATCATCAGGGAAACACAAATCAAAACCACAATGAGATACCACCTCACACCTGTCAGAATGGCTAACATTAACAACTCAGGCAACAGATGTTAGTGAGGATGTGGAAAGAGAGGATCTCTGGCATTGCTGGTGGGAATGCAAACTGGTGCAGCCACTCTGGAAAACAGTATGGAGGTTCCTCAAAAAATTAAAAATAGAACTACCCTGTGACCCAGCAACTGCACTACTAGGTATTTATCCAAGGGATACAGGAATGCTGTTTTGAAGGGGCACATGCACCCCAATGTTTATAGCAGCACTATCAACAATAGCCGAAGTATGGAAAGAGCCCAAATGTCCATCGATGGATGAATGAATAAAGAAGATGTGGTATATAGATATACAATGGAGTGTTACTTGGCAATCAAAAAGACTGAAAATTTTCCATTTGCAACTACATAGATGGAACTAGAGGGTATTATGCCAAGCAAAATTAGTCAGAGAAAGACAAATATCATATAACTTCACTCACATGAGGACTTTAAGGCACAGAACAGATGAACATAAGGAAAGGGAAACAAAAATAATATAAAAGCACGGAGGGAGACAAAACAGAAGAGCTTCATAAATATGGAGAACAAACTGAGAGTTACTGGAGGGGTTGTGGGAGGCAGGATGGGCTAAATGGGTAAGGAGCATTAAGGAATCTACTCCTGAAATCATTGTTGCACTATATGCTAACTAACTTGGATGTAAATTAAAACAAAAACAAAAACAAAAACAATTACCCATAAAATCTTTTGAGACAGTATTAACAATCATTTTAAGTTGTATTTTTGTTAACAAATTGCAACAGAGATAATATGAACTTCTTTGATTTCGGTAAACTTAAGTATAAAAAGTTTTATATTTAATGTTGATAATTTTAAAGACAGGTCTATCTTAATTAAATCAATAAACTTAAATTCTTTTAAATGCCAAATATAATATATATATACATATATATATGTATATATATGTGTGTGTGTGTGTATATATATATATATATATATATATATATATATATATATATAAAATCAACATTGGACAATTAAGTACCTGAAGAAATTAGCTTCTGTGAAGATCTGTCCTTTGAAATCTAAAATGGGGTCATTTATCAAATATAGTTTTAGCCTACTCAACAGAGTATGCAAAGTTGGTAGCTGACTTTTATAGGACATCAAGCTATTTACAAAAATTATTTCTTCATCAATAGAAAAATCTGGAAAAAAAAAGAAATGTAAAGGAATAAGAAAAAAAATCTAAAAGTTACACAACGGGATCTAGATAGTTACTGCAGTCAGCATTAGATATAGGTGGGATTTTCAAACACACTTTAAAGTCCTTAGTTCTTCATTGTATTGTGCATATAAAGCATGCTGCATAGGATTAGCATATAGGTAAAAGCTCAATAGATTTTAGTATTACTTAGTACACCAAGTAGTAACCAAACATCCTGAAAGAGTTGTAATGCTTCATTTTTTATTTTTCAACAGAGATTAGTTTAATCAAGGGAGGAAAATATCTTACGGCCTTATGCTTCAAAACAACCAGGAGTAGCCTAAGCAAAGTTGTAAAGAAATAAAAGCATTTGACTTTTTCTGAACCTAGTCTTTTCTTTGCATCATTTTACCTCTTTTTTGTTTGTTTGTTTTTCAGTTTTTTATTTACTTGGAGAGATAGAGAGCAAGTGGGGGAAGGGCAGAAAGAGAGGGAGAGAGAAATCCCAAGCAGGTTCCACACTGTCAGTGCAGAGCCCGATGAGGGGTTCAATCTCACAGACCATAGAAATCATGACCTGAGCCGAAGTGAAGAGCCGGAAGCTTAACCAACTGAGCCACCCGGGTGCCCCGAATCATTTTACCTCTTAAAGTCTCTAATTCATCCCCAGAGATTCTGAGATGTAGAGAATGGAGATGGTCTACAAAACCTACGAATGAGATCAACTCAGATTCTATCATTGCAATGATAAAAAAAAAAAATTGTTTCTATTGTAAATTAGAAGTAGAAAATTATAGTCAATTTTACAACGAAAGTTATATGGCAAGATCTACTTGAGAAGTGTGATACATATTATATATTAGGAAATACTATAGCTAACAGTTAATTGCTGGAATAAATTTCTCCTATCCCCACCCTACGATGTTCAAGTTATTTTAAAATCTTAGCCAACTGTGTCAGTGCTTTAAACAGTTTCTGAGCCAAGGGAGAGAACATAAAACTTGCTCCTGTTCTTCAGTGAGATCCTGAGTGGAAAGAGGAAAAGGAAAATCTAAGTTCAGATGAAAAACTGCTCAGAAAGCCAAATTTCAAAAGCAAAAGCCCCACTGAGGGAGGAGCAACAGTCTCTTGTTCTGGGTAGTGACCTTTCAGTTAGGTACTTTTAGAATGGCATGAGAGACAAATAGCATGGAGTGATGTCTCCCATAACCAATTACATCATTGGTATGCATATGTTTAATAAATATGTGGTGTTAAGAAGGCAGCCAGGAAACATCCCTTTGCCTGGTGCTACCTTGAAATGCCAAGAAAACTTGTTCTATAAACTGGCCTCCTAAGAGATTACTTACTGAACCTGTTAAGTTCCTAATAATTTCATGGCCAAGAGTTCTCAATTTCATGGCATAGTTCTTTTATATACCAAAGAAAGCCAGCCAATCAATTCAATGTCTAAATAGGACCTATGTGAGACCATTTAAGATTGTTCATTCATACATCCATTCTGTAAGTATTAACAAAGTCATATTCATAGCAAAACCACAAACAGCATTTGTTTATATCCCTGTCTCCACCTTGCACTTCCAAACACAGGCCCTCTAGCCATCTTCCCTTCCAACGGCTCATCCTACTATTTCTGTGAGTGCATGGAAACATCTATCAGTTATGAAGTCCTGTTTTCCAAGCACCCTTTTTTGAAAGAGCCACTTGAGGGCAGCATCACACCATAACCAATGTTCTTTGTAACCACACAATAATTGTTTTAGGAAGGGTACTACTTCCTATAGTCTTAAGGTTATACAACATTTCCTGGAGTTCTTACTTTCTTACAGCTCTTCTATGCACCAACATGGATATGAGGAGACTGTTTTCTTCTATTGTAAAAGAGTGTTAAATTGTTATAAAGAAACAAAATTTTAGCTAGTTAACTATGAAAAGCAACAGAAAATAGAGGTCTACTGACACGAAAGACAAGTTTATTCTTGGCAGAAGATTCTTGTGTCTTCCTAGGAAACCCAAGATAACTAAATGAAAACAAATAAAGGAGTTCACTAGGTGTCTGATAAAAAAAAATAAAATCTATGGTTTTCAAACATATAAAAACCTCAAAAATTAATGGAAAAATTCATTCATAATGGTGACAAGTATACAAACATTGAAGTAGCAACATAACAAAAATGAGCAAGAAAGTATATGCAGGAAACTAAAACTTTAATGAAGACCATTAAAAACTGAATAAAAGCCCAGATAAACCATTTTCCTGGCTAGTAAGACTAACTATGGTAAAAAAAAAAAAAGTAAAAATCCCAATGACATTTCAATTTGTCAAGAGATCTGTTTTGGAATGTGGAAAACCGATTTACTGAAAGTAAATCTGGAAGAATAAGGACATGAGAGTAGGGAAAAAAATTTTAAAACCAAAAACATATATACTATTAATACATGTTATAATTATACATTAAATAGTTAAAACTGTATGATACAATTACAGATAAATCAATAGAATATAATAGAAAATCCAGAAACATTCTAATGTGGGCAAGGATTTAGCATATTTAGTAAGTTGCATTTCTAAACAGTAGAGAAAGGAAAGACTATTCCATAAATGAAACTGAGACAATTGCCAACACATTTGGAAAAAATATTTTTTATTCTTACTTTTATTTATTTATATTTTTAATGTTTATTCATTTTTTGAGTGAGAGAGAAAGAGAGCATGAGTGGGGGAGGAGCAGAGAGAGAGGCAGACACAGAATCCAAAGCAGGCTCCAGGTTCTGAGCTGTCAGCACAGAGCCCAACACGGGCCCGAACCCACAAGACATGAGATCATGACCTAAGCCAAAGTTGGATGCTTAACCAACTGCACTATCAGGCACCCTGATATCTGTACTTTTAAAGATATACCAAAGTCTTAAGGAAAACCTTAAAGAAAATATGAATAAATATTTATCTAATTTAAGGAAGAATTTTCTAAGTATAAAAGCAATGAAAGAAACCTTAAAAGAAAACACTAATGAAACTAGTTAATTTCAAATATATTAAATATATCTTTTAACAAATATATCTTCTATTCTTATACTTAATATATATAATAGAAAAATAGATAGGGACGCCTGGGTGGCTCAGTCAGTTGAGCGTCTGACTTCAGCTCAGGTCATGATCTTGCAGTTTGTGAGTTCAAGCCCCGCATCAGACTCTGTGCTGACAGCTTGGAGCCTGGAGCCTGCTTCAGATTCTGTGTCTCCTTCTCTCTCTGCCCCTCCCCCACTTGTGCTCTGTCTCTATCAAAAATAAATAAATGTAAAAAAATTTTTTTAAAATAGATAAAAGTGAGAATCATTTCACAAAATAAAAATATATAAATGGCCAGTAAACATGAATAATTTTTAAAATACAAGTAAAAACATAATTTTTGTCCATCACATTGGTTAAAATATATTAACATAATATTAGTAGTAATATACCCAATGATGATAAGGTTGCTGTGAACAGGGTATCCTCATATCATGCTAGTGGACAAATAGCTAAAAGAAATACATATATCAGATAATTCCACTTCCACAAATTCACTCCAAGGAAAGAATTGGAAATGGAAGCATATGTTCATGTACATATTTGAAATTAAAAACAACATTACTGGGGTGCCTGGGTGGCTCAGTCGGTTAAGTGTCCAACTTTGGTTCAGGTCAGTGAGATCAGGTCATGATCTCACAACTCGTATGCCGACAGCTCAGAACCTGGAGCCTGCTTCAGGTTCTGCATCTCCCTCTCTCTCTGCCCTTCCCCTGCTCATGCACAGTCTCCCAAAAATAAATAAACATTAAAAAATTTTTTAACTAAAAAAAACATTAGTGTCCTCAAATTGGGAGATGTATGATACATACATAAGATTTAAAACTGGGGTCATTAAAAGCCATGCTTTTTTTTATTATTTAAATCCAAGTTAGTTAACATAGAGGGCAATAATGATTTCAGGAGTAGAATTTAGGGATTTCTCACTTACATAGAACACCCAGTGTTCATCCCAACAAGTGCTCCACTTAATGCCCATCACCTATTTAGCCCATCCCCCCACCTAACACCCCTCCAGCAACCCTGTTTGTTCTCTGTATTTAAGAGTCTCTTTATGGTTTGCTTCCCTGTTTTTATCTTATTTTTGCTTCCCTTCCTTTATGCTCATCTGTTTTGTATCTTAAATTCCACATATGAATGAAATCATATGATATCTGTCTTTCTCTGACTTATTTTGAAAAGCCATGCTTTTGAAGATAACTATGTGCTGAAATGTTCCCAATGTTAATATTTAAAAATAATATAATACAGACAAAATATGATCTCAAGAGTAAAATGATTTATGTTTAGATTATAGAGTTGGAAGTTTTTAATAAAGGGATATTCTATATATTTAGAATGTACATATTTTTTAATAGACGTAGAAAACATAGTTCAGTCCTCATTCATGATCAAAAGCTCTTAGCAAACTCAGAACAGAAAGAGCTTCCTCAGCCCAATAAATTCTTTCAACATTTCACCATTGAAACTGATGTAAATACTGTAAATGATTCACCACTAAAATGGTATTTACATCATTCTTAATGGTGAAACATTAGAGTATCTTCTTTACTGTCAAGAACAAGACAAAGACGGCAACCATCACTGCTTGAATTGAACAATGTACTGGAGGTCTTAGCATAATAAGACAAAAAAAAAAAGATATAAATGTAAAGTCAGAAACAGACAGCCAACAAAATCAATGTCATAAAGAGATACCTGTAGACACTCTCACTGTAGCATTATTCACGATAGCCAAGGCATGGAAACCATGTAAGTGTCTGTCCATAGATGAATGGATAAAGAAAATGTGCTTTAAAGAAAATATGTTTTACACACACACACACACACACACACACACACACACACACACAAATATTGTTCAACCTTAAAAAATAAGGAAATCCTGCTATTTGCAATATGAATGAACATTAAAGGACATTTTGCTAAGTGAAATAAACAAGGCAGAGAACAACAAATACTGCATGGTATGACTTATATGTTGAATCTAAAAAAAAAGTAGGACTCATGAAAACAGAGAGTAGAATGGTGGTTGCCATGGGGCTGGGCTGTGGGGAAATAGGGAGAGACTGGTAAAACAGACAAACTTCCAGAATAAGGTGTGAGGATCTGATGTATAACATGGTAACTATCATTGATAATACTGTAGTGTATAACTGAAATTTGCTAAAAGAATAGAACCTAAGTGTGTTCTTACCAAAAAAAAAAAAAAAAGAAGAAGAAGAAGAAAGTGAATATGTGAAGTGATGGATGTGTTAATTCAATGAATGGGAATCTTTCACAATGTATATGTATGTTAAGTTACCACATTGTACACTTTAAATATATTACAATTTTTATTTATTAATTATACTTCAATAAAGCTGGAAAAATACATGGGTGGTTGATGAAGCCAGAGACTGATGCTTTTTATTATAAACTTTGAATAACTATTTGCCTCTCTAAACTAAATGCATGTGCAACTTTCTTAAAAAATTAAAAATAAAGTGATCTTTACTCTGAAAACTATAGAACATTTATGAATGAAACTGAAGAGGACACAAAGAAATGGGAAAGAATACCATGCTCGTGGACTGGAAGAAAAAACATTGTTTAAATATCTATACTACCCAAAGCAATCTACACATCTAATGCAATCTCTATCAAAATACCACCAGCATTTTTCACAGTGCTAGAACAAACAATCCTAAAATTTGTAGGAACCATCAAAGATCCCAAATGCCAAAGCAATTCTGAAAAAGAAAAGCAAACCTGGAGGCATCGCAGTTCCAGACTTCAAGCTATATTACAAAGCTGCAGTAATCAAGACAGTAGGGTATCAGCACAAAAACAGACACATAGATCAATGGAACAAAATAGAAAACTCAGAAATAGACCCACAACTATACGGTCAACTCATCTTTGACAAAGCAGGAAAGACTATCCAATGGAAAAAAGACAGTCTCTTCAAAATGGTGTTGGGAAAACTGGATAGCAACATGCAGAAGAATGAAACTGGGCCACTTTCTTACACTACACACAAAAATAAATTCAAATGGATGAAAGACCTAAATGTGAGACAGGAAATCATCAAAATCCTAGAGGAGAACACAGGCAACAACCTCTTTGACCTCGGTTGGAGCAACTTCTTCTTAGACATGCCACCAGAGGCAAAGGAAACAAAAGCAAGAATGAACTATTGGGACTTCATCAAGATAAAAATCTTCTGCACAGCAAAGGAAACAACAAAACTAAAAGCCAGCCTACAGAATGGGAGAACATATTTTCAAATGACATATCTGATAAAGGATGAGTCTCCAAAATCTATAGAGAACTTATCAAACTCAACACCTTAAAAACAAATAATCCAATTAAGAAATGGGCAGAAGACATGAATGGACATTTTTCCAAAGAAGACATCCAGATGGCTAACAGACACATGAAAAGATGCTCAATATCACTTATCATCAGGGAAATACAAATCAAAACCACGATGAGATATCACCTTACACCCTATCAAAATGGTTAAAATTAACAATACAGAAAACAACAGATACTGGCAAGGATGCAGAGAAAGGAGAACCCTTTTACACTGTTGGTGGGAATACAAATGGGTGCAGCCACTCTGGAGAACAGTATGGAGGTTCCTCAAAAAGTTAAAAATAGAACTACCTTATAATTCAGCAATTGCAGTACTAGGTATTTACCTAAAGGATACAAAAATACAGATTGAAAGGGGTACACACACCCTGATGTTTATAGCAGCATTATCAAAAACAAATTATGGAAAGAGCCCAAATGTCCATCAACTGATGAATGGACAAAGAAGATGTGGTTTATATATACAGTGGAATATCATTCAGCCATCAAAAAGAATGAAATTTCACCATTTGCAATGATGTGGATGGTGCTAGAGGATATTATGTTAAGCGAAATAAGTCAGAGAGAGACAGCTACCATATGATTTCACTCACATGTGGAATTTAGGAAACAAAATTGCTGAACATATGGGTAGGGAAAAAGAAAAGAGAGAGAGAGGGAAGCAAACCATAAGACACTCTTAACAATAGAGAACAAACTGAGGGTTGATGGAGGGAGGTGGATGGGGGATGAGATAAATGGGTGATGGGTATTAAAGAGGACACTTGTTATGATGAATCACCAAATTCTACTCCTGAAACCAATATTAAACTAGAATTTAAATAAAAACGTAGAAATTTTTAAATTAAATTATATTACATTAAATTAAAAATAAAGCTACATTTACATTTGATTATATATTACTGGGATGTCTAAAAGGATATGCATAAAATTATTACATTTACTGACAAATAACATGTGAATGTTGTAGCAAAATTACTACATATCAACAAACCAACAAACAATAAAAGAAAATTACCCACTGTTTTTATCTTAAAGAAATATATGTTTTGAAATCAACTTATAATTCAGTAATTAATGACATTCTTTTAAGACAGAGAATTTACAGTAGCAACTGAATTTCAAAGCATAATGCATTCCTTTTGATTTAAACATTGAGACCAAAGTATCTATAAATCTGGCAGCAATCAATATAGCTGCAAAGAAAATAAATCAAATTGCAAATGTAAATTTATAAAACGATATCTAATGACATAAGACCCCAAAGGCAATATAGGATATATATTTAGGAGACCCAAGCATATTTCTTAAAATTTTTTTAATGTTTACTTATTTTTGAGAGAGAGAGAGACAGCCCAAACAGGGGAGGGGCAGAGAGAGAGAGGGAGATACAGAATCTGAAGCCAGCTCCAGACTCTGAGCTGGCATAGAGCCCAACACTGGGCTCAAACCCATGAACCATGAGATCATGACCTGAGCCAAAGTCGGACACTTAACCGAGGCACTCAGGCACCCGACCCAAGCATATTTTCATTCAGTGAATAGTAGTTAAAGAGGCTTCTGACTCTAGTTGATGGTAGATATTATGAAGTTTGCCAATAACAGCTTCTGGTTTTCCACATTAATAATAATAGCTATGTTTGTGTATCTGTTATTTTTATACACCATCTCTTTACATGTACATATATATTAGTTGATCCCTATATTTCTATTATTTTTTTTAATTTTATTTTTTTATTTTTAGAGAAAGAGAGTGCACAAGCAGTAAGGAGGGGCAGAGGGAGAGAGAGAATCTTACGCAGGATCCACACTCAGCGTGAAGTCAAATACACAGCTCTATCTCACAACCCTGAAAGCATGACCTGAGCTGAAATCAAGAGTAAGGTGTTCAGTCGACTGAGCCACCCAGGTACCCCTGAATCCCCACATTTTTATAAGAAAATTAGAAGAATTAAGAGAAATTATAGAAGAAAATTGAAAACCATAATTTTTAATAACCGTCCCCAAATTGCACCACTTTTTAAGAGTAGATTCAGACTATGATCAAATCCTCTGACTCCAAATTCAGATTATTCCTAATACATCATTCTCTCAAGTTTAGTCTTTAATGAAATTTCTTACTCTCTTTCATCTCAAACTAGAAGACGGATTTAACTCTATATCATCACACACCTGTTTGCCAACATTAAAAATCTTATACACAATTTATGTATTTGCATTAAAACAGTAGTAAAAGGACCAAATTATTATATATTATTTATCTGTTAGGTTATTGTAGCTCAAGCTATAGCATACCTTAAACTTTAAGTCTTTTTATTTTAAAAGGGAATAGGCTGTTCCACATACAAGAGAAGTAGTTCTCAGCAAGTTGGAAGAATTCAACACCTTTTAGGAAGATGAAAATTTGGAATATAATTTGGATAAAATGTACTTTAATTATTATTTATGGTAAGTTTGTAAAAACTAGGTGAATTTCCTGATCTAATACTGCAACTATTCCAACTCTACTTTGAATTATAGTTTCACATAAATTAGATGAGACAGAAAATCTTTAGTATATTTTGGAAAATAAAATATAGCCATCATTTAATAATCTACTACTTTAAAGTTATACCAGGTTGCTGTGTCATCAGATCCTTGCACAGATGCTAATATCATTGTAGTAATATGATGTGAACACACTATGATCAAGTCCCTGATGCTATTTTGAGGCCCAGCACACATAAACTCCAAAAACAACCAAATTCACAAAAAGGGGATGAAGATGAAAGAGAAGTATTTCCATAATGTGGCAAAGCTTGGAATTATAATTTTGCAGGTGGATACCTTTAATAAAATAGAAAAATTAAAAATCCAATTAAAAAAATTCACCAAAATGAACAACTGTATGTTACTAAGATATGTTTTATAATGATAGAAATAACAAATGTTTTACCTTCATTCTGTGCTTGAAGTGCTGGATATTTTTCTAAACCGCTGACAAGTGTAAAGACTTCAGTGTAGTCCTCATGGGTGTATAAACTGGTTTCCTCTACTTCACTTTGGGAGTTTGGGTTTGAACTTGGAACAACTTCCTCAAATTCACAGTTAATCTGGGTCACCATTCCTGTGATTGTTTTTCTATGACAGTATAAAATTACTGATTTTATGTATGTCATTTTAAAGCATCTTTATTTAACAAATAGTATATGTTCATTGTAAAATTACAAAATTCCAACAGACACAGAGAAAAATTACCCATAGCCCCAATACTCAAGAGATTTAAAAAATTGTGTACTTTTTAAATTACTTTTGAATATTTTTACACAAAAGTGGATTCATGCACATATGAAACCTGCCTTTTCTGGTAAACAATAAAATATGAGTACATTTACATATCAATCAATGTACACTCACTTTATTTTTGAACACATGAACAGGATCCTATTGTATTGGTAAACCATAATTGACTCAAACAGTTCCCTATTATTGGCAATTTAAATTTGTTGTAATCATTTGCTATTATAATGCAAGGAATATCTTTATGCACTTGCCTAATTGTTTTCTCAAAATGTTTCCTAAAAACGGAAATGATGAGGTTAAAGGTATGCAGATTTGCCATGCATTGCCAAATTGCCATAGTGTTGGGTATTCAATGTCTGCTTTTCCATATCACTATCCAACATTTTATATTCTGTTCTTCAAACTAGGAAGCTGATCTCCATGACCAAACTAAACTCTCTTGCCCTCTGGCTTCTGGTTGGGTTCAGCCAATAGGAAGCCAAGAGGAAACATTGGCAGGAGATCAAAGGTGGGAAGAGAGGTCTGGATATTATTCTTCCCAAATCCTTCTCTTCTGGGCCACAGTGGCTGCATTCTTCTACCAATGGTTACATCTCTTGTCAGACAGCCCCTCTCCTATAACTAGCTGCAGTTCTTACTGGGTTGATTACTGCTCAGTCCTTTTGCTGCTTCAAGCTTAGAGTGTTAACAACTTCCTGCAGTTGCTTAATCTGGGCACATTTTTTGTCTCCCTTGACTTTGCCCATACTTTGCCTGTTTGCTGATTCATCCAGGTATATCTGTCACTGTCTGTAACATTGGGATATTTGGACTTATGAGAGATTTTTTAAATAATGTTTATTTAGTTTTGAGAGAGAGAGAAAGAAAGAGAGAGAGAGAGAAAGCATGATTGGGGGAGGAAGGAGGGGGGGCAGACAGAGGATCCAAAGCAGGATCTGCGCTGACAGCAGCAAGCCTGATGCAGGGCTTGAACTCACAAGCTGTGAGATCATGACCTGAGCTGAAGCTGGACACTTAACCAACTGAGCCACCCAGGTGCCCCCTTATAAGAGATGTTTTTAATGAATTTTCTAACAAATAAATATATTATTGGCTACACAGTCTAATACACCTTTTAGCTATATATTCTAATATACCTTTTTCTCCCTGATATCCTAAACTATTTTAGCCTCACTGATTCCCTACACAGACTGAGAGAACCAAAATCAATATAACTCCCCAATGTAACTGGAGAAAAATGAATATGCCATATCTTCAAATCACATATAGAAAATTCTCTCAAGTTTCTCCTTTACTCTTTAAGATAATGCAAGGTACAAGAAAAAAATTTTCAACTCACCCAGGTCCATTTTACTCATAAGACCATTGATTCCTATGTGAATGTTTATACACTTAAGTTTAGCACTTATATCACAGTTATCCTTTTGGTTTTAAATATTACTGGTAGGGTGAGCACTTTGTAATAATCCTTGGTAGTACCGTTTTGAGAAAACCCAGAGAAATCTCTTTCCCTAGATATAAATGTTCTATGAAGAAAAGTATTTCCTGGATCTCCTCCTACCTCCTTGTCCAATATTATCTATTCTTTGCTCACTGGTGTCTCCTCCTCTGCCTAACCTGTAGATAGTGGTATTTCCCAGGCTTCCAGTCTAGATGGTGTTTGCTGTCTTTCCATATCATGGTACTTGGGTAAGTTCATCCACTCCAATTCACTAATTCCTTAATCTAAAAGAAATATTTACTGAGCGTCTATAATGTGCTAACACCATTTTAGGCACTGAGAATGGAGTGGTAAAACAAAACAGTGTTCTTACCCTCATGAAGTTTACCTATTAGTAGGATGATAAACAAACAAACAAACAAATAACATAATGTCAGGTGGGGGAAAACTGTTATGAATAAAATATTAGGACTTCAAGTAACAGCCAGAGGGTTGGTAAGAGGTATATTTTAGAGAGGGTAGTTAGTGAACGGCCAGCTGAGGAGCTGATAATTCCACAGCTACCTGAATAATCGTAGGGTACTCTGGGGAACAAGGTTGGCATATTCTAAGAAAAGCAGAAAGAACAGGGTGACTGGAACAGAATAAGGTTAGATACATAGGCAGGGACAAGATCATGTTGGACATTATAACATCTGGCAAGAACTTTGGATTTTACTCTACATGCAATGGCATATGGTCAGTAAGTTATAACATGATCTGATTTGTGTCTTAAAAAAAAAAAATTCCAGGCAAAGTCCTAGAAGAAAAGAGGAGTAAATCCTCATGATTTGGATTAAGCAAAGCCTTCTCAGATATGATGCCAAAAGCCCAAGTGACAAAAGAAAAAATGGATAAATTGGACTTCATCAAAATAAAAAAAAAAATGCGCTCCAAAGGATACCATCAAGAAAGCAAAAAGACAATCCACAGAAGAAAATATTTATAAATCATGTATCTGATAAGAGACTTGTATCTAGAATATATAACAAACCCTTAAAATTCAATTATAAAAAGACATATAAACCGACTAAAAAATGTGCAAAGAACTTGAATAAACATTTTCTCAAAGAAGATAAAGGCCAATAATTACATAAAAAGATGCTAAACATCATTAGCCATGAGGGAAATGCAAATCAAAGTACAATGACATACAATGAGCCACCCATTAGGATGGCTATAATCAGAAAGACAGCAAACAATAAGTGTTGGCAAGGATGTAAACAAATTGTGACCTTCATACACTGTGGGTAGACATGCAAAATGGTACAGTTGCTTGAAAAATTTGGCAATTCTTCAAACAGTTAAACACTGAGTTACCATGTGATCTAGCAATTCCACTATTAGAGAAATTAAATGATATGTATGCACAAAAACTCATCCACAGATCTTGATAGCAGCATTACTCATACTTGCCCAAAACTGAAAACAACCTAAATGTCTATCAACTAAAAATAGATAAATAAAATGTGCTATGTCCACACAATGGAATATTATTTGGCCCCCCCAAAAACGAAGTGTCAATACATGCTACAACACAGATGAACCTTGAAAACATTTTGCTATGTGAAAGAAGCCAGCACAAAAGATCCCATATTGTATGTGTCATATTGTGTTTTATTTAAAAAAAATTTTTTTTACATTTATTCATTTTTGAGAGACAGAGAGAGACAGAGCACAAGTGGAGGAGGGGTAGAGAGAGAGGGAGACACAGAATCCAAAGCAGGCTCCAGGCTCTGAGCTGTCAGCACAGAGCCTGATGTGGGGTTCGAACCCACGAGCCATGAGATCATGACCTGAGCCGAAGTCAGATGCCTAACCGACTGAGCCATCCAGGTGCCCCATATTGTGTTTTATAATAAGAAATGTATATTTTGTCTTCATCTCTATTTATGGCAAGGAACTCCTAAGGCCTTTGGAATTTCCTAAGTATTGAAAGTGATAAAGGTATATTTGGTTATGTTAATGAGGTGACTTTTGGAAAACTGCCTGTTGCCCAGAGAACCAATCATGTGATCAGAGGGCTAGAATTTCAGACCCATCCCTCTGCTCTCCAGGGAGGAGACAAGGGTTGGAGGTTGAATCAATTGCCAATGATCTACGATTTAATCAAACATGTGTGTGTAATGAAGCCTTCATAGGAAACCAAAAAGATGGGGTTCAAAGAGCTTCTGGATTAGCGACCACATGGAAATGCTGGGAGAGTGGTGTGGTGGTAGAGGGGATGCAGTATCCTTTTGTTCCACTCATTGACTCCTACGTTTAGTTCCTGTCAGTATAATCCAAGCTGGTTGCTGTAGGCAGTCATTACATCTCTATTCCAGCATTGGGAAGGAGAAAAGTGAAGGAGAAAAACATGGCTGCTTCCTTTCAAGGACATTCCCCAGAGCTTGAATAAGCCTCTTTTGCTTAATATTCCATTGGGAAGAACTTAGTCACATGGCTATGTTTAGCTACAGAGAAGCCAAGAAATGTAAATGTGATTCTAGGTGGTGCCACACGTCCACCTTCTTTGTCATGGACTCTATCTTGGTGCTGCAAAATGAATGTAAGGTCAGATATGGTGAGGTGTCCATTCTTTCAGGGCCTCCCATTTCTCTCATACATGAATCTTGTTTGAATCAAAGTAGCCAGATCACTGCCTTTATTGGAACTTACTGTATATTCTTGATATGCTTTCAAATATGCTGTTTCCTTTGGCTGAAATACTTTCTCTCTAGTTATTTTCTCCTTCAATGTCCAGCTCAAGCTCAGTTCCTACTTCTTTGTGAAGCTGATCTCTCCTGCTTATAAATGCACAGCCCTACCAATCTAACTCATAGGGTGAAGAGATCTTAGAGATCATCTTGTTTCTTGTTACTTAAAGTAGGTTCTTGGGCCAGCAGCATTAGCACACCTAGGAGCACATTAGAAGTGCAGAATCTCAGGCCCCAACACAGACCAATTGAATCAGGATCTCCATTTTTAATAAGATCCTCAGGTGATTCATATGCACATTAAAGTTTGAGAAGCACTGCTCCAGCATCATTATAATGACAAAGAGAATGAGGGTCACAGAAAGACAAGAACTTGTCAAAGTAAGTAGTACTTGACTTTGACGTTTCAAATCAAGACTTGAAATCCACATCTTTTGGATTTCATGGAGCAGAGCTCTTTTAACTACATCTTCCTGCTTCCTCACAGCTCAGTTTAGTCGTGCAATACATACCTTGTGTTGGCCTTAGGCCTTGTGATAGACTTCATGATAGTCATATTATCATTTAATCCTTACAAGGTTAATTTTTGTTATAATTAATTTATAATTTTTAATTATAAATAATGTTTATATATTATCTTCCTAATCTGACTTTTAAATTCCTAGATGATAGAAATGGTATTTGGGGGGCACCTGGTGGCTCTGTCAGTTGAATATCCAACTCTTGATTTCAGCCCAGGTCATGATTCCAGAGTTGTGGGATCAAACCCCATGTCTGGCTCTATGCTAGGCATGGAGCTTGCTTGGGATTCTCTCTGTCTCTCTCTCTGCCCCTTTCCCCAGCTCACACACTCTCTCTCTCTCTCTCTCTCTCAAAAAAAATGGGCTTCTCAGGATTTTGAGTCTGGACACAATTTGTTTCTTTCCAGCACAACTAAGGACAACTTAAATTATTAAAAACCTGAAAACATGAATAATAACTATATCCTTCCTAGGTCAGCACTCTTTTTTTTTAAGTTTATTTGTTTATTTTGAGAAAGAGAGAGAGAGAAAACACATGCATGCATGTACATGAGCAGGGGAGGGACAGAGACAGAGGAAGAGAATCCCAAGCAGGCTTTGCGCTGTCAGCAATGAGCCTCGTGACCTGAGCCAAAGTCAAGAGTCAGATGCTGGGATGAGCACTGGGTGTTGTACGTAAGTGATGAATCACAGGAATCTGCTCCTGAAGCTAAGACTACACTGTATATTTGCTAACTTAACAACAACAACAAAAATGTTTAACCAACTGAGCCACCCAGGTGCCCCTGATCAGCACTCTTTGTACAAAGTAAAGCAACAAACTCTTTACCTTTGCACTGGAATCTCTAATTTATGTCTATATTAATAATGTAGACTGGGTTAGATGTTCTTCCGTATATTATGTTCTGTGTTCCTACCTCTGTCATTATACTTCCCATATTGTATTGTAATTAGTTTATAAATCTCTACTCCCTAGTTTCTTGTGTTCTTTGAGAGCAGAGACTTGCATCACATAGGATGATATATAATAAATATTTGACGAATGACTGAACTAATAATAAGTAATGTTTTGACAAAGTATGTTAGAAAATAGCCTTAAATCTGCATTTATACTATAGGATAAAAGACTTACTTTATTTTATTATTTTTTAAAGTTTATTTATTTATTTTGAGAGAGAGAGAGAGAGAGAGAGAGGATGAGTAGGGTTGGGGCAGAGAGAAAGGGAGAGAGAGAATCCCAAGCAGGCTCCATGCTGTCAGCACAGAGCCCAACACAGGGCTCAATCTCATGAACTGTGAGATCATGACCTGAGCCAAAATCAAGAGTCAGTCACTTAACCAACTAAGCCACCCAGGTGCCCTCAAAAAACTGGTTTTAATATAAGGTGTTCTATAGACATTTTCTATAAGAAGTTTCCTTACTAATTAAAAGCATAATAACATATTTGCTTTATTTTCATGTGTCTTTTGCAACACAAATGCATAGAGAACAGTTAATATGTGATAAATGAGAAGATAAAAAGAAGGTATAAGTCAGGGTGGAGGGGTGGCTCAGTCAGTTAAGAAACTGACTCTTGATTTTGGCTCAAGTCATGATCTCATGGTTCGTGAGTTCAAGCCCCATATTGGGCTCTGTGCTGTCACAGTGAGGAGCCTGCTTGGGATCCCTCTTTCTCTCTCTCTCTCCCTCTCAAAATAAATAAACAAAAAAAATTTTTCAAAGAGGGTATAAATCTCCCTTTATGGTTCAGATTAGGGCTTTTTCTTCAGATAAAAGAATAAAATCTGTTAGGGTACAAAGGAAAGGATCTTCTCTCTTCAGGTGTCTGGAGAACTTAATGTTTATCTCCTAGATGTAAAGGGAGATTGAGGTTAAGGACACATACTTCTCAAGAAAATCCTCCACAAAGAGACTTGCTTTCCATTGATCCAAGACTGAGAGATCTGTCACTCCCGGCACTGAAACAGCTGAAGCTAGAAAGCAGAATGGTAAATATTAGCTTCTAGAATTTTCTTTTACACTTAATACAAGGAAGCTAAATATGAATCTTTTATATCATGGTGTTATCTTTCTTTGTTCACAAATGTAATTTTTCCCAGAATTATACCAGATTCCAGATATTTAAATAATCATTCTCATTATTACAACTCACCCCCCAAAAAAACCCGTCAACTATAGTCAGAACAATACCACCTGCACATACCATCCTCATCTTTACAATCTCTCTTTTGCTCATACAGCCTTACCATCCTAGATATTCCTGTTCAACAACTTGTATTATTCCTCATAAAGCTTTTATTATTAACCATTTCAGCTCACTCTGATATATTCCCCTCGAAGGGCCATAATATTGTCAGTAGCACTCACTCTGGTACATAATCACAACAGCCATATTTTAAAATTTTAGGTGTCTTTAGCTTGTCTCTCAAATTCGACCCTTGGTTTCCTAAAAGAAGGATCATGTCATATACTAATGTCAGAGGAAGTGACTGAGTGAAGTTAAGAGTCAAAGGAGCTGCATTCTACCACCAATGTTACTTCTTACTAGTTATTATTTTAGACAAATTACTTAATGTCTGAGCTTGCATGTCATTAAAAAAAATATATGAAAGTGTAGTGGTCAAGAGTACAGGTTCTGGAGGCACCTGGGTGGCTCAGTTGGTTAAGCACCTGACTCTTGATTTCAGTTCAGGTCATGATCTCAAAGTTTGTGGGATCAAACCCCGCCACTGGGCTCTCTGCTGACAGTGCACAGCCTGCTTGGGATTCTCTCTCTCCCTCTCTCTCTCTGCCTCTGCCCAGCTCTCTCTCTCTCAAAATAAATAAAAATAAACTTAAAAAGAAAAAAAATAGAGTACAGATTCTGGAATTATCCTGCCTAGATTTTAATACATGTATTGCTACTTATTAACTGTATGGTCTTGGGTAAATCTCTTAACTGCTTTGTATCTTAGTGTCCTTATCTACAAATTAGAAATAATAATAATTGCCTTTTCATTGTGTTGTTGTGAAGATTAAATGGGATGAAACATATAAATTTATCAGAACAATTCCTGACATACCAATAATATCGAATAAATAAATAATAATATCCAATAAATAATATCTATTAAATTTTGGCTGTTAATGTTATTGATATTTTTAAAAAGAGGAAAAGAAATTGGAATAAATGATAAACTAATTTTTTCCTTTTGTACTTTTAGAAAAGCAGTTTCATGAAAACTGTTTTTCTTCTTATTTCCAGTCTGATTGAGATTCATTCCATTTTTACAATATTCATCCTCCCTCATGTCCTCACTTCCTTTCTTACACACTTTAGTCTCCATAGCCAGTCCCATAACTACTCCCTTTAAAAGACTCTTGATTCCCTTGCCTCTTTTTCCCTTGTATTCACTCGGGAAAACCCCCACTCTCCACCTTGTGTACACACACTAGGACAGCTAAAAATTATTGGAAAAAAAGTCATCCAGTCATGCTGAATGAACTCATTTCAGATTATGACCAAAATTTCTTTTTTTTTAAGTTTTAAAGTTTTCATTTATTTATTTTGAGGGAGAGAGAGATTGAGAGCATGCACAAGCAAGGGAGGGGCAGAGAGAAGGATAGACAAAATCCCAAGCAGGCTCCCAGCCATCATCACAGAGCCTGATGTGGGGCTCAAACCCACAAAATGTGAGATCATGACCTGGGCCGAGATCAAGAGTCAGAGGCTTAACTGACTGTGCCACCCATGACCATAAATTTCAAATAGGCATCCATCATTGACAGATGATAATAGTATGCCTTCCTAATCAAACTGGCTTTCTCATTCTTTAAGACAATTATGTGGGGCGCCTGGGTGGCTCAGTTGGTTGAGCGTCCGACTTCGGCTCAGGTCATGATCTCACAGTCTGTAGGTTCAAGCCCCGCATCAGGCTCTGTGCTGACAGCTCAGAGCCTGGAGCCTGTTTCAGATTCTGTGTCTCCCTCTTTCTCTGACTCTCCCCTGTTCATGCTTTCTCTCTGTCTCAAAAATAAATAAATGTTAAAAAAAAATTAAAAAAAAAAAGACAATTATGTAACACTTTCATTTCTCAAATTTTTGATACTCATCCCCTACCTAGTCTCAGTCTATGGCCATGACTTCACATAGAAAACTGATACAGAGAAGAACTACCTCATCTTCCACCACCAATTCTACCATCTCATTGGACTAAGTACCTACAAACTCTGCCTTCCTATCTATCATAATGGAAGAAATATTCTGGCTTCTATATAATACCAACTCCTCCAACTGTGCTCTTGATACTATCCCCCTTTACTAAGCTACCCTTTTTCTTTCCTACATCATTAGTTTCTCTCTTTTTACCAAGATCATTTCCACTGGCAAACAAACATTTTATAGTCTCTTTACTTATGACACATATTTTTTTTAATCACACATCTAAAAAAAAAAGAGAAGAAAAAACCCTCTTTTTATTGCACTTCTCCTTCAGCTAGTGCCTCAGTTTTCTATTTTACTTCATAGCAAAATTCCTCAAAAGATTTGCCTATATTCACCACCTCACATCCCACTTCTCATTCTTGCTCAGCATATTCCAATCAGGCCTCCATACCAAATGTTCCAGTTAAACTACTCTTACCAAGGACATCAATGACCTACATTTAGACAAACTAATGGTCACTATCTTCATCTTACTTGATACTTTAACAGGAACCAGTACTTTTGACCACTTAATCTTGCTTGAAACACTTTTTTTTTCTTTTTTTTTTTTTTTAGAATTCCACAATATCTGGTTTTTCTATCTCACTTGTCATCTAATCTAGTTTTGCCTTTTAACTGTTGGAATGTTCTGAGGCTCTGTCCTAGGCTCTCTGCTCTATACATACTCATGCTTTCAGTGACTTCATCCAGTTCCATAAATTTATGTATAATCTATATATGATAACTCCAACCCGAAACTCTAGCTGTGCTCAATATTAATATAACCAATTGCCTTCTTGATGCCTTCATTGAGATGCCTAAATAGGCATTTTGACCCAGCCAAAGCAGAGCTACTAACTCCAGCCACATTTTGGCTTCCCCACGAGCCTTTCCTTATCTTAGGAAACAGCACTACCATCCACCCACTTGCTCAGGTCAAAAACCTAGAGGAAACTCTTTATTGTTCTATTTTTTCTTTAATCCTCTCACTGTTGGTTAGACCTCTA